>NC_140176.1:87327937-87487937 GCF_963971535.1 Notolepis coatsorum | reverse complement strand
GAACTGGTACGAGACTATACTGCAGTAACTAACCTTACTGTCATGCACTTGTCCTAATAAACGAACCTACACCGTTGCACTCAACACTTTGATGAACATTGTTACTCAACTGATAGAGTTGTGCCCTTCCTGATGACTTGTCGTACAGAACTTGTAAGTCGCTTTGGATAAAAGCGTTTCAGCTAAATGACTAAATGTAAATGTGAATAGTGGGAGGGGCTACAGCGTGTGTGCCTGCAGTAAGGTCCAGAGAGAGGCAGGTAACCTATGGTCCAGAATATAGAGTTGTGTGTGTGCCATGATGCTGGCCTCCTCCTCCCGAAATTCATAAATAATTCCAATTATTGGGGCGTCCTAGTGGTGCACCGCGACGATAGGACGTGTACCGCGTGATTGCAACGTCCTGGGCTCAATCACGCGGTACAGGACATTGGTTGCATCATGTCCTCCCCCTTCTCTCTCTCCTGTCTCTCACTGTCAAGTCCCCAAATAAAGCAGAAAAACTGCCCTAAAAACACATCTAAAAAAACGATTAAAACCTACAAACAGAGACGGTAAATAGTCAATGGGGCCACAGTCCGGTCTGTACGTCTGTAGAAGCCCTGAAATAAACACAGTCAAAGTAGGTGTCTGATTGATTGATTGATTGATCGAAAACTTTATTAACAGATTGCAGAATGGGTACAGTACAGTACAGCTCAATACACACAATTGTTAAGGGGATGCAGATCAGAGAAAGACTTTCGTCTTGTTTACATCAGGGTCCCCCATTTTCAATTCATCATAACATATATGACATACAAATAGACAGTACTGCTACATCTATACATTTATGACATACCAGATTTGCAAATACAGTACTGTTTGTGATACAAAAAGTGTCCAGAAAAAGAGTGTATATACATTTGACGTAGAAACCATGTACATTGGAGGAGGTTGGGTAGGCGGGCTGGGTTGGGTGGGTGGGTGGGGGGCTGTACATACAACTAACAGCATGTATTGTGATGAGAAATGACTCTACCAATTAACATCATCATTGGTTATTAGGGCTAGGGTAATACAACAATAAAAATAACCTACACTGTAAAAAATAAAACTATAAAAAAACGGTAAATGACTGGCAGCAATGGTTGCCAAATACTTACTGTCAAATTACAGTAAAATCAAATACATTTACAGATTACAACCTTTATTATTTTAATGGTTAAAATTTTTATAAAAGGTAATTTTACTGTATTTTTTTATGGCATTTACACTTAAAGTATAGAAAAACGAGAACTCGTGGAGTTGGAACGAGAACTCGTGGAGTTGCCATAGTTGTTAGACGGAAGTTGAATATTGAATTGAAGGTAGTATGGTCTGATGCAGATGGTCGGATAACTATAGCTAAGATTGTACACAAGAACAGGAAAATAGCGTTGGTAGCGGTATACGCCCCACATTTGTACAAAGCTAATATCTTCACTACACTGACCAGAACAATGTTAGACCTTCCCGAATACTCATTTATAATTGGTGCGGATTTTAATGCCATTTGGGATCCAGGGATGGATACATCTTACCCCTCCTTTTTCAACGAAAAAAAAATTCATCTAATGCATTAAAGGATTGGTCGAAGAATACAGGTGTAAATGACCTATGGCGATCACTCAACCCCATGACCCGGAAGTACTCTTGTCGATCTGCGAGACATAACACATTATCCAGAATAGATTATGTTTTTGCATCCCCGAGACTATTTGATAACTATGATGTGGAAATGATACCTAATGCATTATCAGATCACTGTTATTTACTCCTAAAAGGAACATTTGGTATACTATCTTCCCGAGCCCCAAGATGGCGATTTAACTCGATGCTGCTTAATAACAAGGAATTCATTACACAATTCAAAGAAGCTCTTTCAGTATTCCTACTGGAGAATGCGAATTCGGTGCAGGACCCCAGAATGTTATGGATGTCGGTAAAGGGAATGATCAAGGATTTCACCGATAGCTTTTCCTCCAAAATACACAAGAATCGATGCTCAAAACTGGCTGAACTGGAAACGCTTTACTCTACGTTATTTACTTCTTTACAATACAACGACTCGGTTCGACTGGAAACTCAAGTTAATGTACTAAAAAAAGAGATTAACGCCATATATAAACAACAATCTGAAATACAAATACGTAGCACAAGACAACAGCAGTACTCTCAAGGTTCTAAACCAAGTCACCTATTAGCTATGCGATTAAGAGTTAACGCAAAATTTGCAGATATAACGAAGGGTTATGTATATAACCCAGTTCTATGAGTTATGGTGCGCTTAGCACCTGTCTGTACTGTACTTCACTTCGTGCACAAGCACTGAATAAAAAATTCCACCATGTACCTTTACATCCCAACATCCGTCTGACCACACCCCCTTCCGCTTACCTTCATAAGCAGGTGTGTGGTCACCTACTCGCCTCCTTCCAAAACTTTCACCACAAGGCGAGATCAAGGGCCGCAGCGGCGTCCAGGTGCTGAGCGCACCATAACTCATAGAACTGGGTTATATACATAACCCTTCGTTCTATGTCATTATGGATTGCTCAACACCTGTCTGCAACAGGGGCTGAGCGGGAGCCATAGCCCGACAAATGTACCCCGCTGAGGCCCCCCACAACCATCAGACCGGGGAGGACCGAGCCCCCCCGACCCTCCCTAATGGAGGATACCCCCCCTATTGGAGGTTCACGGGAGGGCGACGGATCCGACCGTGCGAAGAGGCACTCAAGCAACCCAACGCACAGGGTGAGCAGACCGTGGCTTGACCCCACGACTACACACACGCACAACCCGCATGCCACCCGGGAACGAACGAAGGAACCTCGTTACTGCCCCCAAAATCACGGGGTCAAGAGCAAACCCAACCCCGTGGCAAGGCCGTAGCAGCGGAGCGCAAAGGAAGACCCAGACCCACTGAAGGGACTGGATCCCCTGAAAAAAGGGGGCCCGGAGAGGTCAATGACGCCAGGCATCAAGACCCCACCAGGTGGTCACTTAGTGACACCGCCCCCCACATCGCCAGCGTATTCGGATAAGGCCCCTCCAAGAGCGGGCCCTTTCCCCCCAATAGCACACCGCCTGGCATACTGACCCTGCAGAACAGGCAGTCAGCATGGCCGTAAGCACTCAAAAGGTTAACCAACGGAAGCAGGCAGCGTACTGGGGAAACCAGGCAACAGGCTGTAACCTGAGCCTGGAGCACTGCGGACGAGACAGGCGCCAAAGGAGTCAGCTGAAAACAGCCCTCCCGGCAGAAGGGGCGGATGCTGGCATTGTTGATCACCATGACGAAGCCTCCATCAAAAAAAAACCCACCCAGAGGGGTCAAGGCAGAGAAGGCTGACATGATTGGCAGACGTCATGAACGTGCAGGGGCACACTCAACCGGACAACCCGGGAGTTGACACTGCTCCAACACACCAGGGAATCAACCACCCTGTCGTTACCATATGCGGTGGTTGTTCCTATAACCCCTCAAGAAAAAGGGGTTATCCCAGGTCTACGGTATCAACAAAACTTTACTTCGGACCGGGCCCGGCGGCTCGGGAAGCACACAGGGTTACCAGAGGAGGTCCAGAAGACCACCCCAACAGCCCTCTCTCCGCCATGCGTGAGAGAGGTGCGGAGAAGAGAACCAGCCCCTTATGATAGTGCCAGGTACAAAAGAGTACCCAACAAGGGTCTCCATAATGCCTAACCTTGTGACGCCCCGGGCCGACCCGGCCTTTTATCCCCTGAAAAAAGCCCAAGTCCCTCAGGGTACCAGAACAGCAGATCTGCATCCCCGGCGGACAAACGGGTTAACTGACCTGGACCAGCGTGACCAGAACCAGTCCTGTGCCCTAACCACGCCGACATGCCTACTCCAGGAGAAGGGGCAGATATGCGTGTTGATCTAAAACATGAAAAGAGGGCGCCACCCAGACGGGTCGGTGTGAACCGCGCTCGGTGGCCCACCCCAAGGGCATGAGACCCCTCTACCTATGTTCAGATCCATTCCGTTATCATCCCCCAGATATGAACGAGAATCCGTCGAGAACCAGTAACAGGTTCTCGGAAAAGGACAAACCTCCATCCCAATTGCTTTATAAAAACGCCGTTTTAACAACAAGCAACCAAGGCGTACTAGCTACCCGCATGATTCTAAACAGAAACACCCCGAGCTAGCACCATGCATGCGTCGGGACACAACCACATCAATGAATAGGCTATTTAGACCCTTCATTGAATCCCCAAGGCGCCTGGGAGAAACGACAAGAAGGGTGGGGTGCTTCCTATACTCCACACTCTTTTATTTAAAAAGAAGAAAGCACCAACTGACATGAATCCCATTTGACACAGCTGAGGGTAAAAACTGTTCACATTTTTACATCCAGTCACCCCTACCACAGAGGATTTTAGACTGAAATTCCCCAGAGAGCCTTCCCACGTGAGTCATAGAATGAAAAAGCCATGGTAACTGTGAGTCATGTGACCAACCGACTCAAGTTACACATAAATCGAGCGTAGTGGACCCGTAAGTCCTACGCTCTATCCCGACACTTTGACAACAATAGATCGTACATATAGATCTAACTCACGGAAGCCATCGTCAACAGCAACATGCGTAGTGACGTGTGACGTGTGCTATGACGGGGGGAAACCCAACACTTAACGCTTGTTTAATAGGAGCAGAGTCAGGGCAACCCTCCCCTCCCTGCCAAGTCGCCTAACGGCTTGGCCCTGACTGGCCTGACAGGAGATGAGTAAAACCCCCCTGACCAATCAGAAGAGGGAAGGAGGGGTTTATTCGGTACCCCCTCACAAGCCCTTCCCCTCTGCACACAACAACTTTAGCATATGATACCTTTGGTAGAATGCTAATGAAATAGCGCAAGCTAATACAATGCACGCTACCCACAGATAACTGAACAGGGTTTACAACAAAACCAAGTTGCGTGTGTGTGAATCCTACACCTGCATCCATGTTGTACATAGAAAAACACTGATAGAGAGAGCGAAACGGCCGGGCCGTGGTACGTGTTCATACGAGCATTACTGCAACTAACACAACAGTGTTGTAGCTCAACATTACTTGTGTAAGCAACAGACCATACAACTAGCCTCTACCTGCATGTGGAGTCTCAAGCCGAGGTAGAAAACCTTTCTATAACCGAGTGTAGGCAGCAGACCTTGCTTAAGCTCATAACACGAACGTAACCCTCCTATCAATGCATACTAGTGAAGATTCACACTTTGCAACCTCATCATATGTTTGGTGAAGAACACACAGTTTGTTAACAAAAAATACAGTCTGAACAAAAGTATATGAGAGGGCCGGGGAGGGGTAAACAGAGGGGACCGCAGGGGGAAAAAAATCACTGGGTCTAGCGGCGCCTGCCGCCTCGAGCCGCTCGGGATTTGCCACCTCTGGGAGCCCCCCGGAGGGACGGTAGACAATCGGCGGCTGGTCACGACGATCCCTACCGTCTCCTCCAGGCGCAGATGGGCCGGCTGCAGCGGCGGCGCCCTCTCTCCTCCTGGCCTTCTTTGAAGGGCCAGCAGTGGCGGTGGTAGCAGCAGCAGCCACGGCGGAGGAAGCTCGACGACGTGGCAGCCGTCTGACTCCACCGGCGATGTCGGGAGGGGGAAAATGAGGTTGGAGCACGGAGCGCTCCTCCTGCATTTCTCTGCACGTCGAGGTCATCAACTGCAGGGCCTTCCCGAACAGTCCAGCATTGGAGAGGGGTGCCGTCAGAAGTGGAATCCTCTTCTTCTCCGGCACACGGGCCTGCTCCAGCCAAAGGTGGCGCTGGGTTAGAGTTGCCAGGGCGCGCACTTTCCCAGCGGCTATGGCCTGCAGCGATAAATGACTGGTCGCTCCAGTAAGCCAACCGCCTCGCCGATTTCCCTTGAGGAACCGGCTTGCGTAACAGCTCCCACACCACCTCCGGACAGAGGAGCGCGGCCATCGGCCTATCAAGCCGTGGCACGCCCTCTCTCATACATTCGACCAAACCCGCCACCCGCATAACTTGTACGTAGGCGGGGGTGAGGCCAATGATGTGGGACACCACCTGGCCCCGACGAACATAGGCCCCCATTGAGGGGAAAAATGGGTAGACAACGTCCACCCCTCTCACCGGGCGACGTTGCCAGAGATGACCTATTAGATCATCAGGGACAGGAACAGGCAGTGGCTCTGGCAGCGGCACGCCGTTTGCGACTGCCGCCACCGCCATAAGCTCGGGAAACAAAGCCTGCAGTTCCCCCTGCAGACTTTCCTCCACCGAGCCCGCATCCCTCACATACAGCAGGCTTCTACTGGTCAAGGAGCCACACTCCGATGTGGCTGATAGTAGGGCATCCTGCCGACGAGTCAGAGGTTCTTCTCCAACATCTTCAAACAAGGCGCCCCAAGGAGACATTTCACCCCCCTCCAGTGTTACCTGGACGGGCGGGATACATGTCTCCACCGGGCCTTCAAATAAGAACCCGTGCGCCTCTACCATGTAATCCTCTGTTTCCATCGGGCAGGTAGAGACCGATGCATCCTCACTGGGCTACAGCAACTCACCAAACCCAGGCCGTTCGCGTCTGCAAGCCACCATCTTGCGACGGGAGCGAGCAGACGCAAAAAGTTTGCGTCTCAAATCCTCGGGAACCAAAGGAACCGGCCGCTCAACAGCGGACGATTCCCCGGAAGCAGAGGAACCAGAGCCAGGACCAGGCCATCGCAGAGGCGACGGCACCGGTGCACCAGCTCCTTGGAGAGGCAAACTACCCATCGGACGCCTACCGGGCGTGGCTGCCAACCACGAGAGAGGCAACAGCCCTGCACCAGGACGCACGATGGAGGTGGAAATGGAGAACCGCTGGTGGAGAGTGGCTCTGCGACTCTCCGAAGTAGACATTATGACTTAGATTTTTCTATCGAATATTTATGAGAGAAGAAAAAAATAAGCACAATGTAAACACGTCTCAACTTTCTTCAGCTAACAACCTCGTCAAGTGGGGATCTACCGAAGGCACTTCCTTGTGGTGAAAGTGAAGAAGGAGGCGAGTAGGTGACCACACACCTGCTTATGAAGGTAAGCGGAAGGGGGTGTGGTCAGACGGATGTTGGGATGTAAAGGTACATGGTGGAATTTTTTATTCAGTGCTCGTGCACGAAGTGAAGTACAGTGCAGACAGGTGCTGAGCAAGCCATAACGACATAGAACTACCATTAAAGCAAAACAAGGACTTGTCACAGACCCTAAAAAATAAACGCGACATTCAAAGAATTCTACTCCAACTTGTATAAATCAGAAACGACCTTCGATCAAAACAAAATGGACTCATATCTTAATCAAATTAACCTCCCTAAACTTTCAGAGGATGACGCTAAACAGTTAGAAACACCGATCACACTAGAGGAACTCAGGAAGGCCATATCCGAAATGCAAAGTGGTAAGGCTCCTGGAAAAGACGGTATCCCACCAGAAATGTACCTCTCATGTTGGGACATAATTGGACCCCTATTACTTAATATGATTTTATACTCAGTCAAGGAGGGGAACTTCTATAAGAACGACAATATTGCACTCATTAAAAAAGACAAAGACCCCACCGAGTGCGGTAGTTATAGACCCTTAAGCCTCCTCGGAACCGATATCAAACTGTACTCTAAGGTATTAGCCATCAGACTTCAAAAGCATATGACGTCTTTAGTTCATCCGGATCAAACTGGCTTCATAAGAGGCCGCTTGATCACTGATAACATAAGACGATTACTACACGTACTAGATTCTAACAAGGATGACACCACGCCTAAGGCGATGCTGTCCCTGGATGCAATGAAAGCTTTTGACAGGTTGGAATGGTCGTATCTATGGGCAGTATTAGAAAGGATGGGGTTAGGAAAAGGATTCATTGATATGATTAAAGTATTATACAAAGACCCATCGGCCATGATTACAACAGGTATAATCACCTCCGAAATCTTTCCGGTATCACGCTCTTCTAGACAGGGTTGCCCTCTTAGTCCCGGACTATTCGATTTATCATTAGACCCTTTAGCACAATATATAAGACAATCCCAATCCATAGAACCAATCGTAATCAAGGGCACACAACATAAAATTAGTTTATATGTGGACGACGTAATACTGTTCATGCAAAACCCCAACACCGCATTGCCTCATCTTCTCAAGTTGATTGAGGACTTTGGCGATTTATCGGGATTTAAGATAAATTGGCCGAAGTCGGCTTTCCTTCCACTGAACGCCCCTGCAAAAGAAAATATAACCCTCCCAGAAGAGATACCGATGGTTAGACACTTTAGATGTTTGGGAGTTGAAGTATTCCCTACCATAAGCCAAACGGTGAAGCACAATTACATAAAAATCCAAAATAAAATCAAATACGACTTTGACAGGTGGTCAAAACAAAAAAACTCAGTACAGGCACGGGTATCAATAGTTAAGATGGACGTCCTACCTAGAATCAACTTCTTCAGCTCAATGCTACCGTTACCCCCTCCAGAAGGTTACTGGAAAAAACTACACTCCTCCGCATACAAATTTATTTGGAATAACAAACCACCACGTATAAATAGATCCACCGCACAGGGAAACAAAGCAGACGGTGGTATGGTATTTCCAGATTTTCTCCACTATTTTAAGGCGTACACTTTAAGACCACTGACAACATGGTTTGATCCCCAAGCATCAGTATCCTGGAGAAATTTAGAAGAAAATATAGTAGCTCCACACAGACTGCAGGACATAGTATACACCAAATTATCAATTAAACAATGCGAACGGAAATTTGGCCCCATAATTACTCATGCAATCCGGATATGGCGTGAAACACACAAAAAATATTCTAACCCACATAAATGGCATAATCATACTCCCTTATTCAATAACAATGCACTCCTGATTGGAAAACGACCTATAAGATTCCCTAGATGGGAAAAGCAAGGCATACACACATTAGGAGATGTTTTCAACAAACAGGGTTTTTGTAGTTATGACGAAATACACAAAAAATTTAATCTCACTGATTCCACATATTATTTTTACGCACAGTTATTGTTATGTTTGAAGGCTCACAGTGTTCCATTAAGGATACCAATTGTACACCACAGATACCACAAATTCTTCTATGAAAGAGAGACATCGAGAGGTTTTGTATCAGATTTTTATCATCAATTACTAACGTCTTCGTATGAAACCCTCCACCTAGACTCAGTCTGGAGGAGGGATATACCAGACCTGGAAAAGGATTTTGATTGGCAAGAAGCCTGGGAAAATGTTCGACTTGCATCAAGGAACCCGGACCATCAACAAATCAATCTCAACTATATTCACAGGACATACTTGACTCCTATAAGACTGAACAGAATGGGTCCTAAACAAGACTCCAAATGCTCCTTATGTACAAATGGGGACGAGGGGACATTTATGCACATGTACTGGGACTGCCCACCAGTTAAGATATTCTGGAAAAAAGTTACCCAGCAATTATCAAATCTCTTAACTCTGAATATACCTGTACACCCCTCTGTATTACTGCTGAATGATGTTTTTGAGTTTGCAGTACCTATACAGCTAAAGAGATTGGTTTTATCTGGTATCACAGTGGCTAAAAAGCTAATAGCATCACGATGGTTTCAACCGGAAAAAATGTGCCGGAAGGTCTGGATTCTTACATATCTCGATGTGATTTATCTAGAAATATCTACAGCAAGAATTTTGGGTCTCAATGAATCCAAAATGACAATGTGGTTAGAAGTGGTGGAGAGAATAAAAGCTAGCATATAATGGTAGTGTCTGGTTAGGAGCGAATGATAATGGATGGATTATCCAATGGGGGGTCCGGGGGGGGGGGGGGGGGGGGGGGGGGGCGAGCAAGAGCATATGTGTGTAGGGTATTAGATAGCAGGTATTAGGGGTATATCTTGGATAAGACATTTAACTAAATGGTTGATTTCATTGGATGTGCACAGTTAATTAATGCTTGTATATCTAATTTTGTGTTGTCATGTTTGTTTATGTGTTTGTTTAAAAAATAATAAAAAAATAAAATACAAAAAAAAGTATAGAAAAACGAAAAATAATCTGTAAAAGAATACAGTGAATTTCCCATGATTTTTTTTTACAGTGTAGCCTACCCTTTCAAGGAACATGCCAACTTTTGGGTAAATTCGCTTATTTGCCGTCTTCCCCAGAGTCAGACAAGAGGTTAGTACCCTTCTCATCTCTGTGCGTGCAGTACACAGAGAGAGAGAGAGACCCACAGTACACTAGCTAGCTTACAGAATGACTGGAAGTGGATACAGACCATTGGCCAACCATCAAAAGTAACCAAATACACTTTCCAACAACTCCTACTATCTTACATGTTGTGACTATTTATTTACCACATGTAGAAAAAAATGTCCCCCAAAGTTGGCGTGTCTCTTTAAAACATGACTTTTGGTGTGTGTGCTACTAGTATGGATATGCTCATGTATAGCAATTTTGTAGACTGGGGTATTTTCAATCTTATGCCGTTTTTCATGGAGTCTCTCCCTTTACTCTCTCACTCATGTACTGTATTACCATGGGCAATGTCAATTAACATGCCAATTAATTTATCATTCATCAATCTACTGTATCATTTGACGACAAAAGCTACTTTACATTATGACAGCTTTCCAGTTCCCAAGACAAAATGTTTTAAACCATTTGAATGTTAGAAGCAAGTTCAATCCATTGACCATATTCACACGGTGGCCATTTTGCTCTTATGTCATGCCTGAGGGTGGAAAGGAATCCCAACCGGAGCGCGACATAAGAGCAAAATGGCCACTGTGTGAATATATTTATAATAATAATAATAATAATAATAATAATAATAATAATAATAATAATAATAATAATAATAATAATAATAATAATAATAATAATAATATAATAATAATAATAATAATAATAATAATAATAATAATAATATACTTTATTTGTATAGCACATTTTGCAGCCCAAAGTGCTTCATGGCAGTAATGTAGACATAAAATAGACATAATTATAGGCATAAGATTAGGCAGAGAATTGACTAAATAAAAGCAGTGCAATAAAATTGCTCTCATTTACAGTGCGACAGGGTGAGCAGTTTTAATAATAATAATAATAATAATAATAATAATAATAATAATAATAATAATAATAATAATAATAATAATAATAATAATAATAATAATACATTTATTTTATATAGCCCCTTACATAAGGTATCTCAAAGCACTTTACAGACATTGCATTACAGTACATGGACAAACACAGTACATGGACAAACACAGTACATGGAGTGTGTGTATAGATAGTAAGTGATGCAGGGGTTGGAGGGTCAGGAGTAAGGGTATGCAAGATTAGATTAGATTAGATTAGATTGTACTTTATTGTCATTATATTTGCATACAACGAGATTTGGGACTCAAACTTAAGGTGCAGTAATAAAAGAGAAACATAAAATACTATACAGAAACATAAAATACTATACAAGAAACATTAAATACTATACAAGAAACATAAAATACTATACAGAAACATAAAATACTATACAAGAAACATTAAATACTATACAAGAAACATAAAATACTATACAGAAACATAAACAATAAGACAATGTTACAATACTGTACAATATACAAAATAACAACGATATACAAAATAACAATACACAAATAACAATCACAGTGTCAGACGGTAGTGGGTGGGTATTGCACTGTGGGTATTGCACTTGAGGGGTAGGATGTTGCACAGTGTGGGAGGAGGGGGACGGGGTGAGTTATTAGTGCATATTGGAGTTTAAGGTGGTGATGGCTCTGGGGAAGAAACTGTCTCTGAGCCGGTTTGTTCTGGCTCTGATGCACCTGTAACGCCTGCCTGATGGCAACAGGTCAAACAGGTGGAAGCCAGGGTGTGAGCCTCTCCTTCGTAATGTCTTTTTGCTCTGTTGAGGCAGCAGGAGTTGTGCAAGTCCTTCAGGGAGGGGAGGGGGCAGCCGATGATTCTCTGTGTTGTGATGTTGTGATCAATGGTGCAAGGTTCAACAGGTGGGTTTTGAGGTGGGACATAACTGTTTCTATGGATGGGGCTTCTTTGATGTGTGACGGGAGTTGATTCCAAAGTCGGGGAGCAGAGGAGGAGAATGATTTGTTTTCTGTGGACTTAAGGCGGTAGTGTGGTGTGCTCAGAAGGGCTAAGTTGGATGAGCGGAGTGAGCGGGAGGGAGTGTAAGGAGGTTGTAGATGTAGGCTGGTGCTAGGGAGTAGAGGGCTTTGTAAGTGAGGAGACAGATCTTAAAGTCAATCCTATACTTAACAGGGAGCCAGTGAAGTGAGGAGAGGACAGGTGTGATGTGGGAGAACTTGGGGCAGCGGGTGATGATGCAGGCTGAGGTGTTCTGAACTAGTTGAAGTTTATGGAGGGATTTAGATGTTGAGTCAATGAGCAATGCATTACAGTAATCTAGACGGGAGAAAATGAGGGCATGAACCAGCTTTTCAGTGTCGGAAGGGGACAGTAGTGGTCTAATGCGGGAAATGTTCCTGAGGTGAAAGTAACATGTCTTGGTGATTGATGTATGGTTCGAATGATAGTTTGGGGTCAAATAGAACACCCAAGTTGTTCACTGTGGGGGAGGGGAGGATAGAGTGATTGTTGATGGATATGGAGCAATCAGGGTTTTTACGGAGAAGGTGAGGTGGGCCTATTAGAAGGATTTCAGTGTTAGTACTGTTGAGTTGGAGAAGGTTGTGATTCATCCAGATTTGTATTTCAGAGAGGCAGGAGGAGAGGGCAATAGTATCCACAGTGGTGTCAGGAGGGGAGTGAGTGTATAACTGTGTGTCATCGGCGTAGCAGTGATATTGGAGACCATGTGTTCTGAAGATGTGGCAGAGGGGTAACATATAGAGGGAGAAGAGTATGGGACCAAGGACTGAGCCTTGGGGGACACCAGATGTAACGGGGAAAGAAGTTGAGGTACGACTGACCATGGTAGTGAATAGCTGTCTGTCTGATAGATAGGAGTGAAATAGGTGGAGAGCTGAGCCTGTGATGCCAACTGTGTGTTCTAAACGGGAGAGATGTTGTGATCAATGGTGTCAAAAGCAGTGCTGAGGTCGTGGAGGATGAGTATGGAGAGAAAACCGGAACCTGAATTTAGCAGGATATCGTTGGTGACTTTAACAAGAGCAGATTCTGTGCTGTGGTGTGTTCGGAAGCCTGATTGAAAGGGTTCAAAAAGGGAGTTGACTGAATGGTAAAAAGTATGTGGAGAGGAGAACTCTCAGCAGTATAATAAAAAGAAGAAAAAAAAAATCTGCCTAATAAGAAACACCCATTCAGTAATATCAGGTGACCAACTCATATTTAACAACATGGGGGGAAATGAAGAGGGGAGGGGGTGTAAAGAGAAATACAAATAAATAAAAGGAAGTTATTACACTGAAGACAAGAGCTCCAGGGGCCAATATAAGAAAGATTTAATTCTTTTTCAGTTATTTTGTTTTTTCCATTATTGTTTCTCTATGGCCTACTAGGAGTAAGGGGGTAAATGTCGTGGTTCAGAAAACCATGGCTGGGGTGGGTTGATGTATTTCATGTATGTTTTTTATTCTATGTATGTGTATTCTATGTATGTTTTGTGTTCTATGTTTTTGTTTTTTGGTCATGTTTATTAATAAAAGCAATGGCAATATTTTCGAGGCAAATGTATACAGTCATAGATACTCCTCAAAGATTGCACCAACTACCATGTCAGATATAATTATAAATTCGTGGAACATTAAAGGCTTGGGAAATCCTATTAAAAGGAAAAATTTTTTATCCCTTCTAAAAGAAAACAAAGTAGATGTGGCTTTTTTACAAGAAACATATTTGTCAGACACTGAACACGCAAAGTTAAAAAGAGAATGGGTAGGTCAGGTCTATTTCTCATCATATAAAAGTCATAGCAGGGGAACGGCTATTTTGATTAACAAAACAATACCATTTACAGTAGAAAAAACAATTACAGACCCAAACGGACGGTTTGTCTTGGTGTCAGGCTGCATTTGGGGAACATCCATTACTTTTTTGAACATTTATGCCCCCAATGCCGATGAACCCACATTTATGTCTGACATGGTGTTGCTGTTCAATGAAAACTGTAAAGGTTTTGGAGTGATGGCGGGAGATTTTAATCTGACAATGACAGCATTGGATAAGTCTAGTCAAACTAACCATAGCTCCAAATCCTCAAAAGTTCTTCAAGGGTTATGTGCAGAAAGTGGCCTAATTGATGTCTGGCGTGAATTACATCCAGGCATTAAAGACTACAGCTTCTTCTCAAATGTACATAACTCATATAGTAGAATAGACTATGCCTTTATTTACTCAAAATATATATACATGATAAAGGAATGTGAAATTAGCCCAATCATTTTATCAGATCATGCCAGAATATGCATGACTATTCAGTTTAATAGGAACAACTCGTTCACCAAACAATGGAAATTTGATAATTCATTACTCCAAGATGAAGAATTTAAAGTAAAAACGCGAACATGGATTACAAACTACATAAAGGAAAATAATGACCCCCTCATTGACCCTAACATTATCTGGGAGGCTGCAAAAGCCACTTTAAGAGGACTAATAATTTCATATGGTTCATTTAAAAAGCGAGTAAAAAGAGCACAAGCACAAGAACTTGAGAGAGAAGTAATAAGATGTGAAGCACTTCATAAGACAGCGTCTACAGAGGACAATTGGAGACAATTAATTGTGGCCAGGGCCAAATTAAACCTTAATATTTCAAACGAAATTACAACAAAAATGAATTACGTTAGACAAAAGCATTACGAATTTGGCAATAAACCAAGTAAATTACTGGCCCATCAATTAAAGAAAGAACAAACTGAAAGAACTATTAAAGCAATTAATCTCAATGATAATATAACATATCAACCTAAAGAGATTAATCAAGCTTTCTTTGAATTCTACAATACACTTTACAAATCTCAAAGTTCTCATTCACAAGAACAACTGGACCAGTACTTACAAAATAAGAAATTGTCAAAATTGTCTGAATTAGACCAGCAATACCTTAACTCATCATTTACAAAAGAAGAGGTTCTGGCCACAATTAAGTTAATGCCCATAAATAAAAGCCCAGGACCAGATGGTTTTTCTGCTGAATTTTATAAAGAATTTTGGACTGAACTTCATCCCATTTTTATGGCAATGATGTATAATTTCTGTCACAATAGAATACTCCCTCAATCAATGAACCTAGCACATATCATCAGTATTGCACAAAAGTGGCAAAGATCCTTTAAATTGTTCATCATATAGACCTATTAGTCTTTTAGATCACGATTACAAGATTATAACCAAATTATTAGCAAAAAGACTAGAAGATATTTTGCCTAAATTGATTAATCCAGACCAATCAGGTTTCATAAAAGGGAGATATTCTGCTGACAATATAAGGAGACTTTTAAATGTAATAAACCATTTGGACACCAGTCGGAGCCCTTCTCTGCTCCTATCACTGGACGCAGAGAAGGCCTTCGATAGGGTTGAATGGAACTTTCTTTTTTCTATACTTGACAAGCTTAATATGGGACCAAACTTTATCGCTTGGATTAAAGCAATCTATAAAAATCCTAAAGCAGCTGTCATTACCAATGGAGCTTCCTCTGATTTTTTTACACTAACGAGAGGGACAAGACAAGGATGCCCACTGTCGAGTTCACTCTTCGCGATGGTGATTGAATTGCTGGCGTCATGTGTACGAGACAATATTCACATTAAAGGACTGAAAATGAATAAGGAGGAACATAAAATATCCTTATACGCAGATGACATTATTTTATACATAAAAGACCCAGAACAGTCCTTATCACACTTATATAACGAAATAGAACAATTTGGAAAATACTCTGGATATAAGTTAAACTTTAATAAATCAAATGCTTGTCTCCTGCATATGACCCCAACCAAAACAATGTATAAAACATATCCTTTTAATTGGTCTCCAGAAGGGTTTAAATATTTGGGAATAAACATTACACCGCAACTAGAGAACTTGTACAGGGAAAACTATTGTCCTCTTATAGAAAAGATAAAAACTGATTTGTGTAAATGGTCCACGCTCCCATTATCTCTGCTGGGAAGAATAAATGTAATAAGAATGAACGTCCTTCAAAGACTAAATTTCCTTTTTCAAATGTTACCATGTTACTTATCTACAGAATTTTTCAAATCTATGAATAGACCCATCTCAAAATTTATTTGGTGCAACAAAATGCCTAGGATAAAGTTATTGACACTTATGAAACCAGAATCCATGGGAGGTCTCGGTCTCCCCAACCTCCAACATTATTTTTGGTCAGCCCAATTAAGAAATGTACTGTCATGGTTGTTGGGAAGACAGGACTCACAGTGGTTTCAGTTAGAAGCTAAATTTGTTGACCCGTTACCATTGGACTCTCTCATATTTATAAAACAATTTAAAAAGATAAGAAACATAGGTAATTGCTTCACTGTTTTTAACACACTATGTGCTTGGAAGGACTGCTAAAAAAAACTGGGTATCACCAATTGTACCTCCATATACTCTCCTATCTATCACAATCCTGATCTAGATAAACATCTAAGATCAATTAATATACTCAAATGGGCTCAGTTGGGGATAAGTCAATTCAAAGACCTGTTTCATACAAATATGCAGTTAAAATCATTTATGGATTTAAGAACAGAATATGCCATCCCAAATACTGATTTCTTTAAATATTTACAAATGAGAAACATTATACACATACTGAGAAGAGAAAATAAACTAAGACTAGAATTACATGAAATAGAAGAAATACTAATGTCATCGACCACAATTAAAGGTACAATTAGTGAATTTTATGACATCTTCTCCAAAGAATGTCACTCATCTTTTTTGCCTTTGTTGAGGATCTGGGAGACAGACCTAACCATGAAATTTGCAGAAAATACATGGCTAAATATTTGTGATAGAATACACTTTCCATTTACAAGTAACAAAATCAAAGAAGCACATTTTAAATGTATCCATAAATTGTATTTAACTCCAATAAAAATGCATAAAATGTCTAGAGATAATTCAATAAACTGTCCTAGATGTAAAACTAACGAAGGAACATTTCTACACATGTTTTGGCACTGTGATAAACTAAAACGATTCTGGAATTGTATTCATTTATTTACAAAATCTGTATTAGAAACGGAATTTGACTTGTCCCCATGTGCCTATTTACTTAATGAATTACCAGAGATCCAGATGGATCCAAAAAAATATAGACTGCTGATTGTTATAACATACTTTGCCAAGAAATGTATTCTCCTGTTTTGGAAAAATGACTCTTCGCCCACTTTTGAGATGTTTCAAGATCAGATATCCCAGCTTCTTCCATTGGAGAGATTGACCTTGGAGGAGCGCGGCCGGGGGTGGATGTTCCGGGACCTTTGGTCTCCGCTGTTTTCTCGATTGAGCAGAGAGGCTGTTGATTGATACGGCTAGTGGCGGTATGTGAATATATCCGCATGCTGTCGCTGGCCGTGTCGATTGGTGGTTTTGCTGTTTGGTTGGGGGAGGGGTGGAGGCCGGGGGTCTTGGGATGTCTATCCCCGGTTGTGTATTTTTTGGAGGTGGGTTTCCCTAGTGGAAGAAGTTGTACAACAGACGCGTAAGAGGCCTGTCTGTTGTATAACAATGATGTTGTTATTGTCATTGTTCTTATTATTTATTATTGTTTATTTAAAAATACGTATGAGAAAAAATGAACAGTGTAAACAATATCATTAACTCTTGTGGCAACCCCAAGCCACCCCTGGGCTTGGTGATTGATGGGCGCTATGTGGCGACCCAATGGCTGGGCGCTGCCCATGTTTGGGCGTCCGCTTCCGGACGCACCTGTCACTAAATACCCATCAGAGTGATTACCTGATTAGCGAATCACGGCGCGGTGCGCCTGTTGGAGAGGGGGGACTTAATGGAGCCGAGGAGCCTCCTCTCAGTCCCCCGTAGCAGCGCAAGGCAAAAGGCCACAGAGCGGAGACGCCGCCCGGCCGACAGCAAACCGTTATTATTTGACTAAGAAAATAAAGAGTATGATTTTGGGAACTCCAACCTGTCTGTGTGTTGTTTATTCTGCCACCCCTACACCTGGGCCCTCATGCATCAATGTGGACGTAGAACTTGACCTACTTCCACACGTAAGCACGGAATGTAGAACTAGCGTACGCACAGGGAAGTCGGCATTCATCACACGTGCGTACGCAGGCTCTATGGTCCTCCGTGTTGATGAATACCACTTTGTTCTACCGTCAATGCTCGTGCATGATTATCCATATATGGTCATGAAAATGAGGAAACACCCCCCATGGGATGTGAAATAATGGACGGACCCGAGCGGAACCCTGAGAAACTCCACGGAGAATTCACTGCTGTCGAACCAAGAAGACACTATCGCGTATTGTGGGATAAATAAAAGGCGGACTCGTAAACGGTGATGTCAGATATCAACGGCTCCCTAAGACCATTGCTGCAATTTTGCCTGGACAGCTCAAAATACTAATAAAGACCGTTCGTTGACCACTGTTTGGCGTTGGTTGTGTGTCATTATAACCGTGCTGGAATATGAATGCCTTTATTAGTTGTGTTCGATTGGCTATATGATTTTTAGATGCATCTATTTTGTTGTTGGCTAATAAAGACCGTGCTGGAATATGACTGCCTTTTCCCGTGTTGTTTGATTAATACCCAGGGGCAGGGATTAAAGTTCTCCTCAATTTTATTCCAAATCGCGATGGATCTCCCGTCAATTTTCTACCTGCTGCATATGATTTCTAGAGGCATACTACAATCTATTTTGATGTCAGTATTGGGTAGCCTATATAAACAATATAATACGAGAGCATATACAAGAACAATGAATCTCACTGCATGTATGATAGCCTGCCTTTCAATACATGAACTTGAATCCCATCATATACATAGTCTGTCCACTATAGTGTCATTGCAATGCGTTTTCTATTCTTTCTTATACAGTAAAAAGGGGGAAGAACACTATATTCATATGACTTGTATTCTGCTTACAGCTTCGAAGTTCCACTTGTTTCGTTTAACGTAAAGCCTTTTAAATATAATCAAAACGTTCCCGTGTTTCTGCGGTCTGCGCAGAATAATAACGAGTTGAGCTTTATGATTTATGATGAATTGAAAATGGGGGACCCTGATGTAAACAAGACGAAAGTTGGTCTGCATCCCCAATTAACAATTGTATGTACTGAGCTGTACTGTACTGTACCCATTCTGCAATCTGTTAATAAACTTTTCAATCAATCAATCAATCAAGCTACGCGGAGCGCAGTCAGTCAGTAGCCTACACCCCGTATATTCCGATAACGCTATATAAACCATGCTGCATTCATTCTGAGAGAAAGATCTATTATTCCAAATGCTATTTATAGGGTTTTGACCATAATTACACTACTGTTGCTATTCTACAATGAACTATAATGAACTACGGTTCGTACAGAACATGCCGGTGTTATTATGCACAGAAGCTCATTTCCTTGTTGTAATAATATATTCTACCACTGGGCGCTAGGTACGCCAGGTCTGAACTGTGCGTAGATGTAAGCACGAAGTCAAGTTCAAGTTCAAGTTGATGAATCCCACTCTTTGCTTAGAAATGATCTTACGCACAGGGTAAGCACAGATCTGTGCGTAGAACACGTTGATGCATGAGGGCCCTGGAATTGCCACAGTGGTGGAGAATGCGGGCATAGTCTACTGGCAATCAGGGGTGCAGAATAAACAACAATAGACTTTATCAGAATAGAATAAAAGAAATTAAAAAAAAATATATATATATATATATATAAATTTAATAACGGAAAAAGCATGGACGCGCTGGTGCAGCAGCTTGTACAGGCGAGCATGGAACAACAGACCCGGCACGAAGAGGCCCTGCAAGAACAGAGGAAACAGACGGGGATGATCCACGCGGAGCTCCAGCGGATGGCCGCTCACCGGCAGGAGGAAGGGGCCGCCGGGACGCGGCCTAACCCCGGGCGCTTCATCCCCAAGCTGACGGAGCAGGAGGATATAGAAGCCTATCTCCTGGCGTTTGAGCGCACCGCCGGCCGGGAGGGCTGGCCCGAAGATGACTGGGGGGGACTGCTGGCCCCCTTCCTGTCGGGTAATGCACAAAAGGCCTACCAGGACCTGCCACCGGAGCAAGCCGGGAACTACACTCGGCTAAAGCAGGAAATTCTGTCCCGGTACGGCCATAGTCTGCAGTCCCGCGCGCAGCGGTTCCATGACTGGGTGTATGACGCACAGGCCTCCCCGCGCTCCCAGATGCACGACCTGGTCCGCACAAGCCGAGCCTGGCTAATGACTGACCCCGGAGGGCCCACGGTTTTGGAATGGATTGTTATGGACCGCTTTGTCAGAGCCCTCCCCTATGACTCGAAGAAGCAGGCGAGCCAAGCGGACCCCCGCTCCGTGGAGCAGCTGGTGAATATTGTGGAGGCCCACCAGGTAACGCGGGAGTTACTCAAAGGGGGGCGAGGGGAAAAGCCAGAGCGGCCGAGAACAAGGAGGGGTCCCGACGAGCCCAGCCCAAGGGGCCGGGTAGGGAACGCAGGTGAGCCCGAACTACCCCGAAGAAGACCGCTGTTCGACCAGGACCAAAGACGCTGCTACGACTGCGGCGAGCCCGGGCATCTCTCGTGGAACTGCCCAGGCCGGGATGTGTCCATGCCATCGGCGGCAGCTTCAGACCCCCGCGGAAAGACGTGCAACTATGGCGCAGCCTGTTGGGCCCATAAGGAAACATCGGCGACACTTTTACCCGTGCGCGTCAACGACAAAGATGCCGTAGCGCTCCTGGACTCGGGTAGTGCCATAACGCTGGTTCAGCCCCATTTGGCACACTGCGACGCAGAGGCTCCGCAAGTGTCAGTGTCCTGTGTGCATGGGGACACAAAGTTGTATCCTACAGCGCCGATCACCCTGACAACCACCAAGGGGGTCTGCTCGATGACAGCCGGCGTCATACCTAACCTGCCGGTAGCGCTGCTGATTGGTCGAGACTGCCCCCTGTATCGCCAGCTGTGCTCAGCCGTCATCTCCCCGCGCACCCCACCCTCTACGGGTAAACCGAGGAAGAAGAAAGGGTTACGTCAGCCGAAGGTGTGTGCTCTGAACGTAACGGGGAGTGAGACTGAGACGGCCTCAGATGTAGGTGACGACGCGCCGGAACCCCTGAATATACCGGGGAGTGAGACAGAGACGGCATCAGGTGTGGGTGACGACGCGCCAGCGCCCCAAGCGGGCCCCGAGACGGATAACAGTGACGAGGACCCCTTTGCAGAGTTCCCCCAGGCGGACGAGGTGGGGAGGGACCTGGCGGGTCAGTTCGGAACGGCCCAGCTGGAAGACCCAAACCTAACGCAGGCCCGGGCGAATATCAAGACCATAGATGGAAATCCCGTGGAGGGGGTGAGTAACCTGCCATATCCTCACTTTGCAATAAAAAGACAATTGCTGTACCAAGTTGTAAAAAAGAATGATGAGGTTAGGGATCTATTGCTGGTACCGAAGTTCTTTATTCCCACTGTACTCCAGCTGGCGCATTCACATATCCTCGGAGCGCACCTGGGCGTGGACAAAACCATGGAGCGCATAAGGGCGCGTTTCCATTGGCCGGGCATGAAGAGAGCGGTAGAGGACTATTGCCGGAGCTGCCCAGAGTGTCAACGCGCAGCACCAAAGGTACAATATAAAAGTCCTCTGATCCCGCTGCCCATCATTGAGACCCCATTCTCAAGAATTGCCCTCGACGTAGTGGGCCCTCTAGTTAAATCGTCCCGAGGCCACCAGTATATACTGGTAATCATAGATTATGCTACCCGTTACCCCGAAGCCATCCCGTTACGCACGGTGACGGCCAAAATTGTGGCACGGGAGCTCTTTCATTTGTTTAGTCGGGTGGGAATTGCCGACTCTATTCTCACGGATCAGGGCTCGTGCTTTATGTCGCGGGTCATGAAAGAAATGTGCAAACTAATGAAAGTGGAACAGCTACGAACCTCCATATACCATCCACAGACGGATGGACTGTGCGAGCGCTTTAACAAGACCCTGAAAAGCATGCTAAGGAAGGTGATGGAGAAGGATGGGAAGAATTGGGATCAGTTGTTGCCCTTTCTGATGTTCTCTGTGCGTGAGGTCCCACAGGCCTCCACTGGCTTCTCGCCATTTGAGCTGCTCTACGCCCGCAAGCCGCGGGGTCTCCTGGACATCGCAAAGGAGATTTGGGAGGAACAGCCGTCGCCCCACCGGTCTCTCATAGAGCATGTGCAGGTAATGAGAGACAGGATGAAGGCGCTCTGGCCAGTGGTGAGAGAACACATGCAACAGGCCCAAGACGCACAGAAGCGCATTTATGACCGGGGCGCACAGCCACGGGAGTTTAATGTGGGGGACCGAGTCCTAGTACTGGTACCGACAGCAGAGTGCAAATTCCTAGCCAAATGGCAGGGACCCTACGACATAATCGAGAAAGTGGGTCCCGTCAACTACAAGGTCCACCAGCCCGACCGTAGGAAGCATCGACAGTTATACCATGTTAACCTGTTGAAGAAATGGCATGCCCGGGATGTGTTGCTCTCGCCCCCCCCTCTTCCCCCTTTTGCGCAGCAGGTGGCAGAGGCGGCCGATGTTCCCATCGGGGAACAGTTGTCCCCGACCCAACGGCAGGAGCTTCGTGAGCTGGTCCAACAGAACCGGGACGTGTTCTCGGCCACGCCGGGCCGCACCACATTGGCCCAGCACCACATCATTACCAGCCCGGGAGACAAGGTAAAGCTGAAGCCCTATCGTATCCCAGAGGCAAAAAGAGAGGCAGTCAGAAGAGAAGTGCGGGTCATGCTGGAGATGGGAGTAATTGAGGAGTCTCATAGCGGGTGGTCCAGTCCTATTGTTTTAGTGCCAAAACCCGACTCAACAACCAGGTTCTGTAATGATTTCAGGAAGCTTAATGAAATTTCAAAGTTTGACGCCTATCCCATGCCTAGAGTGGATGAGCTCATTGACAGACTGGGCCTGGCCAGATTTATCACGACACTAGACCTAACGAAGGGTTATTGGCAAGTCCCTCTGGCCCCCGCCTCAAGGGAGAAGACGGCTTTCTCCACCCCAGATGGGCTGTTCCATTATAAAGTTCTCCCGTTTGGCCTGCATGGGGCGCCATCTACCTTTCAGAGGCTGATGGACAGAGTACTACGGCCCCATCGGGAGTATGCAGCCGCATATCTCGATGACATTATCATCCACTCGTCAGATTGGGACACCCACCTCCAAAAGGTGAGAGCGGTGTTGGGGGCCCTCCGGGAGGCGGGTCTCACCGCCAACCCAAAGAAATGCAGGCTGGGATTAGAAGAGGCAGAGTACCTGGGGTTCACAATAGGCCGGGGCAATGTGAAACCGCAGAAGAGGAAGATTGATGCAATAAGGGAGTGGCCTCGCCCTTTAACCAAGAAGCAGGTCAGGACATTTAATGGGCTAGCGAGCTATTATAGGAGGTTTATCCCTAACTTTGCTGCTCGCGCTGCTCCCCTCACAGATCTGACCCAGGCGCGGCGGCCGTTCACGGTGAAGTGGACACCGGAGGCGGAGGCGGCGTTCGAGGACCTCAAGACTGCCCTCTGTTCGGGACCGGTGCTGATCTCCCCGAACTTCGACAAGGAGATGACGGTACAAACAGACGCATCAGAGGTGGGACTGGGAGCGGTCCTCTCCCAGCAACTGGAGGGTGAGGAACATCCGATTTTATATGTGAGCAGGAAGCTGCTGCCACACGAGCGCAACTATTCTGCGGTGGAGCGCGAAGGTCTGGCAATTAAGTGGGCACTGGAGACGCTCCGCTATTATCTGCTGGGGAGGCGTTTCACGCTGGTGACGGATCACGCCCCCCTAGTCTGGATGGCCAAGACAAAGGGG
The DNA here is from genome assembly GCF_963971535.1 of Notolepis coatsorum. Lineage (NCBI taxonomy): Eukaryota > Metazoa > Chordata > Actinopteri > Aulopiformes > Paralepididae > Notolepis > Notolepis coatsorum. The sequence goes on along the minus strand of NC_140176.1, from coordinate 87,463,859 downwards.
ACCAATGCCAGGGTGACTCGATGGTTTCTGGAGTTACAGTCATTTAACTTTTCTGTCATTCACAGGTCAGGGGTGGCGCATGGCAACGCAGACGCCCTCTCCAGGAAGGATGCCTGTTGGGCGTCGGACGCTCTTCCCCGACGGTCGGAGCTGGAGGGGGGGTACTGTGGCAACCCCAAGCCACCCCTGGGCTTGGTGATTGATGGGCGCTATGTGGCGACCCAATGGCTGGGCGCTGCCCATGTTTGGGCGTCCGCTTCCGGACGCACCTGTCACTAAATACCCATCAGAGTGATTACCTGATTAGCGAATACGGCGCGGTGCGCCTGTTGGAGAGGGGGGACTTAATGGAGCCGAGGAGCCTCCTCTCAGTCCCCCGTAGCAGCGCAAGGCAAAAGGCCACAGAGCGGAGACGCCGCCCGGCCGACAGCAAACCGTTATTATTTGACTAAGAAAATAAAGAGTATGATTTTGGGAACTGCAACCTGTCTGTGTGTTGTTTATTCTGCCACCCCTACACCTGGAATTGCCACACTCTGAATATAAAAATATGAGAAAAGCAAACAAGACGCGGTCTTGGACTGGTGGGGGCCCCTGATTCGAGGTCTTGGTGAGTCGGAGTGTTAAAGAGGCATGATGCTCTGGCTCGCTGGGGCGCCGGATTTGGGGTCCTCACGGGGTAGGGACCTTGGTTGTCGATACTGGAGATGACGGGTGCTCAAGTAATCTCGCCTTATGGTACATACATGTGGGTATATGCATGTATATATGTATATATATGTATGTGTGTATGTATATGTATATATATATATATATTAATTTATATATTTAATTTATACATGACTATTTTATTTTTCATTATTCTGATTTAACTGATGGTCTTGTCATTGTCATTATTATTATTATTATTATTATTATTATTATTATTATTATTATTATTATTATTATTATTATTATTATTATTATTATTATTATTATTATTATTATTATTATTATTATTATTATTATTATTATTATTATTATTATTATTATTATTATTATTATTATTATTATTATTATTATTATTATTATTATTATTATTATTATTATTATTATTATTATTATTATTATTATTATTATTATTATTATTATTATTATTATTATTATTATTATTATTATTATTATTATTATTATTATTACTGTTATTGTCCTGTGATGTCTTGTTTATTAGTATTGTTATTGTATTGTATTGTCTTGTTTCATGTTGAAAAGGGAAAATAAAGAAAAACTGTGAAAAAAAAAAAAAAAAAAAAAAAAAGGGAGTTGTTCTGAAGGTGGGTGTGGAGCTGGTTGGAGATCATCTTTTCAAGTATTTTGGAGAGGAATGGTAGGTAGGTAAGTACCTTGGAGTCCACATCACAGAGGACCTGACATGGACGACACACACAGACACCGTTTGTTTTATCATGTCTATTTATTTTATTTTATTTATTTGTATTTTTGCACAATCTAGGCGGGCATGGCCACCTACATTTCACTACATGTCTTGTGTGTATACGTGACAAATAAAACTCTTGAATCTTGAAAATGATTTGCATTACAGTAGTCAAGTCGGCTAGAGGCATAGATTTTTCGGCATCCTTTTCATTTATAAATGGTCATATTTTAGCTATGTTTCTAAGGTGGAAGAATGAGGTTTTTGTCACCTTGATTATGTGTGATTTAAAGCTTAGGTCTGAGTCAATGATAACACCAAGACTTGTACTTCAGGTTTAATCCAAGGAGTAAGTTGCCCCATATTGCTCAGCAGCATTTCTCTGTTGGAATGGCCGACTAGTTGGATTTCAGTTTTGTCCTCATTTAATTTGTTTATTGCTAAGAGACAGGCAGAATGGAGTTAATAGCTAAGCTATAGGATAATTTGGTTCAGCAGAGATGTACAATTGTGTTTCATCTGCATAGCTATCATGAGCTATCTAATGATGTCCCCAAGTGGCTGCATGTACGTGAGAATATGGTAAATTACTTGGAAGCTAATCAGTCCCTGGTCTGGTGAGTTATGTTATATTGGTATGTTGTATATTTCGGTAGAAATGAATGCCATGGTTATGTTATGTTGTATTTTTTGGTGGAAATGAATGTCCATGTTATATTGTTATGAATGTCCTGGCGAACGTCTCTCACTCTAAATGGACGATGAGTCCAGCTGAACTCGTATCCCCCTGAACACGGACTCTGCTCCATGAGGAACTGCCCAGCGCTCAAGGCTAAGCCCATAAATCTGCCCCCCCCCCTTCTCATAGTGATGACTAATCTGGAGCCGTTTGGAGCCGTCAGAGGTTGCAGAGTGAATGGAAAGGCCAGACGGTTGTTGTAAAAAGCAACCATTTTTGAGAGATCAAAATCAGAATAAGGACAAAATGTGCCAAAATACATATCAATATGAAATACAAGAAGTAAAGGAAAATACTAGGGCTGGGACTTTATCGCATTCATTTCGATTAATTAACTACAGAAAGAATAAAAAGTTAAAGAAATTGATGCATTTAATCGCATGATGATTTTTCTTTATTGTGTAAGAATGTTACCTTTCAAAGGAGACCTAGTCTGGTCAGTTTATTGGGCAAATATGGGGTCAAGGCTGCAAATCATGATTAACATTTGAGCCAATGTTTTTCTGTTCATTTAGGGTCCAATAAAGAAAAAAATGCAAGGAGCCCAAAAAATTAGGTAGGCGAAGTCTCTGAAACGGCCACGCCCACTTTTTAGACCTGACATTTTGTATCTCGGCTCCTGGAGGTCGCAGAGAGTTGATTTTTAGCTCAGAAGTTGCGGAAACACCACATTTATATTAGTGTTATGAACAAACATATGCCCTAAAACCTTAACCTTTTGAGATATTCATGAAAAACCTTTTTTTTATCTCTGAATTGATCAGCGCCCAAGCCACTTCAGCCCAATCTGCTGTTTGGGCCAAAGTTCTAAATCTACTCATGGGGCATACTAGTGTTTAGGTTGAGGCTTTGTTATAAGATGAGGACCCCAACAACCACCCAAGAAACAAAGCAAACCACTTGAAGTCCAAAAAAACTATTTTTTTTGTATCCACTTTTTCTCCGCTTTTTCTATTTTTCTCCCATCCCAATTCCACTGTGCCAATTCTTCCCTCCCCTGTCTTTAACATTGCTCGCATATGCCCCCCACTGGCCGGTTGTAGGGAGGATAGAAGCCTTGCATCACGCGTCCCCTCCGATACACAAGGCAGCCTGTCACATCTTTGCACCTGCCAGCGCGGACTCTCATTGGCGAGGTGTAATGTGTGGGAGGCTCACACTACCCCCGCCATTTCCTGTCTCTGCTGTGCAGGCGTCCCCAACCGACCTGTAGGAGTCGCTGTCCACAACGTCCAGATTGCCACCCATCGACTTCCACCCGCTAACTCTGCCAATTGAGTTAGTATGACGGCTGGCCCAAGCCGGAGTCGAACCTGGTGTCTCTTGCGTTGGTGACGACCACAATGTCCTCTGCGCCACCCAGCCGCCCCCCAAAAAAACTTTATTTGAACACATCACACATCCCATCACACAGGATTCAAACACTTGCTGAGGCACTTGCAATAAATGAGACATTTCATCCCCCTGCCAGCACAAGAACATGAGGTGCATTTATTAGATCTGCAGCTACACACCCTTGTTACCTGAGACAATGTGTCTCCTGCGGAAACTGTGCTCCACTTGACGAAGAGTTTCTCCCCATCTGTAGTCCATCCCCATTCAACAACCGGGGGACAAGGGAGTTGTAGAAGGCTGTTCCCCCACAGCCATCCTGCCTGGACTGTATCTCTCAACAGATGCTGTAGAAGTGCATCCTGGCTTGGGGGCAGGTCTCGCAGCTCATCTTTAACAGCTGGAATCTGAGTCCATCTATACTTGCACAGTCGTACAGTCCAGCCTTGTTGTACCAGCTCATTACCCAGGGTTAAATAACTTCCATGCTGTTCTTAACAGTCTCGATACTAGGGCAGCAACTTAGTCCTCTCAATGCAGCAGTGAGCTCTGTCAACTTACTGTGGTTCATCCAGGCTTTGAATTGAGCATTCTTTGAGTGGCCAAAGAAGGCGCTCACAGAATCACAGCCACTGAAATAATGGAACACAGGCATGGCATCAGCCACATCTCTACCAAGCTTCTTGTGTGCTTCTGTGATTGAGTAGAACTGGCATTTGTCCCGAACAGCAAAGTCGATGAAGTTGCAAATCACAACATACTGACAGGAACTTTGTAGTGAACCCTAGTAGGATGGCAACTACATCGGAGTCGACTGTTCTAACCGTAACTGACTTGATCCCCTTGTTTAGCATGTCCATCTCATGGCAAATTATGTGGTTGTTAGCCTCCTCAAGCATCTCTATGCGCCGGTCATAAAGCTGGATCTCAACATTTTCGCCAACGTTTGCAAGGATCTTCCTGCCGTAGGTGATGCTGAACTCCTTGCTCCAGTTCCATGCATGTTCCTTAGCAATCCTGGCAAACATTAAATTCAGGGCTACCTTGTTGTCTTGATTAGACAGAAAACCTTCAAAGAATTGCTTAGATTCCGGCACGGTGTCATTCTCGCTGAAGGCCATCTGTGAACTACCTGCTGACCCCCGATTATTCCTAGTCGCAGTCTTAATGTTCATAGTTCATAGGTAGAGGTCAGCCACAATGTCAATACGATTTGCTCCCTTCTCATGACCAATCTTGGCAACGCTGTTCAACACCTTGATGACAAAGTCCCGGAATGTCATGCCTTTGGTGAGAGACTTCACCAGGATTCGTACTCGCACAGATAGATCTATCACAAGTCCCTCTGAGGCTGTAGATTGAACTTGTACTCCGATGTCCTTCAGGATTTGAGACTTTTTGCTGTGATACATGTCTCCATCCTTTCTTGACAGGGCTTCTGGTAAACCTGTGATTGAAATGAATAGTTTTACCAAAACTAAATTAGCACTGTCAAATCAATTCACTTATAAAATTAATAATTGAACGTCACTGTATCGAGAATCTGGTAAGACGAAAGTTGCCTGCGTCTAAAACATTGAATAACTTTGAAATTATATCAACTAGATTTACCTGTGAATTCACCACCAAAGAGCCTCCTTGTCTCTTCTTCTCTTGATCTGTAGGCCTCCTTCAGCTTTGCAAAGGTTCCTTTAGGTAGCTTGATTGCAGGGCTAGCAAGCTGGACTTTTGCACCTGAACTTGGGAGTTTCAGGGCATTTCGGGAGATTTTCGCACTAACATCCTTCTGAGCATATACAAATCGCTCCTGGTCATGCTGTGTTTTGCCAACTGTAAAAACAAGGCTGGCATCTTTAGTTACCACATCTGGGAAGGGAATGGATGAGTTCAACCTCATGAACTGAGCTTGGTTGAAGGGGTTGGTAAGGATCCCCTGATACACCTTGAGAGTTGACTTGAAAACGTTTCCTTGAAGGAGTCCAGCATTTCTTTGTGTCCGCTAGATCTTGACCAGCTAGGTAGCACTGGATTTCGGGTAGGGCAAGTTCGAGTTTCCTGAAGAATTCCTGATCTTCCTGATTGATGATATCGACATATCCAGTGTCAGACTTGATGACCTTTATATTATGCTACTGCTTTTGATCACATGCAATCTTCGAAAATCGGTTACCTCTGGTGTTTACTGCGAAAGAGCCTGATAGAAATCCCTTGAACAACTCTGGGTGTCTCCATTTGAGCCCTTTGAGATCCTGAAGAAACACTGATGTCCATCTGGCATAGTGTGTATGATCAAGTGCAAAGTAAAGAGGAATGAGCTGCTCAAGTGCACTGACCATCATGATGAAGTTGGCCTCCCGAAAGTATCTGATGAAGATAAGATCCTTCTTGATTGCTTCAAGGACATTGGTCCAGTACTCCAGTAGTGAAACATGGGGCTGTTTTCATTGGCCACCCAATTGCTCCAAATCAAACTGTTGTCCTCTAGATGTTTTGCCTGGAATGCCTCGTCTCTCTTATTGGCCAGGACCACAGCCAGGATTTGAATGTGGTATCTAGCCTTCTTTATGGAATTCACATCACATACAGCTAGGGTGACCAGGTGTCCCCCTTTTGGTTGTACTGTCCCACCATTTGACCAAATGTCCCGCGTCCCTCATATTGAGAGGATGTCCCTCTTTTCGAAGCCAAAAAAAACATGCGTCTAAAAGCCCCTCCCTACAGACAGTAAACGTAGCAACCCGCCTCTTGTCCACACACATTGCTCTGATTGGTTATAGTACTTTTTAGCGTGCTGCTTGCCTGCTTGTGACGTGACTGAGACTGAGTCGTGACGCTACCTCATATCGCAAATCTGATTGGTCAAAAAAAACACAACAACATTACAAGCAAACTAGTTCAAGATGGAAAGCAGTAAAAAGAAACGGACCTGCAGTTACAACCAAGACTGGCAAACGACACATGACTGGGTGAGGCAGATGGCAGGCAATCCGCAGCAGGCTTTCTGTGTTTTGTGTCATAGTTCGTTTTCAATTGCGCATGGAGGAGAATACAACTTGAAGCGCCACAGTGGACGTGAGTCTCACTTGAAAGTGGCTCACCAAAAAGAAACATCCAGATCTATGGATACGTTTCTTTTTAAACCAAACAATGATAGCCAGACGGACAAGGTCACTGCAGCTGAGATAACAAGTGTCTATCACACAGTACACTCCCATTCATACAGGTCAGCCGACTGTGGTAACCTTTAACCTTTGATTTAAATCTATTCGGTGAAGACCATGGCAGTTATTCTAATATAGAAACACAATTTATTTGTATTATTATTTTTGTATTATACTACACTGTTTTCCCTAGTTCTGTGTTAACAGGGAATATCAAACACAAGACATTCCTGTCAAGTGATGACGTTTGAATATTTAAAACAGATGTTAGGTGGTATTTAATTTGTATTTATTTTGATTTAACCTTGGATTTAAATCTATTCAGTGAAGACCATGGCAGTTATTCTAATAAAAAAAATTACATTATCTATCTGTCCCACTTTGTCCCACCAAAATCGTACTGTTGTCCCACTTTGTCCCACCAAAATCTTACTGTTGTCCCACTTTTGGACTTTTTGCATCTGGTCACCCTACATACAGCAGTCAGACCACTGATGTTCAGATAACTGAGGTTAAGATGGTATCCAGGCCAGTTCCTTTTATCAACTGGCCAACACAGACCAGAGAAACCTTCTCAAGGTGCAGGCCACCCATAAAAGCAAAGTATGAATGAGAAAACTATTCTCCCATGATACGCAATACACCCAGAGTGGTTTCGAATTTCGGCCGTAGCCAAAACGGGTGTGGCGGAATGGCAGCGATTCTTCACAAATATCTGAAAAAGTAAAGGTTTTAGGGCATATGTTTGTTCATAACACTAATATAAATGTGGTGTTTCCGCAACTTTTGAGCCCAAAATCAACTCTCTGCGACCTTCAGGAGCCGAGATACAAAATTCCAGGCCTAAAAAGTGGGCGTGGCCGTTTCAGGGACTTCGCCTAGCAAATATTTTGGGCTCCTTGCATTTTTTTGTTTATCAGGCCCTAAATGAACAGAAAAACATTGGCTCAAATGTTAATCATTTTTTGCAGCCATTATGCCTAAACTGACCAGACTAACCAGACTCATGCATGTGCTATAAATATAAAGTATAATAAATCGCAAATAACTTTTTTTCTTAGTCTGGTTTGTTCATAAAAAAAATAAAAAAGAGAAATTTAGATCAATCAAGAGTTTTTTTTCCCAATGGTCAACTGTTCTGGAATGTACTTGAAAGTAGGGGAGAACGGGGATGGTTGTCACACTTTTTACTCTAGTGTGAATTGCTCATCATCAAAACATCTTTCATTCCTACATTAAATTGAAGCTTAAGATGTTGGCTTGAAATGTGTATCCCTCTCATTTTCCCACATATTGTAACAAAGAGTTAATCACCTATCAAAGACACTCTGACACATTGTGACAACCAACCCCATCACAGGGATGGTTGTCACACACTATGGGGTTGGTTGTCACTATGTGTTTTAAAGGGAACAATCTTAAAAAGAAGGCAAGAAGGAATAACTAAATTTGACATGTGACAACCAACCCCAAAGAAAATGTGACGACCAACCCCAACTGGAATGTCTTGCTAGTATCAAGGCTAACAACCATCTAAAAATGTGTTAGTTAGCCAACAACAATCTAAACTATAGCTTTCCCTTCACACTTTTTTATTTTTTTATCTACTTTTTCTCCCATTTTCTATTTTTTCTCCCATCCCGATTTCGTATTGTCCAATTCTACCCTCCCCTGTCTCGAACGCTATTAGGCCATGCCTCCCACAGGTTGGCTGCAATGTGGACCAAGCCTTGCATCACGTGTCCCCTCCGCGTGTAGTCTTTTACCAACAAACTAGCAGTTCTGCGATCTGATTGGCCACTGACGTACGCTCTCTCTAAGCCCTAACAGCGCGTTACGCTAGTTCTGCCTCTACTAACAGCCTGCAGCCTGCTCGCTAGTTCTGCCTCTAACCTCTAACAGCCTATCCAATTCATATCAATCGAAATAACGTATTGTTTTCATCTCTCTATATTAACGTGATTCCATCAACACAACATAAATGAATAACGTATTGTTTTCATCTCTCTATATTAACACATTAACTGCCACGCTTATATCCATCAATGTTTGATCACTGCCACCAGTCTAAGTCTATGGAGATGTTTACCTTCTTTGCAGGGCTATAACTTTTTAAATTGTATTGCTAAATTGATATTACTATGGCCCATTCAACATCGATTATCTATCGTTCAGGATGTAGGAACGTTTTACTTTTTCATTCACACATTCATATGAAAATACCGTCTAGAGTATAAATATGTTTTTATCGTTTTCTGCAGTAATTCCTAGAACGTGAGATATAGGCATAAATGCATATATTAGATTATCAAATGCCGTTCGATACCGATCCACGCTATATTAAAAATGTCAACTGTACATGGTCCTAAACGTTATGACTGATCATGCGCAGGTGAACGGGGGGGGGGGGGGGTCGTTTATAATTCCGTGATCGTCGTTAAATGATTTATGTAGTATGGGTGATATATAGATCAGAGCAGTTTGCATCGATAATAATAAACAAAAACGCTGAAAGTCACGGCAGCCTCCTCTTACCGTTGGGCATGATACTGGAGCAAACAGATCCCAGTTATTTGATGGGGATCGAGGCAATCCATTTCCGGTTTGTATAATACTAATACACGCCCAAATCATGTCGATTATTGAGTTATGGCAGCGATCCATATCCACGGTGTGTGGCTAGAGTCCTGGGATGATATGCGAGTGGCCGGACGTAATTAGGAGACGCACCGATATCCAACCGGCATATCCGGTTTGGCAACTCGCCGATCATCCACCAGGTGGCAGTATTGAAGCGTTGCAGAGTTGTGCTGAGTCCCACAGCATCAGACAAGGCTCCGTGAGTGAAATATGAATACCATGGCGAAAATATGAAATATTATCAAAATAACGTCGTACGCCGTGATCTGGCAGAATTCGCATGAACTTGAAACCTGTTGTACGACGTTTTTGGCGCAGAAAGTGTTAACGTGATTCCATCAACACAACATAAATGTTCAAAACACGACAAGACAGTTTGCATCACTTCCCACGGTTCTCGGCACTTATTCTCCCAGGCCACCGTCCTGCGAGCCCAAGACCACCGCCCGCGAGCCCCAGACCACCGTCCCGCGAGCCCCAGATCACCGTCTCGTGAGCCCCAGGCCACCGCCCCGCGAGCCCCAGGCCACCGTCCCACGAGCCCCAGACCACCGCCCGCGAGCCCCAGACCACTGTCCCGCGAGCCCCAGACCACCGCCCCCCGAGCCCCAGGCCACCGTCCTGCGAGCCCCAGACCACCGCCCCGCGAGCCCCAGACCACCGTCCCGCGAGACTTGTTTCCTGTGCGCCTAAAATTCTACCTGGTCTCGTCCCGTGGGGCTCGCGGGACGGTGGTCTGGGGCTCGCGGCACGGTGGTCTGGGGCTCGCGGGATGGTGGCCTGGGGCTCGCAGGGCGGTCCACACACCGCTATCAGTGTTCTTCTTCCCCGCCAATGAAGTATTCACCCAAAGACCCAATACCGTGGCAACAACTACCGCACTACTGGTTTTGATAGTTTATCAGTGAGCTGGATACAATCCTACCTGGAGGGGAGAGAACAGATGGTGGAGGTAAACGGTACCCTATCCCCCCCCCTCACAGTGAACTGTGGTGTTCCACAAGGAAGCATACTAGGACCACTACTGTTCCTAATTTATGCAAATGACATGTCGTCAGCTTGTGACTGCAACTTGTTCCTGTTTGCGGACGACTCAGCCCTGCTGGTCTCTGACAAGAACAAGTTACAGGTTGAAAAAACCCTCAGCTCGGAACTAGGCAAAATCTGCATATGGCTCGCCGACAACAAACTATCATTACACATGGGCAAAACAGAGTCCATTCTCTTCGGTTCAAATAACAAACTCAGCAAAACAGACGGCTTCTCAGTTACAGTGGGTGACAATATTGTCACAAGGAAAGATGAAATTACCTACCTGGGTTCCATCCTAGAGGCTAATCTTTCCTGTGACAAAAATGGCAAAATGGCATCCAATGTAATAAAAAAAGTCAATCAACGAACTCGATTCTTGTACCGGATCTCCTCCCTGGTAAACAAGAATACCCTGAAGACTCTGGCAGGAGCACTCATTCAAGGGTACTACGACTATGCTTGCACCTCATGGTACCAAAGCACCTCAAAGGCACTAAAAACCAAATTACAAACATCTCAAAACAAACTAGTCAGACTACTGCTTGACCTGACTCCTAGAACCCACCTCACCCCTGCACACTTTGCCAACCTAGGATGGCTTAGAGTAGACAACAGAGTACAGCAACTTGCAATGGGCCTGGTCTACAAGATACACTACACGACCAAGGTACCCATGTACATGTCAAAATACTTCCCAAAGGTCAGTGAATACCACGATCACAACACCAGAGGGAGCTCCACAAATCATGTAAAACCCAGATTCGGCTCAAACAAGGGACTAAACACGTTTCGCAATTATGCCACAACAATGTGGAACGCCCTACCCAAAGCTGTAAAGGAATGTAAATCACTACCCACCTTCAAAAACACTCTCAAAGAACACCTACGGGAGACTGCAATTCAAAACTGGCCCCTACAAATGTCCTAACCCAGTTGTACAATAAAGACCAAGCATGGCTTTGTCAGTATTCCAATGTACAGCCCCACCCAACCCCACCCCACCTACCCAACCTCCTCCAATGTACAGTTTCCATGTCAAATGTATGTCAGTATTCCAATGTACAGTGTCCCCCCCCCCCTACCCAACCCCCCCCACCTCCAATGTACAGCCCCACCCCACCTACCCAACCTCCCCCAATGCACAGTTTCTATGTCAAATGTATATACTCTTCTTCTGGATTTTTTTAGTATCACAAACAGTACTGTATTTGAAAATCTGGTATGTCATAAATGTATAGATGTAGCAGTACTGTCTATCTGTATGTCATGTGTGTCATATGATGAATTGAAAATGGGGGACCCTGATGGAAACAAGACGAAAGTCTTTCTCAGGTCTGTATCCTCTTAACAATTGTATGTATTGAGCTGTACTGTACTGTACCCATTCTGCAATCTGTTAATAAACTTTTCAATCAATCAATCAATCAAACTACCGGTAGAATAAGTGCCGAGAACCGTGGGAAGTGATGCAAACTGTCTTGTCGTGTTTTGAACATTTATGTTGTGTTGATGGAATCACGTTAACACTATGATCGCCGCGGACGAGTTTTCACATCATTCGGAGCCATGCTCATTCTGCCGAAGACGCCGTAACTCGTCTTTGATGTCAATATTTCAAAAATCTGTCATCGAAATCATATTTCCTTTCCGGAGCCCTGAGACACACTGGTGATCTCCTCTCAACTCTCTAGCGGTTCGAGAGCGCCATCTGGTGGCCGATCGGCAGATCGGCCAAGAGGGAGGGGCGCGCCAAACAGGAAGTGCTCATCCATATGTGCTCCGGGCACTCGCGATCGGTAGCCGGACTCCATCTCAACACACTGGATGATCAATCGCTCGCCCTAACTCAATAAACAACGTTATTTGGACGTATATAGTATTATACAACCTGGAAATGGTTCATCAGGATCAACATCCCATAATCGAAAACGGTCTACTCCACGCTGATCGTCCAACGGCGTGAGGAACATACGGTAAGATTCAGCGTTATTTTCTAACTTATTCCATATAAACTGCTATGATGAACATATGACCCACTCTGGATGAATCATCTAACGCTGCCCACGGAATTATAAACGATCCCCCGCCCATCCGGTCATCATCAGATCATACGTAGATCATTCTAGAAGTACGTCCAGTTGAAATTTTTCATCTTACGCCGATCGCTACCAAACTGTATTTCATCATCAATATAATGCATTTAGGGCTATAAATCACGTTCTGAAGAAAGCTGCAGAAAACGATAAAAACATACTTATACTTTAGACCATATTTTAGTATGAATATGTGAATGAAAAAGTTTAACGTTGCTACACCCTGAACAATACATATAGGACATTGAATGGGCCATAATAATGGCAATGTAGCAATATAATTTAAAAAGTTATAGCCCTGCAAAGAAGGGGAACTTCTCCATAGACAAATAGAGCTGGCGAGGGATGGTAAATTATGAATTTAACCCATGGCGATCAAAGTGTTAATATAGAGAGATAAAAACAATACGTTATTTCGATTGATATGAATTGGATAGACTGTTAGAGGTTAGAGGCAGAACTAGCGAGCAGGCTGCAGGCTGTTAGTCAGAGTCGGCGCCAGAACCAACTTAACGGGGGGGCATATTGTAACAGCGGGGGGGGGGGGGGGGGGGCACACATAAATAAAATATAGGCTTCAGAAAATGAATTTCCCGCAAACAAACACACATTTCAAAACATGAGTGCGCATAAGAGATAAGACAGTCTCTCTCTCTCTCTCTCACGTCACAAACACACTCGCGTCTCGCGCACACACAAATTAAACAGTATGAAATAGCCCGAGACTGGGCTTAAATTCATTAACAAGTGAAAGTATTATTAATAATAACAAGGGGCAAGGCGGCTTAAATTAAACAGTATGAGTCGTATGACTTACCCATTAGAAGAGTTGGAGGCGGCGAGTCGTGGCACTGAATCTCCTCAGGACGGTGTCCCACTTTCGCGTGAGGTCTTTTGCAACTTCAAACTCTGCCTCAATTATAGGCGATCAATTATATTATCCATTATTATTATTATGACATATTATGATTATAGACCACGTTAGCTTCTGCTGTAACAGATGCACCTGCAGCGGCAGCACCGGGCACTTCTTGGCAGACTTCGTCTTCATGGCGCCTTACCGAAAGCTCTTCAACGTTAGATGTTGGAGGACCGTCACCAGGGAGGAGGCCGTGAAGAAGCCTTAGGTGCCCCCCCTGCCCCACCATGCATGGCATGCAACCATTTTCGTATATCCATTTTATGTCCGTCTCCAAGTGTATATGTATATTTTACCCACTGACTATTGTACTTTTCACGCTCACTCAAGTCACGCAGTCACGCTCTGACTACCCTACCCATCAAATCAACGTGACCAATTACACAATAACAAATTCAAACACACACACCAATCAGACTTTTTTTTGTTTCATTTCGTTTAATAATAGGCTAAATAGCCTATTTATAAAGGAAAACATCTGACTTTTACTATAATAAAAAAAAGTTAAATGTTTAATTATTTAATTTTTTTATAACAATTGCCCATGACGTTTGGAGGGGCACAGTGCGCCATCTGAGGGGGCATGGCCCACGAATGCCCCCCCATGGCGCCGACACTGCTGTTAGTAGAGGCAGAACTAGCGTAACGCGCTGTTTGGGCGTAGAGAGAGCGTACGTCAGTGGCCAATCAGATCGCAGAACGCGAACGCGGAACTGCAAGTTTGTTGGTAAAAGACTACATGCGTCCCCTCCGGTACACGAGGAGGCAGCTGTCGCATCTTTTCACCTGTACAGCGCAATCTCTCAGCGGCGAGGGATACTGAGGAGCTGAATATTTACAATTCCACATGAAAAACACAAAAAGTCCTCTCACCTAAAGTTCAGCTGTCTTACACCAAAGAAGACTATATACTGTAGGTGAGCTCTGATCCTGCCATGCCTCCCACCCACAAAGCAGGCAACTCCTTGGATCTCATATTTTCCCGTAACTCCAGCATCATTAACACCACGGTAACTCCCCTACATGTATCTGACCATTCCTTCATATCCTTCTCACTAACTCTCATGCTTAACCGAAAAGTCTTCACCCCAACTCAAACCGTCTCACTCAGACGCAACCTGCCCTCCCTATCCCCCTCCACCCTCTCCTCTGACATAATATCCGCTCTACCTTTGAGTGACACCTTCTCTGCTCTCCCCACAGAGATGGCAGCCTCCACCCTCCTCTCAGCCCTTGCAACCTCCTTCGACAAGCTCTGTCCCCTCGTTGAGAAACCTGCCCGCCGTTCCCCACCCAGTCCATGGCTGACGGATGCAGTGAGAGAACAAAGACAGGTCCTGAGATCGGCTGAGAGGAAGTATAGAAAGTCACGCCTCACTGCTGACATCGACACATATCACAACCTCTTGTTAACATTCTCCAAAACCATTACTAATGCCAAAGCTTCTTTCTTTCACCATAGGATCGAGGCCTCTGCCAGGAATCTTCGCAAACTGCATGCTACCATGTCCTCCCTCCTCACTCCCCCCCCACCTCCTCCTCCCTCATCTTTTTCTGCCGAAGACTTTGCAATCTTCTTTGAGGAAAAAGTGGAGAACATCCGCAGCTCCTTCTCCCAACCCCCACCCATTCCAAACGCTGAATCGAGAACCTCATCCTTCACTCTGTCATCTTTCTCTCCCATTACAGAAGCCGAGACCCTGACACTGGTAACATCGAACCGTCCGACTACATGCCAGCTGGACCAGCTACCCTCCCCACTCTTCCAGACCATAGCACCGGACATCCTCCCATTCCTAACTGCAACCATCAACTCCTCACTCAACTCGGGGGTGGTCCCCACCTCCCTAAAACAAGCCAGAGTCACGCCCCTCATAAAAAAACCAACCCTGAACCCCACCGTCATAGCCAACTATCGTCCTGTCTCTCTTCTCTCCTTCCTTTCTAAAACACTTGAACGTGCTGTATCCAACCAACTTACTGCTTATCTCTTACAGAATGACCTCCTAGACCCCAATCAGTCTGGCTTCCGGACTGGCCACTCCACAGAAACGGCCCTCATTGCGGTCACAGAGGCACTTCACTTAGCAAAAGCGAAAGGCCTCTCCTCTGTCCTGATTCTCCTAGATCTATCTGCAGCCTTCGACACAGTCAACCATCAGATCCTCCTCGCGGCCCTCGCAGGAATGGGAGTGGCTGGATCTGCGCTGACATGGCTGACATCATACCTCAATGACCGCTCCTACCAAGTGTCATGGAGAGGGACTCTGTCGGCCACCCGCCCCCTCCGGACGGGTGTCCCCCAGGGCTCGGTCCTAGGACCCCTTCTCTTCTCCCTCTACACTAAATCACTGGGTAACATTATCACGTCTCATGGCTTCTCATATCATTGTTATGCCGATGATACTCAACTCTTCCTCTCCTTCCCTCCCTCAGATATCCACGTCTCTGAGCGGATCTCGGCCTGTCTGTCCGACATCTCTGCCTGGATGACGACCAACCACCTCAAACTGAACCTAAGCAAAACAGAATTGCTCCACCTGCCGGCCAAATCCTCCCCCCTGACCGACCTCTCCATCACAGTCGAGAATGCAGCTGTGACCGCGTCGCCGACCGCCAAGAACCTTGGTGTTGTCCTCGACGACCAGTTGAACTTCTCTGCTCACATCGCAGCGACAACCAGAACCTGCAGATTCCTCCTGAGCAATGGTCAGAAGGATACGCCCCTTCCTGACAAAAGAAGCCACCAAACTCCTCGTCCAATCAACAGTCATCTCCCGCCTCGACTACTGCAACGCACTGCTAGCTGGCCTCCCGGCCACTGCCACCAAGCCTCTTCAACTCATTCAAAACGCAGCGGCCCGCCTGATCTCAAACCTACCGAAGTCGGCCCATGTCACCCCACTTCTTAGGGACCTGCACTGGCTCCCCATTGCTGCACGTATCCGCTTCAAGGCCCTCGACCTAGCATACCATGCGGCAAAGGGAACCGCTCCCGCCTACCTCCGGTCAATGGTCTCTAACTACACACCCTCAAGACCCCTACGCTCTGCATCTTCTGGCCGCCTCAGATCTACTCCTATCCAAGCTCCCGGAGGGTCATCAAAGAGAAGCCGCCTATTCTCAGTCCTTGCCCCACAATGGTGGAATGAACTACCCATCCCAGTTAGGACAGCCGAATCCCGTCCAATCTTTCGCCGTCGACTAAAGACTCACTTCTTCAACCATTATCTGAAATGATGATAAAAAAAAAAAAAAAAAAAGATCTAACCCCGACTAACCATGGACTTGTCCTAATAAACTAACCTACACTGTAACACGCAACACTTTGATGAATGAATGAATGAATGAATGAAAACTTTATTTAACAGATTGCAGAATGGGTACAATACAGTACGGCTCAATGAACATTGTTACTCAGCTGATAGAGTTATACCCTTCTTGCTGTCTTGTCGCACAGAACTTGTAAGTCGCTTTGGATAAAAGCATCAGCTAAATGACTAAATGTAAATGTAAATGTAAATGATCCCAATTCTGAAAATGTCCATACCAAAATATGGGATAAAGCGCCTTTTGGTAGCGAAATATAATGAATGTGACAACCTACCTGTGTGACAACCATCCCCGTTCTCCCCTACTGTGTTTTACTTTTACCTCGAAAGTGCTTGAGTTTACAAAAGGTCCTTTGCACTATATATATATTATTCCTAAAATTGCTGCACTTTAAAAAAAAATTGCATTGATCTGTTGGTCTGTGTAGTAGTTAATACAGGATATTGCTGCTTAAACGTATGTAGAATGTATATTCAAAAGACATGAAAAAAAGTTAATTTTATCCCTTCAAACATGGCCATGTACTATCGTTTTATTTACAATAATGGTTTAAATTAGATTATGGTATTAACATGGTATTATTTAAGTATAAAAGTGGTACTATGGCCATCCCAGATTTTTACCATAGTTGTAGGCTACCATGAACATACTGAACATACCATCAAACTCTTTCTATCCAGAGAGCCTCTACTTTCTGGGTCAGTATGCAGGACTTTTTTGGATTACATTGGACTATTGTGTTGGCCTCTCACACCTGGCTCACACACCTTGGTAAGCCTCGAGTAAAGAGCGCAAACTGTTTTATATTATTGATATACCATCAAACTACCATGATTCTTTGTCATAACGGATATCTTAAATTAATACAACGTGTAATATGCTATGCATTTGCACACATCAGACAGGGCAAACATGGGGAAGACACAGGAGGAGTGGGGTGGTGGGTGTTGAAGAGAGGAAAAGACAGGGACACATACTTTCTAGGTCAAAGTCGAAGGTTATTAGAGATTAGAGTGGATACTTCAGTTATCCCTCCACAAATTCCTGCCTCTTACTTACTTAAATTGGTGACCAGAGTGAAGTGAACACGAAGTGAGGCCTTTGTTTTGCACCGAGCAACGCGGTGGCTGGTCAGGTGAGAGGATACAGGACACAGTTCTCATTAGCATAGCGACCTCAACAGGTGCATTTAACCCTTTCACTACCACACTACCAAAGGGTTAACCCTTTCACTGCGACAATACGGAATGTTAACCCTTTCACCGTCACACAACAAATGGTTAACCCCTTCACAGCCACATTTGCACCTCTAGTCTAGGATATTTTAATCGTATGGTGTAATTTCATTGGTGGTGTGTGTGTGTGTGTGTGTGTGCACCCCCTGTTTCCATGTAGGCTAAAGAGACAGCTATTTATGCCAGTGGATGGAGCTCCAAGTGAGACGACCGCGTCCAAACTCCCCGCCTGTCTCCCGCCCCGCCGAGAGATAATCGACATAGTTTCTGTATCTCCCTCTCATTACGGTCGTTGCGCTGATTGTCGGGCTGAATTTATGGCTCCGCGGCCGAACTCCCCTAGCTGTGTGCTCACAGCGCTGCTGGAACAAACCAGGGAGAGAGGAGGAAGGGAGAGAGGGGTGGGGGAGGAGAGAGGGGTGGGGGAAGACAGATGAGGGGGAGAGTGGAGATTTTTCTTCCCATTGAGTTTCATAGGTCTCATAAACATCTCATTTAGATGCTCATTAACTGATTCCAACAGATATTTGGAGAGTATTATGAGATTCATCATTCATTCGTTCTAACCTGTATTTTATTCTCGAAAGGACAATTGAGGTCACCCTCATTTTCAATGTCATCGAGACTTACACAGACATTTCAATGCATACATTCTTTTTTACAATATAATAATAAATATGAATAACTATATAGCACTGTTCATACATGGACCGTAGTCCAGAGTGCCCCACAGCAATTAGTGTAAAATGTACCTAGGCATAAAATCAGCATAATTGACAGAATAAAAAACAATGCATAAATTGCAGACATAAGAATAGGTATAAAAGACAATAAAAGCAGTGCAACGTAAACGTGCAGACATAAGAATAGGCATACAATAAGTACACTACAATGTTGCTCGAAGGCATGTGAACGCCCCCAGAACAGCCAGCCCCCCAAACACCCCACACATCAATCCCCACCACATCCCCATCCAAGACCCCCCCCCCCCCCCCCCCCCACACACCGCCATGCACGGCGACGGGAACGCCACCCCTCCAGTCCCTTCCTGGCCTTGCCACCATGAGGAAACCAGCTAATCCCTAAATTATATAGAGATGCTAAACACAGTGGGAGGTTCGGAGGGTCAACGTGGGTATCAAACAGGAGGGAAGACTCACGTTTTAAACTGTAGATACCAAACAGAGAAGGTAAAGACGACTTTAAACTGTTGAACAGTAATCCAGAACTATTTTTATTGCACTGTAAACAAATTATTTTATATGTCTGCACTCATAAGATAAGATAAGATATTCCTTTATTGATCCCCTTGGGGAAATTCAGGCATCATAGCAGCATGGGGGATGGGGGGGGGGGGGGGGGGGGGTACAGGTAGTAAAAACAACACAAGCAGTGTAAACAAATAAGTCAATATAATTTACTATCTAACTAACTGAAATATACAGTATTCACAGTGTCACATAAGGTGCAGTATGCATAAGGTAGTATTATAATTTACTGTCTAACTAACTGATATACAGAATTCACATAAGGTGCCGTATGCATATGGTGGTGTTATTGTCCTCCTTGCTTCTATACTTTAAGCAAGTGTGTTACAAAGGGTCAGATTAAACCGAATATATATATTTATTACTTGAGATATATTGTATAATATTTGTATATCGTCTGATATCCCTTGTATATTCTTTGTATATATACACGGAATATCCCTTTACCTAGGTACAGGCCAGACCATAATATTCGTTCTCCTATTGGACAGCGACCCCTAGGCGCCAACGGCCATACCCCCAATGGCAAGTTCAAAGCCACCGTCAAGACATGTCTCAACATGTCCAGGTTTGCGCAGTAATACGAGACAGAACTGAGGTTGGCACTAGATTGTTCACCTTACGTATAAATACGTCGCAGGTGGATACAGAAGCACTTAGACCAAAACGTTGAAGCCTTCACCACGATACAACGTGCCGTGAAGTGGGCCTCTTTGCCCCTAAATAGAGCCTTGAGAACCGCGTGCGAATAGATAGCTAAAGTGTCAGAGTTTAACGCTGTATCGTCGAGTTCGACTTATTCTATTGTAAAGTAATAGTCTATTATTTATAGTGTATCGTGCGGCTACCGTTCTACAGTGACCATGGCCGCCTAGTTATAGTTGAAAGTGGGGGTGCATTAATTTTTTAATTTTTTTTTTGTAATTTTTTTTTTTGACAGGCAAGGGGTGGTTTGGAGGGTGTCCGGCACGACCCCCTCCACGGCAGATATTTTTTTCATTTAATGAACCTGTACGTGCAATTTCCTGCAATATAGAGCCTTCAATCTTGACTAATAAAGCTGCTCTTTTCACTATAAAACTCAGTTTATATTGCAGTATGATAGCCAATTACTATAATAATAATAATATTAAAAAATGGAATTAACATATTGCAGAATGGGTACAATATAGTACGGCTCAATACACACAATTGTTAAGGGGATGCAGACCAGAAAAAGACTTTTGTTTTGTTTACATCAGGGTCCCCCATTTACAATTCATAATGAATTGTAAGTAAGGGTGCAATTAACACAGTGCAATCCATTATTTGTGGAGCCCGCCCTTTAAGTCTTTGAGCTATTAGGCTACTAGGGTTCTTACTTTGCGTTTTGGTGTACTGAAAAATGCTCCGATGTCTGTATTCTTTCTTTTTTCTGCCATGTTACCTGGTTGGCTGGACACACACACACACACACACACATTTTCATTTCAGGTATTGTACCTTAAGATAATTGAACATCTTGATTTACCGTAAATCCTCAAATATAGGACGGGTCTTCTATTTACCTCAGCTGCAAAGAGCACCAGGCCTTTATTAGAGAGGCTTATATAAGAGGCAGGCCTTAATTTCTAAAAATGACACTCATGGACATAATCCCTTCATTTTCAGACTTTTATTGCATTATTATTATAATATAAAAAAAAAAAAAAAAAAAAAAGAAGTTAGGTAGAAGGTAGAAGTTATACCACTCAATAGTAAAGATGATGTCTAACATAATAGTTTGTTCGAACAACTGAACTTACTTAGTGGAAGATCCTGCTGTTGTGACAAAGTGTTCACGCTGCCTGCGTATCAGTTTACACCTGGAGGCTGCCTGCAGCGCTGTGAGACTGGAGTGCGCGTCCGCTCTGTCTGCTGGGGGCTGGATCAAACCATATCGGACAGGGGGGTGTCGCAGTCTTTGGAAACTTAAAAACTTGCTATTAAGTGTCATTGCGTATTATTAATTTGATTGAAATTACATAGTTATGGTTAGATAATATTTATATATGGGGGGGGGGGGGGGATATATCATATGATCAAAAAGTGAGGGAGCAAAGAGACGAGTTTGCTCCCCCAAGTTCAATACTGGTAGAGCACCCGCTTCGCCTGCTCAATTACGTAGGCGCCTATGACAGTGACCATCATTACCACCGGTTCGTCGTACTCTAGCTAGTGCACTTATCCAGGCTGGGCGGCCTAAACTCGTGCCGCCATCCGAGGAGTCCTAGACGAGAACCGTTGGATATGTACACCGGAGAACCTACACAGACGAATGCAGAGCCTTTTCCGGCTGGATTATATTGCTTTGGTACTGTGGCTGCTGGAGCAGAGAACCGTCTACCCCACTGCTGTGTGGGATCTACCCTGTGAGGAGCACCATCGAGCCCGCCTCTAGGACCCACAGAGGCTGGCTAGCTTTCATCCATGCTGACGTGCATACTGGAGTATAGCTGTTGCTTTGTCTACGGACCAAGGGATTACTGCACTGGCTCCTGTATCTGGAGCCTCGTTATTCCTCGTTGATCCAGACTTTGCTCCCGAACATTCCTCTCCCCTGCTGGCTTACAACCGGAGGGAACCCCTTAGTATCTCCAGCTGACTACGAGTGTGCCTTATGTAATTCTTATGCTACAGGTGGCGTCAGTTATACCCATCTTATTATGCTCATGGACTTACGCTCTTGACTTACTTAAGTGTTCTTCGCCTTACAAGCGCGACCAATAATTCTCATTCTGTAACCTATCGTTGCTGCTCTAATAATAAATACCTCTAAATAGAACTTTCTTTGTCAAGCCGTATTCTTGTGTGGGTGTTCACCAGATATACCGTGTACTGTATGGCCAGTAATTAAAGTACATAACTAAGTAGTGGTTTAATGATACCATACTCTCAATACAGTCAGGGAATTGTACCCCTCAGTTACAATTGGTCCTTCGAGCCGGAGGAATATCAGTGTAATATCTAAATATAATATTGATATTAACCATGGTCAGCGGTGAACACTCCACAAACGGCTCTCCTAAGCTAGAACGCCCGCAGCGCAGACGTCAGCCACCTCCTTACCTAGAGGACTACGCTGCCAGTCTAATACCTAGCTTTATACAGACGTTAAATGCGGGAAAAGCGGATAGTAAAAGCAGCGACGGAGCGATATCTACTGAACACCGAGCGGCGTCTAGCCAGAGACCCCGCTCAAGCCACTGTGTACCGCGCTGAGATTGACAAGCTAATCACAGCGGGACACATAAAGAAAACTGACATTCAAGAGGCCGATCAGACGACCGAATCATGGTACGTGCCCCACCACAAGGTCCACCACAACGGCAAGGATCGTATTGTGTTTAACTGCAGCTACCAGATCGGACTACAGAATCTGAATAAAGAACTCTTGCCCGGTCCAACACTCGGCCCCTCTCTACTAGGCGTGTTGCTACGTTTCCGCCAGAACAAGGTGGCCATCAGCGGCGACATCAAAGGGATGTTCCTGCAGGTGCGACTAGTGGAAGAGGACAAGCCCCTGCTGCGGTTCTTATGGAGAGAGAGGATCGGGAATGAGCAACCATCCATCTATCAATGGGAGGTCCTCCCTTTCGGAACCACATGCAGCCCATGCTGTGCTACGTTCGCACTGCAAAAACATGTCGCAGAGGACCCAGCAGCTGACGAGGAGGTCCGACAAAGTGTAGAGAGGAGTTTCTACGTGGACAACTGTCTGCAAAGCGTCTCAACGCCAGAAGAGGCCGAGGCCCTCCTACTCAAGCTCCGCTCCTCCCTGATCAAAGGCGGCTTTGATCTCCGGCAGTGGGCCAGCAGCGACCTTCAAGTACTGCGCAGCCTCTCCCCAGAGAACAAGGCAGCAAGCAGCGAGACCTGGATGGCGACCATCCCAGGTGAAGCCCAAGAAATGACATTAGGACTAGTCTGGCGCTTCAAAACAGACTCGCTCCATTATAGACACACACCCCTGACCAAGGAGCAGGGAAGGTCGATTTCACTACCGACCACCAGACGGAGTGTATACAGAACACTCGCCAGACAATATGACCCGTTGGGATGTATTCTACCTTACACCACCAGGGCAAAAATGATTGTGCGAGAGCTGTGGGACAAGGACCAGGGCTGGGACGACCCCATACCCGACCACCTTGCTTCCACATGGAGAGAATGGGAAACAGAACTCAACTCGCTCCCAGGTGTCAACATACGCCGCAGCTACTTCCCACCCACAGTGCGGCTGGAGACGTGCCAGATGGACCTGCACGTCTTCAGCGACGCCTCCGAAGTAGCCTACGGTTCGGTGGCCTACTTGCGGGCCCGAGAGGAGGGAGGAGAAATACATACCGCCTTCATCCTGGCTCGTTCAAGGATAGCCCCCCGCAAGCAACAATCGATCCCGCGTCTAGAGCTTTGCGCAGCCCTAGTAGGAGCGCAACTCGCCACGTTAATCCAACGTGAACTCACCATCCCGGTGCAAAGAACAATCCTGTGGTCAGACTCCATGACCGTACTCACATGGATCCAGTCCGATTCGTGTAGATACAAGGTCTTCGTGGGAGTCAGAATCACAGAAATCCAAGAGTTAACAGAATCAGCATGCTGGAGGTACGTGGACACAAAACAGAACCCAGCAGACGTCATCACACGGGGAATGTCCCTGGATGACCTCACACGTCACAATATCTACAGTGACGGTCCCGAGTTCCTCAAGCTCCCGGAAGAAGAGTGGCCTAACCCCACCCCACGGGAGGCTAGTCAAGAGGAGGCAGAGATGAAGAAATCTATGTTCTGTGGGTTGACGCACACACCAGTCCCCACAGACCCCAACATAGACGACTGCCCCACCCTTGAGAGTGCGCAGTTAAAGACATTCCTGTGGCACCACCCTGAGGTTTCCTCCACTACTGACATTAATGCAGCTAAT
Organism: Notolepis coatsorum; assembly: GCF_963971535.1. Lineage (NCBI taxonomy): Eukaryota > Metazoa > Chordata > Actinopteri > Aulopiformes > Paralepididae > Notolepis > Notolepis coatsorum. Next base: position 87,439,748 of record NC_140176.1, on the reverse strand, counting down.
TACGAAGAAGCAGAACTCCTTCTGCTACAGCGAGCCCAAAGAGACTCGTTCCCCGACGAGCTAGACTGTCTGCAGGGATCAAAGCCAGTCCCGTCAGACAGCAGACTGCTCCACTTGGCCCCTGAGCGCGACGCCCATGATCTCATCAGAGTGGGTGGTCGTCTGAGAATGGCCCCGGACTTAACGGATGACGTCAAGTTCCCTATAGTTCTCAACAGCCGACACAAGGTCACAGAGCTCATCATAAAGAAATACGACGAGGATGTGCACCACGCTGGGGCAGAGAGAGTCTTCGCTGAGATCAGACGTCGCTATTGGATACTGCAAGGAAGAGAAGCAGTACGACGCTTCCAGCGGACCTGTCTAGACTGTCGCAAGTGGCGAGCACAGCCCAGTATACCCAGGATGGCTGACCTACCTCCCTGTCGCCTCCGACTCGGCGACAAGCCCTTTCACTCCACCGGTATGGACTGCTTCGGCCCGCTGTATGTGAAGAAAGGAAGAGGGACGGAGAAGAGGTGGGGTATTGTATTCAAATGCATGACCACCCGAGCGATACACATAGAACTCCTTCCAACCATCAGTACGGACTCATTCCTTATGGCCTTCCGGAGATTCACAGCGCGGAAAGGAAAACGTCTATATTACTGTCTGATCACGGGACAAACTTCAAAGGCGGAGAAAGAGAGCTGAGAGAGAGCTTCCAAGCTATGGGCCCAGAACTTAAGACCCACCTCGCTCCCTCTCAGATTGATTTCCAGTTTAACCCCCCGAACGCCCCTCACTTCGGGGGAACCTGGGAATGAGAAGTACGTTCAATAAAGACAGCCCTGTACGCCATGCTTGGGGCCCAGACCGTGGCGGAAGAAGTCCTCACGACAGTCCTCACAGAGATCGAGGGAGTATTGAACTCAAAGCCCCTCGGTTACGTCTCAAGTGATGTAGCAGATGTCGTCCCAGTTACCCCCAACACTCTCTTGATGGGGGGGCTGGACCCCGCGCTCCCCCAGACAGTATACAGACCTGAGGAAGCGAACGGCCGAAGAATGTGGAGGTACAGTCAAGTATTGGCTGACAAGTTTTGGAACAGTTTCCTCCTCCACTATCTACCGTCTCTACAGACCCGCCAGAAATGGGTAAAAGAAAGAGACAATTTGACGGAGGGCACAGTCGTCATGATCATAGACCAGTCACTACCCCGAGCTATGTGGCCGGCCGGCCGCGTAAGCAAAGTGATCACTGGTGCCGACGGAAAGGTCAGAGCGGCAGAAGTTCTCGTCCAGGGACGGACATACACCCGACCCGTGGCGAGGCTGATAGAGTTGCCAAGGCTCCCTGACTCCCTTGATGACGACCATGACCCACTGACTTTGTGAATTGCCCTACTCCTCACAACGGACATTGAGTAGTGGACAAGACGGTTAATCTGTCTCTGCTTATCTAATTAGGTGCGGACTAATTAGGAGGCGGCTGTTACAAAGGGTCAGATTAAACCGAATATATATATTTATTACTTGAGATATATTGTATAATATTTGTATATCGTCTGATATCCCTTGTATATTCTTTGTATATATACACGGAATATCCCTTTACCTAGGTACAGGCCAGACCATAATATTCGTTCTCCTATTGGACAGCGACCCCTAGGCGCCAACGGCCATACCCCCAATGGCAAGTTCAAAGCCACCGTCAAGACATGTCTCAACATGTCCAGGTTTAATACGAGACAGAACTGAGGTTGGCACTAGATTGTTCACCTTACGTATAAATACGTCGCAGGTGGATACAGAAGCACTTAGACCAAAACGTTGAAGCCTTCACCACGATACAACGTGCCGTGAAGTGGGCCTCTTTGCCCCTAAATAGAGCCTTGAGAACCGCGTGCGAATAGATAGCTAAAGTGTCAGAGTTTAACGCTGTATCGTCGAGTTCGACTTATTCTATTGTAAAGTAATAGTCTATTATTTATAGTGTATCGTGCGGCTACCGTTCTACAGTGACCATCATTACCACCGGTTCGTCGTACTCTAGCTAGTGCACTTATCCAGGCTGGGCGGCCTAAACTCGTGCCGCCATCCGAGGAGTCCTAGACGAGAACCGTTGGATATGTACACCGGAGAACCTACACCGACGAATGCAGAGCCTTTTCCGGCTGGATTATATTGCTTTGGTACTGTGGCTGCTGGAGCAGAGAACCGTCTACCCCACTGCTGTGTGGGATCTACCCTGTGAGGAGCACCATCGAGCCCGCCTCTAGGACCCACAGAGGCTGGCTAGCTTTCATCCATGCTGACGTGCATACTGGAGTATAGCTGTTGCTTTGTCTACGGACCAAGGGATTACTGCACTGGCTCCTGTATCTGGAGCCTCATTATTCCTCGTTGATCCAGACTTTGCTCCCGAACATTCCTCTCCCCTGCTGGCTTACAACCGGAGGGAACCCCTTAGTATCTCCAGCTGACTACGAGTGTGCCTTATGTAATTCTTATGCTACAGGTGGCGTCAGTTATACCCATCTTATTATGCTCATGGACTTACGCTCTTGACTTACTTAAGTGTTCTTCGCCTTACAAGCGCGACCAATAATTCTCATTCTGTAACCTATCGTTGCTGCTCTAATAATAAATACCTCTAAATAGAACTTTCTTTGTCAAGCCGTATTCTTGTGTGGGTGTTCACCAGATATACCGTGTACTGTATGGCCAGTAATTAAAGTACATAACTAAGTAGTGGTTTAATGATACCATACTCTCAATACAGTCAGGGAATTGTACCCCTCAGTTACAAAGTGGCTTGTCCTTCCGCGTTCCCGTTTTGCGCTCTGATTGGCCACGCACATTTCTGGTCATGTGCCATGTGCGCCAATCATGGGACGGCAAGTTTTTGGACGGTTAAGCTTAGGCGCTCTTTCGAAGTTGGTTAAGGTTAGAGTTTGTCTTAGAGCATGGCGATAGAACGCCTGCCCTGATTCCAAACTCTAACCTTAACCAACTGCGAAAGAGTCGCCTAAGCTTAACCAGTGATAAACTAAGCGTTAGGTAGTTTGCAGGCTGTTAGACCCCCGGAAATAGGCGCAGAACTTGCCGTCCCACAATTGGTGCACATGTCACATGACCAGAAACGTGCATGGCCAATCAGAGCACAAAACGGGAATGTGGAAGGACAAGCCACTTGCTTAAAGCATAGACACGTCCTCCTTGGATTCCTATTAGTTTTAGTTGGATGTCTGGAAGCAGTCCCTGCCCACTGTTGTGGAGCCTGGTAATTTTTTTTTTTTTTTTATAAAAAATAAAAAAAATGTATACTGTTTGTTCAGTGTTCAATACAGATGTTATTACATTTGGAGATTATAATATATTAAAATAAACATTTGTTTTGAAAATATGTGGTACTTTGGGAATGGGAAATGGACTTGTTAACAGAATCCGGCTATAGGGCGACAATAATGTGGTAAAGAGGCATGGTTTCCAGTCTTTAACCTTTAACTGGCTTGGTTTGTTATTCACATGGTGGGAGCATTAACACATGAGTCTCTTACTGAGAGACTGGGGGGGAGAGAAAGAAGGGGGAGGAGACACAGATACTTAGGCCCCGTCCACACGAGCGCTGGATTTAATGTAACCATGATTGTATGTGCGCAGTTGCACTGTTCGGCCACACACAACCGGGGTTTTGCTACACTGCAACCGGGCTCTTTGAAAACCGGAGTCCAGGGTGAAGTTTTGCGCACATCCCGGTTTCAGTGGGTGCGTGTGGGCATAGCAACGAGGTTATTCCCAGTGTTTACGGCAGAGCTGTCGCAATTATTTCCCATGTTTACGGCAGACTGTCGCAAACAATAGCAAGTTAGAGAGATTAGAGCAGAGCCAGCTACATCTGAGGGAACACCGTTTTGAAAAAGACAGCTACTGAAATGGAAGTGATGGTGTCGGCTGTTCATGGATGTTATGCTCTGTTGATGACGTGTTGCACGAACGGAGGAGCATGGTCGAGAATCGAAGAAGGCTACTGCTCCTCTTGTCTGCTAGCCCAAATACAACTACACGAAGACATCGGCGATGCGCTCGCCAGCGGAGGTTCTGGACGAGACAAGTTACAGGTTGAAAAAACCCTCAGCTCAAAACAGAGTCCATTCTCTTCGGTTCAAATAACAAACTCAGCAAGACCGACGGCTTCTCAGTTACAGTGGGTGACAATATTGTCACAAGGAAAGAAGATATTACCTACCTGGGTTCCATCCTAGAGGCAAATCTTTCCTGTGACAAAATGGCATCCAATGTAATAAAAAAAGTCAACCAACGAACTCGATTCTTGTACCGGATCTCCTCACTGGTAAACAAGAATACCCTGAAGACTCTGGCAGGAGCACTTATTCAAGGGTACTACGACTATGCTTGCACCTTATGGTACCAAAGCACCTCAAAGGCGCTAAAAACAAAATTACAAACATCTCAAAACAAACTGGTCAGACTACTGCTTGACCTTACTCCTAGAACCCACCTCACCCCTGCCCACTTTGACAACCTAGGATGGCTTAGAGTAGACGACAGAGTACAGCAACTTGCAATGGGCCTGGTCTACAAGATACACTACACGACCAAGGTACCCATGTACATGTCAAAATACTTCCCAAAGGTCAGTGAATACCACGATCACAACACCAGAGGGAGCTCCACAAATCATGTTAAACCCAGATTCGGCTCAAACAAGGGACTAAACACGTTTCGCAATTATGCCACATCAATGTGGAACACCCTACCCAAAGCTGTAAAGGAATGTGAATCACTACCCACTTTCAAAAACACTCTCAAAAAACACCTACGGGAGACTGCAATTCGAAACTGGCCCCTGTAAATGTCCTAACACAACCCCCTCCAATGTACAGTAAATTACCAAGTATGGTCTTGTCAATATTCCAATGTACAGTTTTGCTTGTACAGTTTTGCTTGGCTTGTCGAGACAGGTGGTCTCAAAAATAATCCGGCAGGTATCTCGGGCAATAACAATACACGTGGGCCCCCAATATATTCGTTTGCCTCGCACGGTTTCCGAAGTCCAAGAACTGACCACAGCCTTCGAAAGAGCCCATGTCATGCCACAATGCATAGGTGCGGTCGATTGTACACACATTGACGTACGACAGCCGTCCTCCAACTCCATGGATTACATGAACAGGTGAGACAACCTTTCACTTTATATTGTATGACAGCTTGGTGTACAATACCATTGGATTAATTGATAAATCTGGTGTGTGCCCATTAGGTGTGCTTGATTAATCAACTTATTAATCCAATAGTATAGGACAGGAAGCAAAGATGCCTGTTGTGTTGTATTATTATGAAATTAGTATCCATGTAACAGGTTAACTGGGGAGCTTAAGGCGAGCACAGAAAGACTCAGAAGAAGCTTCTATCCCCAGGCCATCAGGCTGCTAAACGAACAATAAACACTATGCAACAACCATCAAATGCACACAGCACACACACCCACACGCACACACTCACTCAAACAAACAACACACTGCAGCACCCACTCTCCACACTTTAGATCACACAAACACACTTTACACTTTATATTTATTGATAAAGGATTTGCACTACAACTCGTACACCTACTGTGAATTGTACCTAAATTGCACCTCGTCCCATTTCTGCCTTGCACTATATAGTATTGTATATTAGTACACTGCACAGTATTGTATATTGTATGGTAACTCAGTTACGTCTACTCTGCATCGAACATTGTACATATGTCTAAACTGAACACTGTGACCTAATTTTTTTACTTCTAATTTTACTATGTTATTTTATTTCATACTTATCTTGTCTTGCACAGTCTCTGGAGCGTAACAGTAAGAAGCATTTTGTATAAAAGTATTCTGTACTTCTGTATGACAACTATTAAAGAAACTTGAGAAACTTGAGCAGTGGTGCAGTCGTGGTCCACTCCCCACGCAGTGTTACCAGATCACATGTGCGTGCGTGTGTGTGTGTGTATAAATCAGTTCTGTGCGCATGCACGTGGCGTGGCGTGTTACCAGTTCCCATATTACGACTGCACCACTGCTGGGGAGTGGATTGCTGTTGTAGAATGCTGACATTGTTTTCCTTTGTGTGTGTGCCTTTTTGATTTTGAACAGGAAGGGACGATTTTCTCTCAATGTCCAGGCTGCCTGTGACTACAAGTACTCCTTCATTGATGTGGACGTGAGGTGGCCGGGTAGCTTACATGACGCTCGTATCTGGGCCAATTCAGCGCTGGCGTCGCATCTAAAGAACAGGGTTATCCCTTCCTGTCCCAAAAAAATCCTGGACCATGAGGAGCCTGTCCCAGTCTTTCTCCTTGGAGACCCAGCTTATCCTTTGTCTCCCTACTTGATGAAGGAGTATGCAAGTGGAGGCAGCACTCCCACGGAGAAGTACTTTGGACTGGCTTGTGTCAGGGGAGAATGGTAATTGATGGATTGATTACTACATTATTGATGTCTAAAACTATACAGTTTGACAAATATAGCCACAATATAGGTGCTGCTTACAGGTTGAAAAAAGCAGTACATTTTAGTAGCTCTAGAGATGGCCAATAACGTTATACTAGTTGCAACTATGCAAGTTGCAAATGCAGTATACTGTAGCGGCTCCGCCACTGATGGGCTCTACAAGCGCGAGCGATCACGACTCCATTTTTTTAATCCCAGCATACAAACAAAGATCGCGTGACGTCGTCGTGTCACGTGAGACAAAAAAGTGGTCTGATGAATCAGAGACCGAGCTCTGTGACGCGTTCGCGGATACAGACTGGGACATGTTTAAAGGAAGCGCCAGTGACGTCAGCGAGTACGCTGATACCGTTGTTTGTTACATAGCAACAGTGGTAGACGGCATTGTCCTCACAAAGAAGGCGCGGGTTTTCCCAAACCAGAAACCTTGGGTGGACAGCACTATAAGAACAGCCCTAAACTCACGCACCACGGCTTATAACCTGGGCAGAGAGTCAGGAAATATGGAAGAGTACAAGTGTTGTGAAGGGCCAGATTAAACCGAATATATATATTTATTTATATATATATATTTAATTGTATTTGTATATTCTCTAATATTCCCTGATATCCCTTGTATATTCCTTGTACAATATGCATTGAATATCCATTCTAGCCTACTGAACATCCCATAATAGTCTCCATTCTACTATTGGTCGAGACCTTGGTGCCAGGCTGCCATACCCCTCAGACCCAGTTCAAACGTACCGCTCGACATGTACGAACAAGTCCTAGTTCCGCGTAGGAATTTGGCTACCGCACCACTAATGGGACTATTTGTTCATAGTGCGTATATATACTGCGCTACTAAAGTAGGACTTTCTTTTCAGTCCAGTTTCTTACCCTCCAATAGAGTCACAGACGTAAAGCCTCCCCGCGATGCCACGTGTGGGAGTAAGGCCAAGTTCGGCCTACCATCGGTATTGAGACATCGTGTATATTAATATTTGAATAGTCATATTTGGCACTATATCGTCGAGTTGGACGTAGTCTATTAAGCTAATAATAGTCTGTTAATATATAGTGCTTCGTGCGGTGAGAATACTACCGTAGTCAGTACCCCATCGTTTCGGGCAGAGAACTGGCTGCTTACCCAGGGTGGTTGACCCTATGTGAAGCTGCACCCGAGGAGCCCCAGAGCCGACGAGCGAGTGGACCTGTATACCGGATTATTCTACCGACGACAGCCCGCCTTCCCAGGCACGGATTATGCTTTGGATACTTTGATTATTCTATGGATAAAGACCCCCGACACTACCGTGTGTTGGAACCCCCCCCCCTGGAGAGGACGCAAGGTGAGGAGACGCTCTGCAAGACGAGGTCTCTCCACATCTCTCCCCCGTGGACCGGAGAGAGCCGGCCCACAAAGAGTCCACCTGCTTTCATCTGTGGTCCAAGGATCGCCGGCGCATTGAACGGCACTACAGTGGGTTCACCTGGGATACCCTTGGCCGGACGAGGCAGCTGGATTCTACCCCCCCCCCCCCCTCCTACTCCTGTCGGCTTACAAGCGACCGGATTAACCCCCTCTAGTGTATCCAGCCTATAATCATTAAAGTATCATTGCTGTTATTCCTTAACTATTCCAGGTCGTATATTTACCACCTGCGCCTTCAGAGATTGGACATTATCTATTGATATACCGACGAATACTCCTTGCCATAAAAGTGCATACTATTTCAATTCATAAATGTAATTAAGTGATTAAGTGCTTATTCTACACACCATCGCTGTGTAGGAAATAAAGACCTGTTTCTAATTCGTACATTTGTGTTGGATCCGTTTCATCTACGTGAGAGTGTTCATGATAATATATTTATGCCGTGTACTGGGTGGCCGAATATTAAGTACAAAGGTAGTGGTAGTAAGTATCATATCTAGTAATACAGTCAGGGAATTGTACCCCTCAGTTACAATTGGTCCTTCGAGCCGGATGGTAATTAGTGTAATATTAATATAGTGTTATTAATATTGAAATGGCCTATGATGAACACTCCACGAAACGATCCTCCTAACCAACGCCCGCAGCGCGAACGACGGCTCCCTCAGTACTTAGAGGCTTACGCTGTCAGTCAACAACCTAGTCTTCTACTAACAGTAAACGCGGTAAAACTAGAAAGTAAAAGTATGTCTAACCCCAACGCCCAGACTACCCCAACCATAGAGGCCCCTACGGGCTCTAATGTAACTGACCAAGTTCACGGTGGGGACCAGTGGGAACCAGACATGACTTCACACCCCGCCAGTACTGAAGAAGTAGTCCCCGATGAGTCCCGGGAGGAATACAACGCTACCGAGAGAGAACTCGACACGGAAGAAGACGGGGAGAGCACCGTGGAGATAGAGCTCCAAGGCTCCGCAAGGAGTACCCCGAGGGAAGGCTCCCCTATACAACCGCCTTCTCCCAGCGAGGCAGAGAGGACCCTACAGCAGGCATTCCTCGTCAGCCTGAAAGCCTCTACTGAACGCGATAGACTCCAGGGTGAACGCGATCGATTGCAGATACAGCAACGGAGCGAAGAAGAGCACATACGCCTGGAAATAAGACGCATTCAGATGGAAGAGAATGTGGCCCGAGACCGAGCAGACAGCCAGCGAGCAGCTGCTGGTGCTCTACGGGACGCAGAGCGCGACAGACAGCAAGCGCAACTAATAGAACAGCTGATCAGACGGACAACACCCTCTCCCTCCGCCAGAGGCTCCAGGAACTCGTCTAGACACACCTCCAGGGCGGCATCCCCTAGCCGAGTAAACAACCCTGAACTTGACCAACAGACGAGGTCTATACCCCCCACAGACCACCTCCCCCCACCGGTCCAAGCGAGACCTAGCAACCGGGAAGGAGCAGCATATCCTGTGGAGAGGCTAAACCAGAGACTACAAGCACTGGATGACCTAACTGAAGACGAAGAGGAAGAGGAGGAGAACCGCGCCCGAAGACAGCACAGTACTCTACCGGACCAGGAGGTCCGGTACAGCCCAGGCTATACTCCCGCGGAGCTGCGCTACAGACCCCCGACTCTATACACGGGTGAGCACGACCCGCACCGAGGAACAGCACCTGGACAAGCGGGCCATGGTACACTGCCGGTACCAGCCCATACCAAGGAGCGGGAGGAGACTCGCCTAGGAGGCCTCTCCCCCAACGCTCGCCGATGTATCCACAGTCAGCGTCATACATTGGCACGCCTATGGTACCCGACTTCACCCAAGAGAACCGGGCCCAGTATACAGAACTCCGCATGTGTCTGGAGACCATGTTGGTGGATGTATTGGATGCACGCCACAAATACGCCATCCTACTGCAGCACTTAAAGGTGCCCCGCGCACATAATATAGCGCTCGCCTACGCGACTTCCACCACCCCATACACAGCAGCGCTGGTAGCATTGGACCAGAGGTATGGGCGCATATGGGATTACGTGATCCAGGAGATCCGACACATCGACCGCTTACCCCCAGCAATAGACAATCGAGCACTGGACGACCTGTCCATCAGAGTGCAGTCCCTGGTAGGGATGTTGGGAGCGCAAAGAGAGAAGGGGAAGTATGAACTTTACGCCAACTCAAATGTGGAAAGGATCCTGGAGAAGCTGCCGCCCGCTCGTCAGGAGCGCTTTAGGCGGCAGAGGGACCACAGAGACCCGAATGGCCCCGAACCGAACCTCCTCAATCTAGCAGACTTCCTGGCGAGAGAAGTCAGCAGCCTACGGCTAGATACATTCGGACGGAGCACCCCTGGCTCCAGAGAAGGAACCAGACGACTAAATGATGGAAGAAGATCGGTGACTGTGATGCACCAATCGGAGTCAGTACCGAGCAGCAGGAGCCACAGTACCCCCTCCAGAACGGAGAAGTGGAAGATAGTGTGCCCCTACTGTGAGAAAGAACACTGGCTAGCGCAATGTGACTCCTTCCCCAAGCTGAACGCGGAGGAAGCAGGTCAATGGATAAAGTCCAACAAGCGCTGTTTTCGCTGTGCGCGCTCACACATGGCAGCCGAATGCCGCTTAAAGAAAAGGTGCACCAAGTGCGATGGAGCCCATCTGGACATACTTCACGACAGTAACAGACGGCGCCCTTCACCTGCACCATCCAGCCGCAAAGCGAGCGTCATGTACATCGATCCCGCCAGCAGCAGTGGAGCCCGAGTACTCCTAAAAGTAGTGCGTGTGACACTAAGCTACCAGAATAAAGTCCTGGACACTTACGCCGTCCTCGATGACGGGTCAGAGAAGACCCTGCTGCTCGCCTCCGCTGCGGCCCAGCTAGGGCTGCGGGGAAGCGAAACCCAAATGACAATTCGGACAATAAGACGAGATTTGAAGACGATAAAGGGCGAGAATGTCTCATTCTCTATCGCAGCAAGCGGCCAGCCTGAGCGACGGTACCAGATTGCAGACGCTTTCACCAGCCAAGAAATAGGACTGTCGCGGTACACATACCCCGTCGCCAAGCTGATGGAGAAATATGCACATCTGCGCAAGTTACCGATCCCGCTCATAGACAATGCTATGCAGACCCTGTTGATAGGCTCCGACCATGCAGACCTCATTGTCCCGATAGACCGGGTTCATACCGGACCCCGAGGCTGTCCTGCAGCAGTCGAGACCCGTTTGGGATGGACTCTCCAAGGCCCGCTCGCCAAATCTCTCAACCGAAGTACAGCCACTAGATGTCTCCACTCCCGAGTCACAGAGGGAGAAACCGCACTCCTGCAACACGTAGAGCGGCTATGGAGCTTGGAACAAATGCCCTTTAAGAATGGAAAGAAAGACATTCGCTCTAAAGATGACATTTACGCCATTCACCTCCTCGAGACAGGGACCAAGAGAGTCCCGGTCAACGGCGTGTTGAGATACGCCACGCCACTCCTGCGGCGAGAAGGAATGCCTACTTTCCACGCCAAGACAGACGCCATAGAACGGTACCTGCTGAACACGGAGCGGCGCTTAGCCAAGAACCCCGCCCAAGAGAGTGTATACCGCGCTGAGATTGAGAAGCTCATCACAGCGGGACACGTCACAAAGATGGACATTAAAGAGGCTGACCAGACCACTGAATCGTGGTACGTGCCCCACCACAAGGTCCATCACAACGGTAAAGACCGCATAGTATTTAACTGCAGCTACCAGATCGGATCCCAAAATCTGAATAAAGAGTTACTGCCCGGTCCCACACTCGGCCCCTCCCTACTCGGCGTTCTACTCCGCTTCCGCCAGGAAAAGGTGGCCATCAGCGGGGACATTAAAGGAATGTTCCTGCAGGTGAGATTAGTAGAGGCGGACAAGCCCCTGTTACGGTTCCTATGGAGAGAGAAGCCAGGAGATGAGCACCCAGCCATCTACCAATGGGAAGTCCTCCCCTTCGGAACGACGTGCAGCCCCTGCTGTGCGACATTTGCACTACAGAAACATGTAGCAGAGGACCCAGCAGCGGACGAAGAGGTCCGACACAGCGTAAAGAACAGCTTCTACGTAGACAACTGTCTACAAAGCCTTTCAACCCAGGAAGAAGCCGAGGCTCTCCTGATTAAACTCCGCGCCTCATTGATCAAAGGCGGCTTTGATCTCAGGCAGTGGGCCAGCAGCGATCCGCAAGTACTGCGCAGCCTCTCCTCCGAGGACAAGGCAGCCAGCAGCGAGACCTGGATGGCTACAATCCCGGGAGAAGCCCAGGAGATGACCCTGGGATTGGTGTGGCGATTCAAAACAGATTCGCTTCACTACAGACACAAGCCCCTGACTACGGAGCAGGGAAGGCCGGCGGCGGCGCCGACCACCAGACGGAGTGTGTACACAACACTCGCCCGACAATATGACCCGCTAGGATGTATTCTACCGTACACCACCAGGGCAAAAATGATTGTACGAGCATTGTGGGACAAGGACCAGGGCTGGGACGACCCCATTCCCGCACACCTTGCATCCACCTGGAGAGAGTGGGAGATGGAGCTCCACTCACTCCCAGGCGTTAATATGCGCCGAAGCTACTTCCCACCCACGGTGAGGCCAGAGACATGTAAAATGGACTTACACGTCTTCAGTGACGCCTCAGAGGTCGCATACGGATCAGTAGCCTACTTGCGGGCCCAAGACCAGGGGGGAGAGATCTACACAGCATTTGTCCTCGCCCGCTCGAGAATAGCCCCACGCAAGCAACAATCTATCCCACGTCTAGAGCTCTGCGCAGCCCTAGCCGGAGCGCACCTAGCCACGCTCATCCAACGTGAGCTCACCATACCGGTGTCTAGAACAATCCTGTGGTCAGATTCCACGACGGTACTCGCCTGGATCAAATCGGACTCATGCAAGTACAAAGTCTTCGTGGGAGTCAGAGTCACCGAGATTCAAGACTTAACCGAAGAGTTAACCGGAGAAACAGAGTGGCGCTACGTTGATACAAAACAGAACCCAGCTGACGTCATCACCCGGGGGATGCCCCTGGATGACCTCACCCGTCGCAATGTCTACAGTGACGGCCCCGCATTCCTAAGACTCCCGGAAGGACAGTGGCCCATGCCTATCCCGAGGGAAGCAAGTCCAGAGGAGGTGGAAATTAAGAAGTCTGTGTTCTGTGGATTGAGCACCGTAGCCTCCACCGACCCTAACATAAACGATTGCACGTCCATAGAGAGTGCACAACAAAGAACATTCCTGCGGTACCACCCGGAGTGTAAGTCCCCCGCTGATATGTCAGCAGCTAACTACGAGGAAGCAGAATTGCTTCTACTGCAGCGAGCCCAGAGAGACTCGTTCCCCGATGAATTGGCCTGTCTACAGGGAGGAAAGCCCGTCCCATCCGACAGCAGATTAATTCACCTGGCCCCCGAGAGCGACGCTCATACCCTCATCAGAGTGGGTGGTCGCCTACGCAGAACCCCCAACACACTCCTGATGGGGCGGCTAGATCCCACATTACCCCAGACAATGTACCGGCCTGAAGAAGCGAACGGCCGACGAATGTGGAGGTACAGCCAAGTATTAGCCGACAAGTTTTGGAACAGTTTCCTACTGCACTACCTACTGTCTCTACAGACCCGCCAGAAGTGGGTAAAGGAGAGAGACAATTTGACAGAAGGAACAGTCGTCATGATTATTGATCAATCACTGCCCAGAGCTATGTGGCCGGCCGGCCGCGTAAGCAAAGTGATCACCGGTGCCGACGGCAAGGTCCGAGCAGCTGAAGTGCTCGTCCAGGGTCGCACTTACACCCGTCCCGTGGCAAGGCTCATAGAACTGCCTCGACTCCCAGACACAATCGATGATGACCATGACCCTACAACCCTATGACTTTGTGAAGTTGACTGACCCCTACAGCAAACCCTTATGTGTAAATAGACAACGCGATTAATCTGTCTCCGTTTAACTGATTAGGTCTGGGACCTATTCAGGGGGTGGCTGTTGTGAAGGGCCAGATTAAACCGAATATATATATATATTTATTTATATATATATATTTAATTGTATTTGTATATTCTCTAATATTCCCTGATATCCCTTGTATATTCCTTGTACAATATGCATTGAATATCCATTCTAGCCTACTGAACATCCCATAATAGTCTCCATTCTACTATTGGTCGAGACCTTGGTGCCAGGCTGCCATACCCCTCAGACCCAGTTCAAACGTACCGCTCGACATGTACGAACAAGTCCTAGTTCCGCGTAGGAATTTGGCTACCGCACCACTAATGGGACTATTTGTTCATAGTGCGTATATATACTGCGCTACTAAAGTAGGACTTTCTTTTCAGTCCAGTTTCTTACCCTCCAATAGAGTCACAGACGTAAAGCCTCCCCGCGATGCCACGTGTGGGAGTAAGGCCAAGTTCGGCCTACCATCGGTATTGAGACATCGTGTATATTAATATTTGAATAGTCATATTTGGCACTATATCGTCGAGTTGGACGTAGTCTATTAAGCTAATAATAGTCTGTTAATATATAGTGCTTCGTGCGGTGAGAATACTACCGTAGTCAGTACCCCATCGTTTCGGGCAGAGAACTGGCTGCTTACCCAGGGTGGTTGACCCTATGTGAAGCTGCACCCGAGGAGCCCCAGAGCCGACGAGCGAGTGGACCTGTATACCGGATTATTCTACCGACGACAGCCCGCCTTCCCAGGCACGGATTATGCTTTGGATACTTTGATTATTCTATGGATAAAGACCCCCGACACTACCGTGTGTTGGAACCCCCCCCCCTGGAGAGGACGCAAGGTGAGGAGACGCTCTGCAAGACGAGGTCTCTCCACATCTCTCCCCCGTGGACCGGAGAGAGCCGGCCCACAAAGAGTCCACCTGCTTTCATCTGTGGTCCAAGGATCGCCGGCGCATTGAACGGCACTACAGTGGGTTCACCTGGGATACCCTTGGCCGGACGAGGCAGCTGGATTCTACCCCCCCCCCCCCTCCTACTCCTGTCGGCTTACAAGCGACCGGATTAACCCCCTCTAGTGTATCCAGCCTATAATCATTAAAGTATCATTGCTGTTATTCCTTAACTATTCCAGGTCGTATATTTACCACCTGCGCCTTCAGAGATTGGACATTATCTATTGATATACCGACGAATACTCCTTGCCATAAAAGTGCATACTATTTCAATTCATAAATGTAATTAAGTGATTAAGTGCTTATTCTACACACCATCGATGTGTAGGAAATAAAGACCTGTTTCTAATTCGTACATTTGTGTTGGATCCGTTTCATCTACGTGAGAGTGTTCATGATAATATATTTATGCCGTGTACTGGGTGGCCGAATATTAAGTACAAAGGTAGTGGTAGTAAGTATCATATCTAGTAATACAGTCAGGGAATTGTACCCCTCAGTTACAACAAGGCTTCAGTCTACACTCTGCGCAAGGCTGTTAAACTTGATAAGAGGACATATGCTGAGAAACTGGAGACACAAATGGCACAAAACGACACAAGAGGCTTGTGGAGGGGACTGAAGACAATAACTGACTACAAAGTCAGCGCCCCCTCAATGGGGAGCGACGACGCCTCTCTAGCGGACAAACTCAACTCCTTCTACGCTCGGTTCGGTGTAGACAGTGTCGCCGCTAGCCCTCTGGCTAGTGACGTCACTGGCGCACCGGCTGTTGTGGAGGGGGGGGGGGGGGGCAACCGCGGGGGGGCGGGGGCGCTCTCTCGTTGTCGGAACACAGTGTGAGAAGAGCATTTATGCAGGTGAACACCAGGAAGGCTGCAGGCCCAGATGGTATAACAGGACGCATACTTAAGTCCTGTGCAAACCAGCTTGCCCCGGTGTTCACCGCCATATTTAATCAATCCCTGGCGGAGTCAGTAGTCCCTGCCTGCTTCAAGATGTCTACCATCATCCCTGTACCGAAGAAACCCTCCCCAACATGTCCAAATGATTACAGACCGGTGGCACTCACCTCTGTGGTCATGAAATGTTTCGAGAGGCTGGTCAAGGACCACATTTGTGCCTCTCTCCCCAGTGATATGGACCCTATGCAATTTGCATACAGGACAAACAGGTCCACTGATGACGCGGTCTCCCAGGTACTGCACAGCACTCTCTCCCACCTTGACCGTCAGAAGGGGGGCTATGTGAGACTGTTGTTCATTGACTACAGCTCAGCGTTCAACACCATAGTCCCCACCAGACTGGTGGACAAGCTGATCGAGCTAGGCCTGAGCTCCGCCCTGAGCGCCTGGGTACTGGACTTTCTGAGTGAAAGACCCCAGGCGGTCAGGGTGGGGGGTCAGACCTCCAACACCATCACCCTGAGCATCGGGTCCCCCCAGGGCTGTGTTCTAAGCCCCCTGCTGTACTCACTCTACACACACGACTGTGCGGCCAAGTTCAGCTCCAACTCCATTGTGAAGTTCGCCGACGACACGGTGGTGGTGGGGCTGATCTCGGACAACGACGAGAAGGCCTACCGAGAGGAGGTTGAGGTACTGGAACGTTGGTGCCAGGACAACAGCCTGCTCCTGAACATTGGTAAAACCAAGGAGCTGATCGTGGATTATAGGAGAGGACAGCAGGAGACACACACACCACTGACGATTAACGGGGCTACCGTGGACAGGGTGAGCAGCTTCAAGTACCTGGGGGTCCACATCTCAGAGGACCTGACATGGTCAACACACATAGGCACAGTAGTAAAGAAAGCGAAGCAGCGCCTCTACCACCTGAGACAGTTAAGGAAGTTCAGAGTATCGGGGAAGATACTCCAGTCCTTCTACTCAGGAGCTGTAGAGAGCATCTTGACCGGAAACATCACTGCCTGGTATGGGAACAGCACGGCACAGGACAAGAAGGCCCTACAGAGAGTGGTGCGCTCAGCCGAGCGTACCACGGGTATTGCGCTACCTCCCCTGCAGGCTCTATACAACAAGAGGTGCAAATCCAGAGCCTGCAGGATAATGAAAGACCCCCACCACCCCAATAACAGCCTGTTCCAGCTGCTGAGGTCAGGCAGACGCCTGCGAACTCCAGCTACTAGGACGGAGAGGCTTAGGCTAAGCTTCTTCCCCCAGGCCATCAGAGCCTTGAACAATGAACATTGAGAGACACAGAAACTGAACTATCCACACACAAGCACATACACGACACGCACGCTGAGCACGCTCACACACTAGCAGCCACTTTAACACTCATGCCGCACACACGCACACTTATGGCCAGAGGAAAGGCCACTTAAAGTAGTATAGCATCAGGAACAGTGTATTGCACTACTAAAGCTACCTAGCATGTCCTATATGCTCTGTAAATACTAATGTACAGATACCGAGATGGCACACCATGTACCTGTTTATTGCACTGTTTTATTGGATTCTATCAATATGTTGTACCACTGTATTTTATTGGATTCTATTATATGTTGTACCACTGTATTGCACATCGTCGCGGGCAAGACCAGCCGCATTTCATTGTATACCTGTATGCCGTGACAATTAAAACTCTTGACTTGACTTGACTTGACAAGTGACAAACATCTGACTGCCTTTTTACTTACAGGTGATCGAATGTGCTTTTGGAAGATTGAAAGCACGCTTTGGTGCACTGAGAAGACCGATGGACATCAATTTAGATGATCTCCCTTTCGTTGTTTATGCCTGCTTTGTCCTCAATAACTACTGTGAGGCCCAAAGTTGATTGGGATTTGTCTTGGTGCCACATACAGTACAGACATTATAAAAACATACAATAAAAAACACAAGAATACATGCAATACAATCCCCACAATAAAAGTTTTACACAAACAATAAAAAAGAAAAAATGCTACAGTACCTAAAATAAATTGCTCAGTGTTCCAGTTTAAAGTGCATATTGCCTTAAAGTGCATGTCGGCTGGTGCTAGCCCTTGTTGTGCAAAGTGCCTGTACATTTGTACTTGAGTTCAGGTGACGGACAGCCTCGGGATATGTACTGTTTTTAAAACAGGATGTCCTGCGCCTGAGACTTTGGAGTCTTCTGCCAGAGGGAAGGGGGTTAAAGAGGTCGTAAGCAGGGTGAGAAGGGTCCCTGATCACCTTCTCCCCTCTCCGCCTGATTTGTGTGGCATAAATGGAGGCCACAGAGCTCACAGCCGATGATTTTTGACGCTGTGCGTACAGTTCTTTCTAAATGTCCCCTATCATGGACGGTGGTGTTTCCGTACCACACAGTCATTGAGAAAGTAAGGACACTCTCCACAGTGGCTCTGTAAAAGCTGAGCATCGCCTCCCTGGACACACCAAACTTTTTAAGCTGGCGCAGGGAGTGGAGCCTCTGGTGGGCTTTGCTAATTATGAGGCTGGTGTTAACTTCCCATTTAAAATTATCACATATGGTGATGCTGAGGAATTTAAAACAGTCTACCCTGTCCACCTGCTGGCCGTTTATGTACAGAGGAGGGTGGACTGCCTCCCTGCGCGGGAAGGCAACTATAATTTCCTTTGTCTTAGAGATGTTTAAAAGCAGGTCGTTCTCCTTGCACCATACAGCAAATCGACTTCAGCTCTATAGGCCGATTCATCCCTGTTCTTAATTAGTCGCACTACTGTTGTGTCATCCGCGTATTTAAATAATCGGACAGAATCAGAGTGAGACGTTGGACGAGCACATAGTCAGAGAGGCAGTTCAGCAAGACCGGGACAACCAGCCTGCCACTGACCGCAACTTCAGAGCAGACTGCATCTCAGCAGAAGGAAAGAGGGTCAGGAGGGTCCTTACTGAATTCATGGATCCGTGAAAGAGGCTGCGAGTTCTCCCGTTCTCCTTGCAAAAGGGGAGCCGCTAGACAGTTGTGCTGACCGACTTCCAAGGCCTACAAAAGTAGTAATACTGTCATGCCTTATTTTTCTACTTTTGTTTTTTTAATAGTCTTTATTTTTAGCATTACTTTAATATTTTAATTCTAGTTTAAAAGACTATAGTTTGTGACTTTGTGACTAGCAAAGTAAAGAGTTGCGTTGTATTGTGTAACATGACAAATAAATATCTTGAATCTAGTCACCTAATCATATTGACAGCATTTTTTAAAGATAACATTCTGAAGTTTCTTGAATGGGGAAAAGCACTGCGCTCACTTTGTTGAGTTGTATGCAAGTTGACTAGTTAGAATGTAGGTATTACTGCTGTCTAAAATGTATTAAGGTACCTATTTTTACTCAAATGTACAAACTAGTAAAGAAAAATGCAATATGTATATTGCCACACAATACTGTCTGGCTTTGCAGACATCTACAGTATTTACACCACAAAACAATGCATGCCCACACCCAGGTGCCCCCGGTGCAACAAGCACCCACATCCAATTTACATTACACAAATTATCATACTAAAGGATACATGCATCCACTATGTACCTACATCCTGAATATTCAAATCGTGTCTGCCAGAATCACACTGCCTACTTGAAAAGTGGCCATTGAACTTGACTGCTCATTGAACTCATCGCACCTCTCGGTCTGAATATCAAATGTTATGACCATCCTCCTCTCTCCAGAAATTCCTCATCTGCCCTCATTGATGGTATAGTTTTCCTAAATACAGTACTATTAACACTACACGGTCTAGTAGGACTAGGCTTAATCCATGTTTGGATGACAGTACCCTGTGCTTTTAGGGTAATAGTGCAGGCAGTACAGTACTGTTACAATGCAACAGGTTAATTTTAATTAGGGATGCACCGGTGTGACTTTTTCAGGCCCGATACCTGGGCTTTGTATATCGGCCAGTACAGTATAGATTTGGACCGTCATTTGACAAAAATGATTGCGATATACATTTTTCCCCATTAGAGTGTGCAGAAAATCAAGTCACTTTACTTTGATTTATTCCTGAATTTCCCCAAGGGGATCAATAAAGGAATATCTTATCGTATCTTTCTTGGTATCGGTTTTCAGTATCAGGGAAGTTACCAATATTACATTTTTGCCTGGTATCAAACCAATATCCCATACCAGTATCAGTGGCCTCCCTAGTTTGGCATAATTTTTAGTCTGTGAGCCCTTGTGCATAGCGACTGCTATTATAGTACAATCTACTTTTGTTTACAATTAGAATGTAGGCATTACTGCGGTCTAAAATGTACAAACTAGTAAAGAAATTTAAAATGCAAACTCTTAACAGTGCATAGTAATAAGTCGGTGCAAATCTTTCCAATGTTTGAGGTATCAAGGTTTATTAAAATAAAATAAAAAAATAAAATAAAAATAGATAAGACACAAGATATGCATGGTAAAAAAAATACATGCTAGGTTCCTGAGAAACTGGTTCTTATGTACACTACTATGCAATATACAATTTACAGTGTTAACTCTTTGTCTATTATATTGTGCAAAATACAATAATAAAATACAATAGGCATTGGAAAAATAAAATAGATGACACAAGATATGCATGGTAAAAAAAAAAGACATGCTAGGTTCCTGAGAAACTGGTTCTTATGTACACTACTAAACTATACAGTACCCCCTTCTTTTAAAATGTTTACATAATATAAAACATAATATAACTGTTAAGGCACCTATTTTTACTCAAATGTACAGTTTTAAAATGTGCAGAGGGGGATGGGGGAGAAAGAAGGGAAACACCCGTTTCGTTACACATTTTACTCACTATCTGTACCATTTCCCAAAGGGGTATCCATTCCTGAGTTGTTGAATGAACTGTTGTGTGTGTAGGTACCAGGTATTGCTGGAGTTAGGGTATGTAGGTAGGTACCGGGTGTTGCTGAAGAGTTGTGTGGGGATGTGCCCTGTCCACGTGTTGCTGAAGAGTTGTGTGGGGATGTGCCCTGTCCACGTGTTGCTGAAGAGTTGTGTGGGGATGTGCCACAGCGGCTTCCATAATGTGTGTGACCACTATGATGTTCATGTTGTGGTGACATGTTGTAGACTTGAGGTGCATGTTGCATATTGGATTGTCTCATCATCATAACTCCTTCTACAACGGACCTGGTCAGTGTCTCCATGGTATTTGCCATCCTCTTCATATTTTCATTTGACTGCAACGCCGACGCCTCAATCAAGTCAATGATCCTTTTCTTGGCCTTGACGTCTTCCTCGATTGCATGCTGGAGCTGTCGAATCAGAATTGTATTTAAATGGCCGTTAAGATCAGATCTGAGTCAATCAGTTCACCATGGTTTCTAGTCTGACATTTTATGTTGAGAATGCTTGTGGGCAGAATATTCTGATCACGAGTTAAGACCACCGTGCACATTTCACATCCGTTACACAGAACATTTCCGCTTTATCACCAATGATGATTACCTGTGTGTCAGCAGGAAGCTTTCTTTTCAGGCGATCCTGTCGGTGTCCTTGGAGTCTTGCCTTTGGGGATAAAAAGATAGAAAGAAATTATCACATTAATTGGCATTTTGGTTAGAGCCCTGTGGGTTCTCAAGGCATTTTTTTGCTAGCTTAAATGTGTGTGTGTGTAAAACTAGCTACAAGTAGGCTGATTGATTGCACATTATTTCATTTAGTCTTGTTTACATCAGGGTCCCCCATTTTCAATTCATCATAACATGACATACGGATAGACAGTACTGTTACATCTAGACATTTATGACATACCAGATCTACAGTACTGTTTGAGTACAAAAAACAAAACAGAGTTTACAAAGAGTATATACATTTGAGGGGGAAGAAACTGTACATTGGAGCAAGCATATAATAGCTACCTGTAATAGATCTCTTCTTTGTCTCACCACAAGGTTACTGGGCCCTGGTTCTGGCGAATCTGATGCGTCTTCAATCTCCTGTTCGGTTGTTTCAGAAGTCTCTGTAGTACTAGCTTCTGGTACAACGAAATCATCCATGGAGTTGGAGGACGGTTGTTGGACTTCGGAAACCGTGCGAGGCAAACGAATATATTGGGGGCCCACGTGTATTGTTATTGCCCGAGATACCTGCCGGATTATTTGTCTCGTCACCTGTGTCGACAAGCCAAAGGCATTAGCTGTCTTTCGCAGTCTTCCCTCATCTGCGAGATAGTAGAGAGTGCAGGCTACTTTCTTTACCACACCGACCGGCGAACGCATGACTGTTGTTTGTCCTTGAATGTGCGGGCGAAGCATTTCACTCAGCGACAGTAGCGCTGGTCGGGACATCCTAAAGTTCTCTCGCCATTCTTCTTCCAACACTACCTCATTCTCGAAATTATCCCACCAGCTAGAGGTCCGACCTGGTCTCGTCCAGAACCTCCGCTGGCGAGCGCATCGCCGATGTCTTCGTGTAGTTGTATTTGGGCTAGCAAACAAGAGGAGCAGTAGCCTTCTTCGATTCTCGACCATGCGCCTCCGTTCGTGCAACACGGTCATCAACAGAGCATAACATCCATGAACAGCCGACACCATCGCTTCCATTTCAGTAGCTGTCTTTTTCAAAACGGTGTAACTTACTTCCCTCAGATGTAGCTGGCTCTGCTCTGCTCTAATCTCTCTAACTGAGTAGGGTCGAGCTGCAGCCTCGGAGCCTCGGTCCAGATTGGTACTTCCGCCCGTCCTGTGACAGGGCTATGCGCTGATTGGCGGAAAGTACGGAAGTATCTCGAAGTATTGTTTGCGACAGTCTGCGACAGTGGATCCATTTATGCTACCTGGTAGTACTCCAGGGTGTCTCCGCCTAGAACGCCCTCCAGTGGACACAGATATATATGCAGATATGCATATATACAGACTGAACAGTTACATAATAGTTAGACAGATAACAATCCTACACAGAGCCTCTACCTTCACCACTCCCACTTTTTTAGTATACTGGCTGATTCTTGGAAAAACATTTTTTTACAAAGGAAATGATATAATCACAAAAACATCAACAGAACATGGCAGTCAATATCTACACACCAAACATGGCCTTCGCAAATCTCTTCAATTTCAATTTGGAGGCAGGTTTCGTCATTGCATCTGCTACCATGTCGTCCGTGGGACAATACATCAGTGTCATCCTTTCTTCTCTGATGACAGATTTAATGAAATTATATTTTATATCGACATGTTTACATCTCTGCCGACACACAGGGTTTCTGGCAATCGCAATGGTTCCCTGGTTGTCCTCATAAACAACAGTCTTCTTGTATACATAGGTATCCATCCCTTCGAGCAGTTGTTCCAGGTAGATACACTCCTGTATGGTCATAGCTAGAGCCATATATTCGGCTTCACAAGTTGATAAAGCCACGGTGGGCTGTTTCTTTGTTTTCCACGAAACCAATGAGCTGTTTGGGTTCAAACTCACACAATATCCGGTGGTACTCCTTCTATCTGTGGTGTCAGCTGCCCAGTCTGCATCACTGTAGGCTTTAAGCCCTAGGCCCTCGCTGCTCTTTCTGAAACACAGTTGTCTGTCGGCTGTACCTTTAAGATAACGAAAAACATGTTTTACCGTAATCCAGTGCTCCTCTGTGGGATCAGCAAAATGCTGTGACAACTTACTCACTACAAAACATAGGTCAGGGCAAGTACATGTCATCAAATAGATGAGGCTACCGCTTCCCTGTACATTTTCACATCTGTCCGTTTCTGACCATCCTCCTGGTAGTCCAGCTTTTGATCACATGGTGTATCCCTTGTTCTACATTCCTGCATATCAAAACGTTTCAGAATCTTTTCCACATATCTCTTCTGGGATACTGTTACACAATTGGCAGACTGCTCAAAATCCATACCTAGAAAGTGTTTTAACCTCCCAAGGTCTTTCATCTTAAATCTATTGGAGAGCATCTATTTCACCTGAGCTAGGCTGCTGGTGTTGTCCGCTGCTATGATCAAATCGTCTACCCAGATGACGATGATCACTTTCCCCGACTCCTTTGATTCCCTCGAGTGAACACAGGGGTCTACTGGGTTCTGTAGGAAGTGATCTTTGATAAGGCATGTATGAAGCATCTCGTTCCAATTTCGCCCAGACTGTTTTAGGCCGTAAATGGATTTTTCCAGCTTACACACTAACTTCTCTCCTTCCTTTTCGTAACCCTCGGGTTGTTCCATATAGATCTCCCTATCTATGGGTGCGTGCAGGTAGGCTGTCTTCACATCCATCTGATGTAGAATCAGATTGTCCTCAGCTGCTTTCTGAACCACTACCCTTACACTGGTCAGATTGGCGGTGGGGGAGAATGTTTCACCGTAGTCTATCCCCTCCCTCTGACTGAAGCCCTTAGCTACAAACCTAGCTCTGTATTTGTCATGGCCTTCAATTCCCTCCTTGATTGAATACACCCATTTTCCTCCCACTGTCTGTCTGCCCTCCGGTAATTTGGTGAGAGTGAAGGTGTGGTTGTCCTCTAGGAACCTCATCTCCTCGTCCATCGCTCTCTCCCATTTACTTGCTTCAGGGGACATTATGGCCTCTTTAAAGGTCTGCGGGACCCCACTGACTACCCTGTAGCAGTAATCAACGGTGATGGGTGTACTGTCCTCCTCGTCACTCCCTTTCCGAGCATAGTCTGTCAGATACTTTGGGGGTCTGTGTTCCCTCGAGGGGTACCTCCCACTGCTTGGGGCACTCGGCGCCACCCTCGGTGCTCCTCGTCACCGCCCTCTGGGGGTGGCTGACTGTCTGCCTGTACGCCCGTGCCAAGTGCACTGGGCTGATGTGTCTCGGTTTCTACACACCTTACTCTGGAGTCCAGCTCTGGCTCCTCTGTCTGTGTCTCGCCCTCACATGTTGTCTTTGTGACAAACTTGACTAGCCTGTGTTTCTGCACTATCCCTTTACCGGGATAATAAACCAGGAAATCGGGGCTTCCCTTGTCGTGCCCTACAAAGAGCCCTTTCACACACCTGGGCCCTCATTCATCAACGTGTCTTACGCACAGATATGTGCTTAAGCTGTGCGTACAACCATTTCTAAGCAAAGAGTGGGATTCATCAATTTCAACTTGAACTTGACTTCGTGCTTATGTGTACGCACAGCTCTGAGCATGCTTAGCTGACGCCCAGTGGTAGAATATCGTTACTACGGCATAAGCGCTCCTCAGTACATGCATTCGTTTCAACGCGGAAATAAAGACACTGGCGCGTGTTCTGTATGACCCCCGTAATTCATTATAGTTCATTGTGAAATAGCGATATTAGTGTAATTATTGTCAAACCCTAAATAGCATGTGGAATAGGTCTTTCTCTCCGAATGAATGCAGGTTTATATACAGGCATGCGTTGTTCATGGGACGGGGTAGCACGGTGTGGGACCTCACTCGCTATTTGCATATCAATAGCTCCGGTCGTCAGGTGTGTTAAATACGTTCTCAGACACATTCACACCTAACCTTGTTGTGAAGACGTGTTACATTCCATTCGTAGAGGCAATTAGGCACTGTCTTTAGTCTGTGCCCAAGCGAGGGGACATTAAATGCGCATTCGCGGGAGCGCGCGCACGCGCAGGGAGCGCGCGTGCACGTGGTGCGTGTCACCCCAGATGATTTCAATAACGCACCACTGTTTATATATATAGCGTTATCGGGTGCACTGACTGCGCTCGCAGGAACTGTTTTCAGAGATAGCATCAGATAGGGATGAATGAATGAATGAGGGGCAGTCTAATTGCAGAGAGAACATAATATTAACTAGAGTCCACTACCCGAGACACCTCCTTCATTTGTACCGCAATTTGGGACCCAAATTGGAGCTATGAGCTTAAAAGCTTTTCCGTGCTTATTTGAGAAGGTCCAGCTGCAGAGCCGGAGAGACAGACAGCAGAGAGACAGACAGACAGACAGATAGACACTGTTCCACAGTGTGTGTGTGTGACCACTAGTCTCCTAGTAGAGACCCCCCCCCTCTGGACCACCTCCCAGTAGAGACCCCCCCCCCCCCCCCTCTGGACCACCTCCTAGTAGAGACAAGTTTTCTGAAATTTATGTTTATATATGCAAATGAGGCACTTCCCCATTAAATATGTGGACATTTATTGATGCAATAAGGCAAAATGATGTAAAATGAACAACTAAATGTGTGTTATTGACGTTTTATTGTCACTAGTTTCATAGAAGACATGTTTAGGAAGCAAAATATAACAAAATCTCAAAATCAACAAAAAAAGTACATTTGCCTAGTCACCTGCAGTGTCTCGCCTTAATCCTCATCTTCGTCTTCTTCCTAGAGAAGTCTCTACTAGGAGGTGGTCCAGAGGGGGGGGGGGGGGGGGGGGGGGGGGGCTGAGTCTCTACCATTAGACTAGTAGTCACACACACGCACGCACACACACACACACACACACACACACACACACACACACACACACACACACACACACACACACACACACACACACACACACACACACACACACACACAGTCTGTCTCTCTGCTGTCTGTCTCTCTGCTGTCTCTCTCAAAATAGTATAAGTGCTATCTTGGCCCTGAGAGTTGCTCTCCGGCTCTGCAGCTGGACCCTTCTGAAATCAGCACGAAAAAAGCTATAAGCTTATAAAACGATTTAATATGCTAAACTTCGTTTTAAATTCCTTAATTCACTTTTGTTTATTTCATAAAGATTTTCCCGACATAATGCTACCTGCCCCGACCAGATCCGTGACTCTGTTGCGATACAGATGAATTATCTACTCAGAAAGCTTATAAAACGATTTAATATGCTAAACTTTGTTTTTAAATTCTTTAATTCACTTTTGTTTATTTCATAAGGATTTTCCCGACATAATGCTACCTGCCCAGACCAGATCCGTGACTCTGTTGCGATACAGATGAATTATCTACTCAGAATAGTATTATAAAGTGGCTATCTTTTATGCTGTAGATCACTGCTGGTATGTGCGTGCAGAACCTTTATTTCAGCGGGGACTGTAGTATTTACAATATACAATACATGTGTATTAAAAGACGGAGCTGTCTTTTATTGTATTATAATAATTATTAATATTAAAAATAAATTAAGAAAGGCATTCTTATTCCAGCATGCATTAATGACACTAACGGGCAACGGCAAAACAGTGGTTAATGGTCTTTATTAGTGTTTGCGGTGTCCAGGCAGCAATGGTCTTTTAGGAAGTTAATAGATATAATATCCGACAGTGTACAACACCCTCGGTTTAGTCCATTCTTCCACATTTCATGGGGGTGTCCATTACCGTATATGGTTAATCGGGGCGGTTTTGGTATGCAAATACATGAAAGTGTGCACGAGCCTCGGCGCAGGGCCAAGGTGATATTTATCATGACAGGTGTGCGTAGAACCTGCGTACGCACGTGTGGTAAATCCCGTTTTTTTTGTGCGTGCACTGATTCTAAATTCTGTGCTTACGTGTGGAAATAGAACATTTTCTACGCCACCACCAGGCCCTCATTCATCAACGTGGACGTAGAATATGTTCTATTTCCACACGTAAGCACGGAATGTAGAACTAGTGTACGCACAGGGAAGTCGGGATTCATCACACGGTGCGTACGCAGGCTCTACGCTCCTCCGTAGAACTTTGTTCTACCGTCAATGCTCGTGCATGATTATCCATATATGGTCATGAAAGTGAGGAAACACCCCCCATGGGATGTGAAATAATGGACTGACCCGAGCGGAACTCTGAGAAACTCCACGAAGAATTCACTGCTGTCGAACCAAGAAGACACTATCGCGTATTATGGGATAAATAAAAGGCGGATTTGTAAACGGTGATGTCAGATATCAACGGCTCCCTAAGACCATTGCTGCAATTCTGCCTGGACAGCTCAAAATACTAATAAAGACCGTTCGTTGACCACTGTTTGGCGTTGGTTGTGTGTCATTATAACCGTGCTGTAATATGAATGCCTTTATTAGTTGTGTTCGATTGGCTATATGATTTTTAGAGGCATCTATTTTGTTGTCGGCTAATAAAGACCGCGCTGGAATATGAGTCTGACTGCCTTTTCCCGTGTTGTTTGATTAATACCCAGGGATTAAAGTTCTCCTCAATTTGATTCCAAATCGCGATGGATCTCCCGTCGATTTTCTACCTGCTGCATATGATTTCTAGAGGCATACTACAATCTATTTTGATGTCAGTATTGGGTAGCCTATATAAACAATAATAGAGATCATATACAAGAACAATGAATCTCACTGCATGTATGATGTAGCCTGCCTTTCAATACATGAACTTGAATTCCATCATGTTTGTGTGCGGGACTAAGGCTGTTGTCACAATGGGTGGTACCCAGTGGTGCGTTATTGAAATCATCTGGGGTGACACGCACCACGTGCATGCGAGCTCCCTGCGCGTGCGCGCGCTCCCGCGAATGCGCATTTAATGTCCCCTCGCTTGGGCACAGACTAAAGACAGTGCCTAATTGCCTCTACGAATGGAATGTAACACGTCTTCACAACAAGGTTAGGTGTGAATGTGTCTGAGAACGTATTTAACACACCTGACGACCGGAGCTATTGATATGCAAATAGCGAGTGAGGTCCCACACCGTGCTACCCCGTCCCATGAACAACGCATGCCTGGTGGTACCGGTACAGTAATAATTACAGTCCACACAATATCACGATCCATGCCATAGCCTATGTTCTATTAGGACATGATCTGTGACGACAAATGTTCTAGAATGTTTGAAGATATCATACTCTGACAGCATGCCTATGATCAACAAAAACGCGAACTTGAATCCCATCATATACATAGTCTGTCCACTATGGTGTCATTGCAATGCGTTTTCTATTCTTTCTTATACAGTAAAAAGGGGGAAGAACACTATATTCATATGACTTGTATTCTGCTTACAGCTTCGAAATTCCACTTGTTTCGTTTAACGTAAAGCCTTTTAAATATAATCAGGACGTTCCCGTGTTTCTGCGGTCTGCGCAAAATAATAACGAGTTGAGCTTTATGATTTATGATGAATTGAAAATGGGGGACCCTGATGTAAACAAGACGAAAGTTGGTCTGCATCCCCAATTAACAATTGTATGTACTGAGCTGTACTGTACTGTACCCATTCTGCAATCTGTTAATAAACTTTCCAATCAATCAATCAATCAATCAAGCTACGCGGAGCGCAGTCAGTCAGTAGCCTACACCCCGTATATTCCGATAACGCTATATAAACCATGCTGCATTCATTCTGAGAGAAAGATCTATTATTCCAAATGCTATTTATAGGGTTTTGACCATAATTACACTACTGTTGCTATTTTACAATGAACTATAATGAACTACGGTTCGTACAGAACATGCCAGTGTTATTATGCACAGAAGCTCATTTCCTTGTTGTAATAATATATTCTACCACTGGGCGCCAGGTAAGTGTGGTCTGACCTGTGCGTAGATGTAAGCACGGAGTCAAGTTCAAATCGAAATTGATGAATCCCACTCTTTGCTTAGAAATGATCATACGCAC
Source organism: Notolepis coatsorum (assembly GCF_963971535.1). Classification (NCBI taxonomy): domain Eukaryota; kingdom Metazoa; phylum Chordata; class Actinopteri; order Aulopiformes; family Paralepididae; genus Notolepis; species Notolepis coatsorum. The sequence goes on along the minus strand of NC_140176.1, from coordinate 87,410,399 downwards.
AGGGTAAGCACAGATCTGTGCGTAGAACACGTTGATGAATGAGGGCCCTAGGGCAGAATGGGTACAGTACAGTACAGCTCAGTACATACAATTGTTAATTGGGGATGCAGACCAACTTTCGTCTTGTTTACATCAGGGTCCCCCATTTTCAATTCATCATAAATCATAAAGCTCAACTCGTTATTATTTTGCGCACAGACCGCCGAAACACGGGAACGTTTTGATTATATTTAAAAGGCTTTACGTTAAACAAAACAAGTGGAATTTCGAAGCTGTAAGCAGAATAAGTCATATGAATATAGTGTTCTTCCCCCTTTTTACTGTATAAGAAAGAATAGAAAACGCATTGCAATGACACCATGCAGATAGTGGACAGACTATATGATGGGATTCAAGTTCGCGTTTTTGTTGCTCATAGGCATGCTGTCAGAGTATGATATCTTAATCAAACATTCTAGAACATTTGTCGTCACAGATCATGTCCTAATAGAACATAGGCTATGGCATGGATCGTGATATTGTGTGGACTGTTATTATTACTGTACCGGTACCACCCATTGTGACAACAGCCTTGTGAGTCCCGCACACAAACATGATGGAATTCAAGTTCATGTATTGAAAGGCGGCTACATCATACATGCAGTGAGATTCATTGTTCTTGTATATGCTCTCGTATTATATTGTTTATATAGGCTACCCAATACTGACATCAAAATAGATTGTAGTATGCCTCTAGAAATCATATGCAGCAGGTAGAAAATTGACGGGAGATCCATTGCGATTTGGAATAGAATTGAGGAGAACTTTAATCCCTGTGTATTAATCAAACAACACGGGAAAAGGCAGTCATATTCCAGCGCGGTCTTTATTAGCCGACAACAAAATAGATGCCTCTAAAAATCATATAGCCAATCGAACACAACTAATAAAGGCATTCATATTACAGCACGGTTATGATGATTGATTGATTGATTGATTGAAAAGTTTATTAACAGATTGCAGAATGGGTACAGTACAGTACATCTCAATACATACAATTGTTAAGGGGATGCAGACCAGAGAAAGACTTTCGTCTTGTTTACATCAGGGTCCCCCATTTTCAATTCATCATATACACACATGACACACAACCAACGCCAAACAGTGGTTTTTTAGTATTTTGAGCTGTCCAGGCAGAATTGCAGCAATGGTCTTAGGGAGCCGTTGATATCTGACATCACCGTTTACAAATCCGCCTTTTATTTATCCCATAATACGCGATAGTGTCTTCTTGGTTCGACAGCAGTGAATTCTCCGTGGAGTTTCTCAGAGTCCCGCTCGGATCAGTCCATTATTTCACATCCCATGGGGGGTGTTTCCTCATTTTCATGACCATATATGGATAATCATGCACGAGCATTGACGGTAGAACAAAGTGGTATTCATCAACACGGAGGAGCATAGAGCCTGCTTACGCACCGTGTGATGAATCCCGACTTCCCTGTGCGTACACTGGTTCTACATTCCGTGCTTACGTGTGGAAATAGAAATGTTCTACGCACACTATTGATGAATGAGGGCCCAGGCTGGGACTCTAGCTTTCCTCTGTCCTGCAGGTACGCATAACACTCTGATCCAAAACGGTGCATTCTGGCTAGACTACACTTCTTTCCTGTCAGTGCTGTATATGGGGTGGTTATTGAAGCACCTGTTTCTGGTGTAGGCGGCTTCTTGTACCGCATAGTGCCATAGGCTCTTAGGTAAGTTACTGCCTACTAGCTTACACCTAGCCATCTCGAAAAGGGTGCGCCATTCTCTCTCTGCCACTCCGTTCTGGTGTGGGGAGTATGGACATGACGTCTCATGTCTTATCCTGTTCTTCCTCAACAGTGATTGAAACTCTCCGTTTGTGAATTCGGTCCCGTTGTCGGACATCAAACATTTCAACAATAATGATGAAAAGAGTTCTACTAATATATCTCCCTTCAAAAGGTTGTACAAAGAAAAGATAAATAGACAGTATAGCACAGTTTAGTATAATATTGCAGTTTAGCATAACAGGATAATATAGCATAGCATTACAGTATAGGCTAGTAGGAGACGGGAGTATAACAATATAGTATATAGCAGCGTAACATAGAATAATAATATATTAAAATATTGTATAATACTGTATACCAATATAGTGTAGTATAAATAGTATGATTTAGTTATATTATAATCCATTTTAAATAATACAATTATATAGTATATAGAAGTATAATATAGAATAATACATTATATAAATATATAGATAAATGTGTGTGTGTGTGTGTGTGTGTGTGTGTGTGTGTGTGTGTGTGTGTGGTGTATAAATGAATTAACCTAAATATGCAATTTAACTGATAATACACAACATTTATTTATTTATGTTAATTTAATTGTGTTGACGTTTCCATTTCTGCAAAATAAGTAGGCCTATGTACATTCTGTTTGGTTTTTCTTTTCTTCTTCCTGTTCCTTTCGGCCATGGAATTTAGTGGAGCATATTGTAATAAATACGTGAGTTATACCAGTAGCAGGAGAAACTGCTATTTAGCAGGGAAACTGCTATTTATCCAGATGCCGGAAATAACCAACTTCACCACCGGGTTTACAAGGAATACCAACTTTATTTTATTTAAGTCCTATGCTAAACAATGATCTGAGCTATTAATTAAAACCTATGAGCCATGAAGCCGATACCCCTTTCCCTTCTGTGACATGCAGGGTTTAACAGAACCAAAGAATGCAGCAGGTATAGACAGACGTCCCCCAGGTAAATTTATATCACCTCTAAATTAATCCCTCTATACATTACAGCACTACAGCACTATCACATCTATAGGAAAACCCTTCACCTCTAGGTGGAGCACATCTCACAGCATACTTTATATATGGGCAACAACCCTTAGTTTGAACGAGGTACGGTACATAGTTACACAATGCACCACAATAGTCACACACACACTTTATCAGACCAGCTCTGGTCCATGTGAAATATCTAGGGCATCGCCTACCGCTATCAGCCCACACTCTCGCTGTACCCTCCGCCACCTCTCTCTTTTGGTACGGCCTCACGTCTAATAAGACACTTTATTACAATACCTAAATAATTCATACAGGTACTAGGGGTCTCTAATTGGGGGGACTAATCGGACCCCGTAAAAGGTCGTCTGCAACCGTAACTCAAGTCACCCTCTTATATGAGGCACGCAATTATAAACATGCATACGTTGTATTACAGTAACCCACGTCAAAACACCCTCTTTAAGAGGCACGGCACGTTATACAAAGGAGATGTCTAATCACACACACGGCCCGCTAATCACACTCCCAAATAGGCACTGGTAAATAATGGATCAATTGAACACACTAATTATAGCAGACTCCCCCAGGTCCGAATTACCCCTCCCTCTTGGTTCCCCTGTTCCCCTTCAATGGGTCACACAATATCTATACAATATATACCAGCCTGGGCTATATAATAAATAGGGCATATAAAAGGACTAGTCGAATATGCAGGTTAATTAAGGGCACGATATCATACAGATAAGGTAACTAGCAATTACACAATATCCCATATACAATATATATATATACAGTAGGCCTACACAGTTATAAAAATAGACTAATACAAAATCCTATACTAAGTGCAAATGTGGGTGACAGTGGACTTAACTCGCCGCACGGCGCGACCCCCCCCGAGGGTCGATGCGTTTGGACCCCGTCCACTCTCCGGACGAATGTTCCGGCACACGGTGGTCCTCCAGGATACAGTTGGATTTGTAACCTGGTAACGTACTCGGTGTCCGCGAGGACGAGCCAAGTATAAAGTCTTTTGGGAGCGATGTAACTCAGACCCTCTATTGTCCCGTCCCTACCTATCTCCAGGAGGGTAAGCCTCCCCTCCTCTCGCTACCGGGAACTATGGGCGGCTATCTAACTTCTCTTCATCGCCGGCGGATAACTCTCCACGATCGACCCCACCCCCCGGGCCCTAACAGAGTCTGGTTACTGCGTGCGTGCTCCAACCTCGATCTCTGAGACCCACTGGCTTATCAAACAGTCTCAGCGTCTCATCCAGCACACAATCAAAAAACACCTGCGTTCAATAATGAGCCACTTGAGTCCCTGCTCGTGACGTCATCACTTCGGCCCATTCACATCACACTTCCCCCCCCCTTAAAGAAAGGACTCGTCCTCGAGTCCTATGCCGACATGTCGTAGTCTAAAGACCAACGGGGTACCCTCCGCTGGCGTACTGGACGTCCCTCCTCGACAGACCCTGCAGGCCGACCTTCCTGCAGCCCCGGACTGGACACCACCACCTCCGACTGGGGCGCAGCTTCAGTCGCCGCAGGAGCCCCCTGTGTCCCCTCTGCTTCCTCCGGCCCCCGATCACTGGCGGTCTGGTCTCCTGGGGCCTCCTGTGCTCCTTCTGCGTCCTCCGGTCCACCCTCGCCGCCGATCCGGTCCACTGGCTCCTCCTGTGCTCCGTCTGCGTCCTCCGGCCCCCGATCCACGCCTGTCTGGTCCTCCGGTGGTGGCCTCCCCCCCACAGAGCCATCCCGGCTGGACGATCGATGGCCGACCCAACTGGCACCAACCGGAAACCCCGAGGACTGACGCCGGCTGGCCAGGTTTGGCCCACTCCTCGGATTAGATCTCCTGGATGCTGGTACTGGATTTAACGGGGCTGTCAAAGAAGAGGTGAAAGGTTTGAGTCGGTTGAAGTGAACCACACTCTCTGGCCCTCCCTCCACTAGCACTAGCCTATAAAGCACATCGGTCACCCTCTCCACCACTCTAAAGGGACCTTTGTACCGCCTCTGGAGCTTGGGACACACCCCACGCTTCCTGGCCTTATTCTGAACCCAAACCAATTCCCCCTCGGAATAATATTGAAAATTGGCCCTAAAGTCATAGGACTTTTTCTGCTGTTCCGAGGCCCTGGCCTGGTGCCTTTTAACTGCTTCCACCACCGTGGACAATGTATCCCGCAACCTAGACACATAATTGTCCACCGAGTCACAGGACTCCTGATTGCCCACCTTCAGCATAATATCTACTGGCAGAACAATTTCCTGTCCAAACAGTACTTTATATGGGGTGAAGGAGGTGCTAGCATGCACACTACTACGATAGGCCAACATAACATACGGCAACAGTGTGTCCCAGTTTAACTGATTGTCCTCCACAAAGAGAGCCAACATGGACAAAAGGGTTCGATTAAAGCGCTCCACCAGGCCATCTGACTGGGGGTGGTAGGGGGATGTCCTTGTTTTCTGCATGTGCAGAAGCCTACATAACTCCCTGAATAGGTTTGACTCGAAGTTACGACCTTGGTCGGAGTGGATACTCCTTGGCGCCCCAAAACGACACACCCACTCCTCGGTCAAGACTTTGGCAATTGTCCGTGCTTCCTGATTAGGCAATGGAAAAGACTCTGTCCATTTGGAAAAATAGTCCCCCACAACCAAAATATACTTATTTTTCCCAGGGGTCTCGGGGAGGGGGCCAAGAATGTCGAGTGCCACCCGTTCAAAAGGCCTAGATACCCTGGAGGTCTGTAAGGGTGCACATGGCCGCTTCCCCTGACTCTTCCTTGAACCACAATCGACACATTCTCTAACCCATCTCTTGACATCGCCAAACCAGCCTGGCCAATAGAACCGGTCTTTAACTTTCCCTTGCAGCTTCTGCACCCCCAAGTGCCCCCCGGTGGAGACATTGTGCAGCTGCTCTAAAACCCCAGGCACCATTGACTGCGGGAGCACCACCTGTACCCGAGAGGCTGCATCGGAATTTGCAGGAGGAATCCGCACCAGCCTATCCCCCTGCACCTGGAGCTGACTCCACACAGTAGCATAATTCTGCAGGCCAGCGTCTACCGGTATTGCACCAGAACCAACCTGATTTTTAAAATGAATTATTTGTCTTAACTCACTATCGGCCATCTGTGCATCGGTTAACTCATCAGTCTCTTTTTCCCCACTGGACACTACAGAAGGCAGAGCTTCCTGTACTGCGCACATCCTTACAGCAGCCCTGTCTGTTATTGCCTGAGAGGCCTTCTGGTCAGATTTTTCTTTTTCCAAAAAAGCCGGCAGCCTAGAAAGGGCATCAGCATTGCTGTGTAGCTTGCCTGGACGATGCACAATTTTATACTGGAAATTGGCCAATTGTTCAAGCCAACGAGCCAACTGCCCCTCCAAGTCCTGAAAGTTATGAAGCCAACGGAGAGAATTGTGGTCAGTTCGCAACACAAATTCCCTACCCAACAAATAGTGCTTGAAGTATTTGGTAAACGCTACCATACTCAGAAGTTCTTTCTTAGTGGTGGCATATTTACGTTCCTGTTTTGTAAGAGCCCTGCTAGCATATGCTATTACTCTCTCGAGTCCTCCCTCCTCTTGAGACAATACTGCCCCAATCCCCACGTCACTTGCATCCGTATCCAGGATAAATGGTTTACTGGGGTCGGGATAAGCCAACACAGGGGTGGTAATCAAACTACACTTGAGCTGCTCAAAGGCTCCCTGACAGTCCTCACTCCAGCGAAAGTGCCTCCCCTTTTCTGTCAACTGGTGCAGAGGCCGGGCAATGTCAGCAAACCCTTTCACAAAGCGCCTATAATAGGAGGCTAATCCCAAAAAACTCTTAACCTCAGTCTGGCTGGTAGGAACAGGCCACTCTCTGACTGCCTCCACTTTAGCAGCATCTGGCTCCACTCCCTCACTAGAGATTACATGTCCGAGGTACTGGACTCTCGTTGAAAACAAGTCACACTTGGATGGTTTAACCTTAAGGTTGGCCTGCTGAAGTTTTTCCAGCACACCACTCAGACGTGTTAGATGTTCATGGAAAGTGCGCCCAAACACAATTATATCATCCAAATACACTAAGCAGGTAGTCCACTGCAGATCAGCCAGAATTAGGTCCATCAACCTCTGAAAAGTGCTGGGTGCATTGCAAAGGCCAAAACTCATCACATTGAACTCAAATAGCCCCTGACGGGTGGTGAATGCAGTTTTATGGCGGTCTTTCGGGTCTACTTCCACCTGCCAATAGCCGCTCGCTAAATCCAGGGTGGAAAACCAACAAGCATGACAAAGGCTGTCCAGGGCATCATCAATCCTAGGGAGGGGGTATGCGTCCTTTCTAGTAACCTCATTGAGTTTCCTATAATCAACACAGAACCGGAGCCCACCCCCTTTCTTTTTTACCAGTACAATGGGAGACGCCCAGGGGCTACAAGATGGCCGAACTATCCCACTATCGAGCATTTGCTTCAAGTGGCTCGTCACCTCTTGCTGTAAATGGAGGGGAACCCTTCTGGGGTGCATTTTTATTGGCTTTGCATCCCCTGTATCAATCTCATGCGGGGTCAGAGGAGTCCTGCCTAAGTCAGTCTCCCCCTGACTAAACACAGTGAGGTTCTTGTGCAGTATCTCCCTGACTGCCTTTAACTCGTCAGAGGCAAGACCCCTCTCCTCCACGCCAAACTGACGCATGAGTGTATCAACTGTCCAAGGCTGCAAGGTTTTTTCCCCCTCCCTCTCGTCATGCAGCTCCGCCCCCCCTTCCTCTATTTCAATATCAGTGAATAGGGTGCCTACTTTCATGCCACGTTTTAGCATAATCTCCTCATTAGTGACATTAATAACCCTCACTGGTAATGTGCCCTGCTGGACTCTGCATACCACCCGAGCTACCAAAACATCACACTGTTTGGAAATGGAAGTGGAGGGTTCCAGCATTGCTGCTGCATAATCTCCCCATCTGCTCTGGACTTGACCCAAAATAATTATTTCACTGCGTGGGGGCACCAGGGTGTCAGACAACACTGTCACAGCCTGAGGCTCTAATGAGGGGTTAGGGTCAACCAGGGGAAATTTCCTGCCCATTATCTGACATTGTTTCTTTCCCAAATCAACCACCGCACCATATGTTGAAAGAAAATCAAATCCAAGCAAAATCTCATCAGAGGGAATATCAGCAACCAAAAATGTTGCTACCAGCGCGAGTGACTCCAGTTGACATACCGTCTGCCAGCATCCCAGAATGCTCATCCCCCCCCCATTAGCTGCTGTAGCCTGGCCAACATAATCTAACAGATCACATCCCCCTTTTGTAGCAGAGAGCCACAGTTGTTTAGGAATGACAGAGCTAGAAGCTCCAGTATCTACAAGTACATGACAGTCTAACCCACCTATCTTAGCTTGGAGATATCCCGAACCACCCTTCAAGCTGTCAGGGGCCACAGTAGACTCAGAAATGGGGGCGGGCATTGGACCCTCTGTGCACACCCCCTCTAGTTTCCCTTTAAATAAGGACAGTCGCGTCTGAAGTGACGATTACACCCACATTCCCAGCAACCCCTCTCTCTTTCTCCCTCACATCTAGTCTGGGGAGTGGGGGCACTAACAGAGTATGGAAGGGGAGCAGACACGGGAGGTGTAGGTTTAGGAACAGATTGGCTTGAATTGGCTATAGTCTGTACAGTGGTTTTCAGAGACTTAACTTCCTGCCGTAGGCCCTCTACGACCCCCAGCAGCGTATCCATTTGTTTGTCATGCCCAGATTGCTCAGTGACTCCACGCACCTGTGCATCAGAGGCCAATTTACTGCCCTCCAACTCCCTAATCAGCTCCAATTCTGCAGCAAGATTAATGGCATCCTCTAAGGTTGTAGGTTTGGCACTGCGAAGGCTAACTCGCAATTCCCCATTCCCAACATTAGAAATAAAATGATCCTTAGCCAATAAATCTTGGGTGTGGGCGTCCGCTGAGGGGTACGCTTTAACAACCAGCCTCCGAAGCGCAATACCAAATTCTCGGATATTCTCCTTATGTAACCTTTTACGAGAAGAGAAGGTGGCCCTGCTCCAATCATCACTATCACATGGTTCTAAGCATCTACCCATGGCTTCTTTGAGTAAGGCATAATTAGCTTTAGCGGCGGCCGATAACCCACCATATACCTCTCGGGCTCGACCTGACAAGAGAAGACTCATAAATTTTAGTCTCAATGTTTCGCTCCAATTATTAACCCCCGCGGCCATTTCAAACTGTTCAGCCCAATCAGACCATTCCCGGCCGGCACCAGTGAAAGTCTCAGGCATAAAAATGGGTCGGGACATAGCCAGATTACTACTAGGGGAAGGAGACGCGTCTGATCGACTTGAGCCGGCCTCAGCCGGCGGTTGGTTATCTCCAGGCATATTTTTTTCTATATCCCACCGCTGTCACCAATGTAATAAATACGTGAGTTATACCAGTAGCAGGAGAAACTGCTATTTAGCAGGGAAACTGCTATTTATCCAGATGCCGGAAATAACCAACTTCACCACCGGGTTTACAAGGAATACCAACTTTATTTTATTTAAGTCCTATGCTAAACAATGATCTGAGCTATTAATTAAAACCTATGAGCCATGAAGCCGATACCCCTTTCCCTTCTGTGACATGCAGGGTTTAACAGAACCAAAGAATGCAGCAGGTATAGACAGACGTCCCCCAGGTAAATTTATATCACCTCTAAATTAATCCCTCTATACATTACAGCACTACAGCACTATCACATCTATAGGAAAACCCTTCACCTCTAGGTGGAGCACATCTCACAGCATACTTTATATATGGGCAACAACCCTTAGTTTGAACGAGGTACGGTACATAGTTACACAATGCACCACAATAGTCACACACACACTTTATCAGACCAGCTCTGGTCCATGTGAAATATCTAGGGCATCGCCTACCGCTATCAGCCCACACTCTCGCTGTACCCTCCGCCACCTCTCTCTTTTGGTACGGCCTCACGTCTAATAAGACACTTTATTACAATACCTAAATAATTCATACAGGTACTAGGGGTCTCTAATTGGGGGGACTAATCGGACCCCGTAAAAGGTCGTCTGCAACCGTAACTCAAGTCACCCTCTTATATGAGGCACGCAATTATAAACATGCATACGTCGTATTACAGTAACCCACGTCAAAACACCCTCTTTAAGAGGCACGGCACGTTATACAAAGGAGATGTCTAATCACACACACGGCCCGCTAATCACACTCCCAAATAGGCACTGGTAAATAATGGATCAATTGAACACACTAATTATAGCAGACTCCCCCAGGTCCGAATTACCCCTCCCTCTTGGTTCCCCTGTTCCCCTTCAATGGGTCACACAATATCTATACAATATATACCAGCCTGGGCTATATAATAAATAGGGCATATAAAAGGACTAGTCGAATATGCAGGTTAATTAAGGGCACGATATCATACAGATAAGGTAACTAGCAATTACACAATATCCCATATACAATATATATATATACAGTAGGCCTACACAGTTATAAAAATAGACTAATACAAAATCCTATACTAAGTGCAAATGTGGGTGACAGTGGACTTAACTCGCCGCACGGCGCGACCCCCCCCGAGGGTCGATGCGTTTGGACCCCGTCCACTCTCCGGACGAATGTTCCGGCACACGGTGGTCCTCCAGGATACAGTTGGATTTGTAACCTGGTAACGTACTCGGTGTCCGCGAGGACGAGCCAAGTATAAAGTCTTTTGGGAGCGATGTAACTCAGACCCTCTATTGTCCCGTCCCTACCTATCTCCAGGAGGGTAAGCCTCCCCTCCTCTCGCTACCGGGAACTATGGGCGGCTATCTAACTTCTCTTCATCGCCGGCGGATAACTCTCCACGATCGACCCCACCCCCCGGGCCCTAACAGAGTCTGGTTACTGCGTGCGTGCTCCAACCTCGATCTCTGAGACCCACTGGCTTATCAAACAGTCTCAGCGTCTCATCCAGCACACAATCAAAAAACACCTGCGTTCAATAATGAGCCACTTGAGTCCCTGCTCGTGACGTCATCACTTCGGCCCATTCACATCACAATATTAATATGTACTGCTGGACTGTAATAATTCCATGTACGAATAAATATAAAATGAATTAATGAATGTGTGAGTGAATGGGTAAAATGTGAGGTACAAATATTGTAAAGCGCTTTGGATGAAAGCGCTATATAAATGCACCATTTACCATTTAGATGAATGAAGACACAAACCTCTTGGATAGGAAGACAGAGCAGTATTACCATTTGACCACTAGATGGCAGTGTTGGGCCACCTCTAGTCTAGCCACAGATACTGACCTTTCATGACAAACACTGAAGAGAGTAGGGCTACCGTACAGTTATTAGGCAAATGCTCTCCTGCTTACATCATCTAATAGTTAGTTTGCTAAGTAGCATCTGTTACTCATCATGAAACCTCAACAGCCAAACCCTACGTTTACGTATGGCCCTCGTGAAATGAAACCTGACTGTACCACTGAGGAGTAATAGAGCCATAATAAGACATATGTTTTGAGTTTATGGTCAAAATCTTGACATTATTCTTGAAATGTCAACGTAAATCTAAGAACCTTTCATTTATTCTCAAAGGATAATGTATTACTCTGCCCTATGGAAGTTTTACAAGTGCTGGTGATGTACAGAACATACTATAGGCTACAGTTGAGCAACACATACAAACAAGCCTTCTGAGTAAAACTGGTGCGGTATGCTTTTCTGCCAAGGTGGAGAAGTTCATCTGCAGACCACTGCAGTGCCTGTTATGTGTTGAAGGTGATGTTTATCTTATTTTTTTGTTCCATTGTTAACAGGCTTTCCATTGTGTTTAGTGGGTTTTAATGACAAAATGGGTGCAAAAGCAACATCTCCCAGTTCATTGTTGGCAGGCTCCAACCCTTATTTCAAATATTATTATTATTATTATTTTTTTACTGCAAACCTGGCTTAGATTGACCAAATGAGCCTAAAAGTCTTTCAAGCGATTTCAGGCAATGCAGTGCCAATTAGAAAGGTGCGCTCAGTAGATCGCAAATCTCTGCCAAGTGGTAGCACATGCCTGCCGTTAAAAATGGCTGCCTGTGTGTGGGTGGATTTTTTGGGGGCACGTTCGGGGGTTGCCACCGCATGCTGAAGACATTTATATCTATTTATTTTTGTACTTGAAGTAAAGAAACATGACTATTTACAGCCATATTACAGACATACAGACATCTCCACAGAGGACCCTGCATTTTCTTTAGATTAGACATTTTGAATTCGCTGTGTTTCAGGTTATAAATAACCACTAGAGAATGCACTTTGTTTTGCATGTGATTCTGTAGTGATAGTTCTGTTTCATTAGGGGATCCGCTTGGCATCACTCATGCACTCCCTCGCGTACGTGCACGCGCACTGAATAAATTCCACAAATGTACCTTTAATACCAGTATTAGTCTGACCACACCCCTCATCAGCTTACCTTCATAAGCAGGTGTGTGGTCACCTGCTCTCCTCCTTCTCGCTTTCACCACAAGGAAGTGCCTCGGTAGTACCCCACTTGACGTGTTGTTAGTTGAAAAGAGTTGTGACAAGTCTACATTGTGCTTAATTTTTTCTTCTCTCATATCTGTTGTAAAGAAAAAATTTGGGTCATAATGTATTCTTCGGAGAGTAGACCCGCTAGACCTACTCTTCACCAGCGGTTCTCCATTCCCGCCTCCGTCGTGCATTCTGGTGCTGGGCTGTTGCCACTTTCGTGGTTGCCGACCCAGCCCAGGAGACAGCCGATGGATAGTTTGCCTCTCCGAAGAGCCGAGGAGTCGGTGCCGTCGCTCCGGCGGTGGCCTGATCTCGACTCTGGTTCCTCTGGTTCCAGGGAATCGTCCGTTGGTGAACGGGGGGTTGTCTTGGAGCCGGAGGATTTGCGACGCAAACCTTTTGCGTCTGCCCGTTCACGTCGCAAGATGGTAGCATGCAGGCGCGAACGGCCTGGTTTTGGGGAACTTCTGGAGACCAGCGAGGATGCGTCCGGCTCTGGATTTCCGATGGAAACTGAGGACTTCATGGAAGAGGCGGACGGATTCTTGTATGATGGTCCCGTGGAGGAGAGTATCCCTCCTATCCAGGAAACACCGGAGGGGGGAGAAATGGCTCCATGGGACTCCTTGTTCGAAGATGTCGAGGAACCACCTTGGCCTCATCAGCAGGATGCCCTACTATCGGCCACATCAGACTGTGGCTCCTTGACCAGTTGCAGCCTGCTGCATGTGAGGGATGCGGGTTCGGTGGAGGAAGGTCCGCAGGGGGAACTGCAGGCTTTGTTTCCCGAGCTCATGCCGGTAGCCGCCGCCGCAAACGGCGTGCCGCTGCCATTGCCTGCTCCTGTCCCTGATGATCTCATAGGTCATCTCTGGCAGCGTCGCCCAGTGAGAGGGGTGGACGTTGTCTACCCATTTTTCCCCTCAATGGGGGCCTATGTTCGTCAGGGTCAGGCGGTTTCCAACATCATGGGACTAACCCCCACCTACGTACCAGTTACGCGGGTGTCGGGGTTAGTCAAAGGTATGAGGGAGGGCGTGACTCGGCTTGATAGTCCGATGGCCGCTCTCCTCTGTCCGGATATGGTGTGGGAACCCTTATGCAAGCCGGTCCTCCAGGGTAGATCGGCTAGGCGATTGGCATATTGGGGTGACCAGTCATTCATCGCTGGTACACAATCGCTGGCTGCGGCGTCTAACATCGCCCACCTGGCTAGATTTGTATCGGGGATTATGACGGGCGGCACGGATCTGACCGAGGTAAAATGCGATCAGATCACCCAGGCGTCAGGAGCTGTCCTGCACCTTACCCAGGTGCTGGCCATAGCCATGGGGAAAGTGCGCGCCCTGGCCACCCTGGGCCAGCGTCATCTTTGGCTGGAGCAGGCCCGTGTGCCGGAACGGAAGAGAGCCCCTCTTCTGACGGCCGCCCTCTCCGACGCTGGTCTGTTCGGGAAGGCCCTGCGGTTGATGACCTCAACATGCAGAGAGATGGCAGAGGAGAGATCCATCATTCAACCCCATTTTCCGCCTCCCGTCCTTGCCGGTGGAGTCAGAAGGCTTCCACGACGTCGAGCTGCCTCCGTCGTCCCTACCACTGCCTCTACCGCCGCTGCTGGCCCTTCCAAGAAGGCCAGGAGAAGAGACGGCGCTTCTGCTACCGCCGGCCCATCCACGACCGGAGGAGACGGTAGGGAACGTCGAGACCAGCAGACAGTAACCTACCGTCCCTCCGGGGCTCCTCGGGGTGGCAAGACTCGAGCGGCGCGAGGTGGCAGACGCCGCTGAGAGTGACTTTTCCCCTCTGCGTCCCCTCTCCTTTACACCCTCCCCGGCCCCTCTATGATTGTGTTTTTGTGCCTTAAAAAACTTGTGATAATAAAAAGTTCCCCGACATAAGGGGGACTATGTTTTTTGGCCAAACAAACTGTGTGTTTCTTCAACAAATCATATGGTGGGGTTGTGTAAATATGAATCTGCACTTTTACGTTGTGAGATGAGTCGTGTTGTGTTACGAGATTAAGCAAGGTCTGCAACATACACTCAGTCATAGGGGGTTCTATTAGCCTGACGCTCCACATGCAGGTAGAAACTGGTGTTATTCCGTTGCTTAAACCAGTGCTTCTCAAACTTTTTCTGTCAGGCCCCCCTTTGGCGGACCAAAATATCTTGGGCCCCCCCCCCCCTCGCCCCAACAAAATAGTCATGAAATGGGCCATGTTTAAATTTATTGAAATAACACCAATATCGTGACCTTTCAAATTGACAACACCTTCCCTCGCGAGAGCCACCTTGCCTTGCTGTGAAACAGCACTGCAGAATGGTCAGCTCCCATCTCCTCACACAGTGCAGAGAACAGGCGCGCTTTCAGGGGTCGGGTTTTGATGAAATTTACCACGTTTATAACTTCTGTCAAAACCTCATTCAGCTCAGGGCTAAGCTGTCTTGACGCTGGTGCCTCTCTGTGAATTTACAGTGCGTCCATTGCGCGTTTGGCGAGACCCCCTTGATGAGCGCCTGTAGCCCCCTCCTTTTCCCTGCCATGGCCTGCGCACCGTCAGAGCAAAAGCCCACACAGTTCTCCCATTTCAGTCCATGTTCTGTCAGGTAACTGTCAATAATTTTGAAGAGCTCATCAGCTGTCGCTCTGTTTTTGACATATTTGCAAAACAGCAGATCTTCACTCAGTGACTGGGAATTTACAAAGCGAACATAGGAAATAAGCAAACAGTCTTTATTGCTGTCAGTCTTTGACAAGGCAACACACATGTCATCCTCAAGGCTCAACTTGGCCCTATATTTTGTTTTCAGAGCTGTCATGGATGATAAGCCAGCTTCACACAGATATGTGGTGCTGAATGGTATCAACACCTTAACTGCTGCATCATGAGATACTTGGTACTCAGCACCAACTAGCTCTCCAGGTGGTATCAGATGAGATTTCAATGAGTTCTTCCAAGAGTTTGGATGGAGATGTGTCAGGAAGCTTTGTCTCAATGTTGTCTGTAAAGTTTTTTTTTATCGAGAGTAACTTGGTGATCCTTTTCTGTGTTTTATTAAATAATGATTTTCAGATTTTGAGAAATGGTCAAACTTATCCAAATATGGTATTTTCATGGAGAACAGTGCAGCTGCACCAGATAGCACTTTAGTGATAATTTTCTGTAATCCAATTTTTTTTAGTTTTTTTTTAAATCTCAAGGCCCCCCCTGTCATGCCTCCGCGCCCCCCACTTTGAGAAACACTGGCTTAAACTAAGTATATGTGTCTCACAATGCTGTTGTGTTAGTTGCAGTAATACTCGTACACACACGTTCCACGGCCTAGCCGTTACTCTCGGTCAGCGTTTTTGCTATGTACGACATAGTCAACGGGTGTAGGATTCACATACATACGACTTGTTTTTGTTGTAAATCCTGTTCACATTTTGTGGGTAGCGGGCATTGTATTAGCTTACGCTATACATTAGCATTCTACCGGAGGTTTTTCAAAATGGCTACAGTTGTTTTTTGTGTGTAGGGAACGAAGGGTTTTTTGTGAGGGGGTGTCGAATAAACCCCTCCTTCCCACTTGATTGGTTTAGGAGATTTTATCTCTTCTGCTGAGCCAGTCAGGGCCGAGCCGTTAGGACGTCTTGGCAGGGGGGGGGTTATCCTGCCAACTCCTATTACAAACAGGAGCCGTGTGCAGGGTTTCCCCCCGTCGTAGCGGTGTTGCTATGGCGACGCCTTCCATGAGTTACGGTGTCTTAAGGTGTCGAGTTAGAGCGCAGGGCTCACGGGTCTGCTGCGCTCGATTTATGTGTAACTTGAGTCAGTTGGTCACGTGACTCACAGTTGGCATGTCTTTCTCATGACTACAACTCGTGTGGGAAGGTTTCTGGGAGGGTCTAGTCTTTACTCTCTGATTAAAAAGAGTGACTGGATGTAAAATCATGTGAAAACAGATTTTTTACTCCCAGCTGTGCAGTTGGGTTCATACGGGTGATGCTTCTTCTTTATTATTATAAAGAGTTGGATGTGTCTATATGAATTGGAAATGGGGGCCCCTGATGGAAACAAGACTAACGTCTTTCTCAGGTCTGCCTCCCCTTACCGATTGTGTGTATTGAGCCGTACTGTGTTAGTGTGTTGTACCCTTTCTGCAATCTGTTGGTTAAAGTTTTCATTCATTCATTCATGGAGTTGGTCCCGCCCTCTTGTCGTTCCCCTGGGTGTCTTGGGGATTCAATAAGATGGTCTAAATAGCCTATTATTGATGTGGATATGCCCAACGTACACATAGTGCTAGCTCAGGATGTTCTGTTGGACATTAGGTAACTGACTGGCGCGCCTTGATTGCTTGGGGTTAAAACAGCGTTTTTATAAAGCAATTGGGATGGGGGTTTTTCCTCTTCCGACGCCCTGTGTGGTTGTCGACGGGTTCTCGTTCATATCAGGGGATGATAACGGAATGGATCTGAACATATGTGGAAGGGTCTCACGCCCTGGGGGTGGGCCGCCGGGCGCGGTTCGCACCGAAACGTCTGAGTGGCGCCTTCTTTTTATGTTTAAGATCAACACGCATATCTGCCCCTTCTCCTGGAGTTGGCATGTCGGCGTGGTTAGGGCACAGGACTGGTTCTGGTCGCGCTGGTCCGGATCAGTTAAACCCGTTGTCCGCCGGGGATGCAGATCTGCTGTTCTGGTACCCTGAGGGACTTGGGCTTTTTTCAGGGGGAAAAATGCTAGGTCGGTCCGGGTGTCACAGGGTTGAGCGCTATGGAACCCTTGTTGGGTACATTGTATTCTACACTGTCGTAATGGCTTACGGCCGTGCCAACCTGTACGCGCCCGATCTCGTCGGATCTCGGCTGCCACGCAGGTTGGTCTTGGTTAGTACTTGGTTGGGTGACCTCCTGGGAATACCAAGTACGGGGTGCTGGGGCTGGTTTTCCATTCTTACGCTCTTCTCTTACGCATGGCGAAGAGGGGCCTGTTGGGGTGGTCTTGACCTCCTCGGGGGACCCTGTGCTCCCCGTATCACCGGTCCCGGTCCGAAGTAATGTTTTCGTTGACCCGTAGGCCCGGGATAACCCTGTTGGAAACTGGAACACGGGCTGCCGCAGGTGTGTTTTGGGTTTTTTTCCTGAGGGGTTATGGGACCAACCACCGCATAGGGTAACACCTGGGTGGTTGGTTCTCTGGTGTGTTGCTGCAGTGTCAACTCCCGGGTTAACCGGTTTGAGGGTGCCCCTGCACGTTCATGACGTCTGCCAATCGTGTCAGCCTTCTCTGCCTCGACCCCTCTGGGTGGGTTTTTTTTAAATGGAGGCTTGGTCATGCAACAACGCCAGCATACGCCTCTTCCGCCGGGGCGGCTGTGTTCAGCTGTCCTTTCTGGCGCCTGTCTCGTCCGCAGTCTCCAGGCTAGGGTTAACAGCCTGTTGCCTGGTTTTCCCCGGTGCGCTGCCTGCTTCCGTTGGTTAACCTTTTTTGTGTGCTTACGGCCATGCTGACTGCCTGTTGCAGGGTCAGTGTGCCAGGCGGTGTACTGTTGGGGAGGACAGGGCCCGCTCGGCTGAGGGGCCTTTGTCCGAATACGCTGGCGATGTGGGGGGCGGGGTCACTAAGTGCCCACCTGGTGGGGTCTTGATGCTGGCATCATGGACTTCTCTGGGCCCCCTTTGGTGGGTCTGGGTCTTCCTTCGCGCTCCGCTGCTACGGCCTTGCCAACCCTAACCCTTGACCCCGTGATTCTGGGGGCAGTAACGAGGTTGTTCCCTCCGTTCGTTCCCGGGTGGCATGCGGGTTGTGCGTGTGTGTAGTCGTGGGGTCAAGCCACGGTCTGCTCACCCTGTGCGTTGAGTTGCTTGAGTGCCTCTTCACACGGTCGGGTCCGTCGCCCTCCCGGGAAACCTCTAATAGGGGGGGGTGCCCTCCATTAGGGGGGGTCGGGGGGGCTCGGCCCTCCCTGTTCTGTTGGTTGTGGGGGGCCTTCAGAGGGGTGTATTTGTCAGCCAGTGGCTCCGCTTGGCCTCCCTATGTGCATGAGTGATGCCAAGCGGATCCCCTAATGAAACAGAACGATAGGTTATGACTATAACCAAGTTCTGTTAATTAGGGGTGACGCTTGGCATCCGACGCCGCTGCAGCCCTTGACCTCACCTTGTGGTGAAAGCTTGGGTAGGAGGAGAGCAGGTGACCACACACCTGCTTATGAAGGTAAGCTGATGAGGGGTGTGGTCAGACTAATACTGGTATTAAAGGTACATTTGTGGAATTTATTCAGTGCGCGTGCACGCGAGGGAGTGCATGAGTGATGCCAAGCGTCACCCCTAATTAACAGAACTTGGTTATAGTCATAACCTATCGTTATCTATGACGGTGTGGTTCAGGTTTTTTTTATTTTATAAGCGGTGTGACTCTAGCTTGTTTTATGGTTGATGGTTGCAGTTAGGAATGGGAGGATGTCTGGTGCTATGGTCTGGAGGAGTGGGGAGGGTATTGGGTCCAGCCGGCATGTAGTGTGACAGTTCGACGTTACCAGTGTCAACGCTTCAGCGTCTGTAATGGGAGAGAAAGAGTGATTGATTGATTGATAGATAGATAGATAGATAGATAGATAGATAGATAGATAGATAGATAGATAGATAGATAGATAGATAGATAGATAGATAGATAGATAGATAGATAGATAGATAGATAGATAGATAGATAGATAGATAGATAGATAGATAGATACTTTATTCCCCTTGTGGAAATTCAGGGTATCTCATGGCTCCACACAATAGACATATACAGACAATGACAGTTTCTCAGTTGTTCACAATTATGTCCATATCATGAATTAAAAAAGTAAGCGCATGATAAAAATTCAAGTACATCATATTATCTACCAGTAATAATAATAAAAACGTGATACAATTAAAACAGGTGTATAAAAGCAGGTGTATAAACGCAGGTGTATAAAAACAGGTGTGGGGAACAGGAAACAAGCAACCAACAGCCACAGGTCAAAGGTCAAGGTCCCCCGCACTAGACTGAGCTGTGAGGCTCTTGATTGGGAGAAGCAGCTGCGGATGTTCTCTACCTTTTTCTCAAAGAATATGGCTTCTGCAGTGTGAGAAATCGGTGTTTTCAATGTATGTAATGTATATTGGGGGGATGACAGCAGCTGGAGGGGCCGGGTCAGAGAGGTCGAAATGTGCATGGTTTAGCAGAGGGTGGTGGAAGCAGCAGTCAGCAGGAGCAGTGAGCAGAATGTTTGCATTCCATCAAGAACATCAACAAGCTGATAAGGATAGCAACATAGCACAGGAGCGAGGGAGAGAGGTTTGACATCATTAATGAAACAGTAATGAAACGTTTTGAATGTGTGGTAAAGGTTATTAGCAGTTGTCATGGCAGCGGCACATAGTAACCAGGAGAGGGGCGAGGCCGTCGTTGCTATGACGAAGGTCCTATAAATCTAACAGTGTTTCTGGGTAAGGGCAGACTGAGACTAAGAACGACTGAGAAACGAATCCCACAGAGGAGAGAGGAACCATCAGAGACTTGTAAGCGATTTCCCCTCCCCCTCCCCTCGCGGGGAAAGGAGGGGAGGACTGACGTGGCACGACCACGACAACAGGCTTCTGGAATAACCACCAGGCCGCGAGGATCCCTGAGCGGGGTTAAAGGAGAGATCATTAGAATAGACTTTTCAAGGACAATATGAATTGGTTCCCATCTGATTATGAGGTTTTGGTTTATGAAATAAACAACGTTTTTCTGAGAAAAGGTATTCCACTGTCAAGTGTCGAATTCTTACGAAGGTGGTGAATTATTATGGTTGCGGATTGCATTAACGGGGAATGATAAGGATTGTACAGCTAGTATGAGACGTCGGAGAGATAAAACACAACGCAGACGGTCAGTGGATGGAGAGATGATAACACAAGCCAAACAAACGGAGAAGTGATACTGGTTGATTGATCAGAATCCAACAGCAGAGAAAGAGGAGGGGGGAGGGGGAGGGAGGATATGGTGCATGGTGTATAGTTTCTTTGCGGAGGTTCTTAGCCAAGGTCTCGATTTTGAAAGAATGTTTTTGGAGAATGCTAACAAGAGGTTATGGTATGTAAAGTGATGTCACCAGTAAGGCATGTCTTTTTATACTTCCCCTTGGCCGCTCTCGGGGTCTGTCATTCTTCTCTGACTGCATCTGACAGCCATGGTCCGGGTGTGGAACGGCAGGCATGTAACGTGTATTCAAGAGCCTGTGTCGACCGGGGACGTTTTATGAGTTGTCAGCTCCTTTCTGTCATTCATTTCTATGCTACAGACGCGACAGGCGCGCTCCTTTTCCCAGCGGCGCGCCTCGCGTTTTAGCGCTCTCGGCGGCTGCCGTTTTTGGGGGGCGGAGCGCTCCCAGCGCCTAAAGTTGAAACTAGTTCAACTTTTGGAGAGGAGCGCCGCTCATCAAGGTAACTTTTTCCGACCGACCAATCAACATCGAGAAAGTGGCGGAGCCGCGGCAGTCGCGAAAGTTTGCTTTTCAAAGCGATCCGTCTTGAAAAAAACGTCCCCGGTGGACACAAAGCCTAACCCAAACACAGCTACAGAACAAGCAAAGTCCAGGAATGGAGTAAAACTAGGGATGTTCGATATTGGCTTTTTTACCAATAGGCCAACCGATATACCCATATTGTCCAACTCTTAATTTTCGATACCGATATCAACCGATACCGATATATGCAGGGTTCCCCCCCCCCAAAAACTGAATAATTTCAGGTAATTAACATTACATATCTCTTGTCATGTAATTAACACAACATTATGCATACTTTGACAATAAATAAAATAATAATTTGTTCTTAGGAGTAAAACTAAACAAGAGAACCAAATGGAATGAAAGTTTCAAGTTTCTTTAATAGTTGTCATACAGAAGTACAGAATACTTTTATACAAAATGCTTCTTACTGTTGCGCTCCAGAGACTGTGCAAGACAAGATAAGTATGAAATAAAATAACATAGTAAAATTAGAAGTAAAAAAAATGAGGTCACAGTGTTCAGTTTAGACATATGTACAATGTTCGATGCAGAATAGACGTAGTTACCATACAATATACAATACTGTGCAGTGTACTAATATACAATACTATATAGTGCAAGGCAGAAATGGAGAAATGGGACGAGGTGCAATTTAGGTACAATTCACAGTAGGTGTACGAGTTGTAGTGCAAATCCTTTATCAATAAATATAAAGTGTAAGTGTGTTTGTGTGATCTAAAGTGTGGAGAGTGGGTGCTGCAGTGTGTTGTTTGTTTGAGTGAGTGTGTGCGTGTGGGTGTGTGTGCTGTGTGCATTTGATGGTTGTTGCATAGTGATTATTGTTCGTTTAGCAGCCTGATGGCCTGGGGATAGAAGCTTCTTCTGAGTCTTTCTGTGCTCGCCTTAAGACTCCGGTATTGCTTGCCTGAAAGTCCAAGCAAAACAAAAGCAACGCAGTGCGTTGTCAAAAAAACCAAATCAAACAAAGTATATCAACCGGTATCTCAATGGAAAAAAACATAGGACTCGACTAACAGGAGGATGTAAGTCCACGATCTGGCACAGTGGGAGAGTTGTAACCAGTATTTTATGGCAGCGAGGTTTATTAGATTGGAAACAGCTGATGGCCTGACTTCCCACACCTGGATCCACTTCTGCTTGCTTGATTGAGAGAGAGAGAGAGAGAGAGAGAGAGAGAGAGAGAGAAAGAGAGAGGGAGAGAGAGTGGGGGGGGGGGGACAAGGGAGACAGGGGAAGAGAAGAACTTTAGAACTTTCAGAGACCATGTGGACAGTTTTTTTTTTGTATTTATTTTAAAGCACAGTTCAATGTATTTAAAACACATTTAAAGGTCCACCTAATGGTAAATGGACTGCATTTATATACCACTTTTATCTAAAGTGCTTTACAACTTATGCCCATTCACCTCACCGACTGCAGAGACAACCATGCAAGGTGCCAACCTGCTCATTGGGAGCAGTTAGGGGTTAGGTGTCTTGCTCAAGGACACTTCTGACGCGCTGCCGGGGAGGAGCTGGAATCAAACCGGGAACCTTCTGATTACCAGAAGACAGCTCGATCTACTAGGGCGGCTGGGTGGCGTAGCGGAGATTGCGCTCGTCACCAATGCAAGAGACTCCGGTATCGAATCCCAGTCTCAGTATTGCCTTCAACTTGGGCCGGCCGTCGTACTGGCTCAATTGGCAGAGGTAGCGGGTGGAAAGTCGATGGGTGGGGATTGGACGTTGTGGACAGCGACTCCTACAGGTCGGTTGGGTGACGCTTGCACAGCAGAGACAGGAAGTATCGGGGGCAGCGTGAGCCTCCCACGCGTTACTCCTCGCCACTGAGAGATTGCGCTGTCTGGTGAAAAGATGCGACAGGCTGCCTCCTCGTGTACCGGAGGGGACACGTGATGCAAGGCTTCTATCCTCACTACAACCGACCAGTGGGAGGCATAGTCTAGCAACGTTCAAGACAGGGGGGGGGGAGGAATTGGCAATACGAAATTTGGATGGGAGAAAAAATTGAAAATAAGGAGAAAAAGTGGATAAAAAAAAGAAGACAGCTCTATCTACTGAGCCACTGACGCCCCCTTTGAATGTTGTCAGTTGATCAGATAAGATAAGATATTCCTTTATTGATCCCCTTGTGGAAAATCGCCCATCATAGCAGCATGGGGAGGGGAAGTACATGTATGGGCAGGGTAATAGTAGAAACTAGAAAGACATAAATACAATACAATACAATTTGATCTGAATATAAAAATATGAGAAAAATAAACAATGTACACTATGGTGCAGATGTGGGTCTGTATGCCCTATCGGTTATATTATTATGTTACAATAAATATGGCAATACGAATTTTTATCTGAATATAGGTTGACCGTTTCCCTTCTCTGCAACGGAAGATGAAAAAACAGCAGGCAGCTTTCAAAGTCTCAATATCGTGACGCCATTGCGGAGAGGTTAATTATGCGTGTGGTCAAACCTTCTGGGTTGATACTAATTCATTGTTAAAACATGGCTAATCAAATACAATTTAGGTTAGGAGTTCAGTAGAGGACTTGACTTTCTCTGGCCAGGAGAATTGGTGGAATGCCCCCCTACCCAAAGCTGTAAAGGAATGTGAATCCCTACCCACATTCAAAACTGCTCTAAAAGAGCACCTACGGGAGGCTGCAATTCGAAACTGGCCACCGTAAATGTCCAAACCCACCCACCCCCTCCTAATGTACAGTCTCCTCCCCACCGTATGTATATATTCTCTCCCCACCGTATGTATATTTCTCTCCCACCCACCCATCCCCTAATCCTAATGTACAGTCTCCTCCCCATATATATATATATATATATATATATATATACTCTTTGTCAGGATCTATGGGTAACAGTACCGTATATTTGCATATCATATATGTCACAAATGTAACAGTACTATATACCTGTATGTCATGTATGTCCCTATGCCATAAATGTCATGATGTCATGTCACTATGAATTGAAAATGGGGGACCCTGATGTAAACAAGACAAACGTCTTTCTCTGGTCTGCATCCCCTTAAGAATTGTATGTATTGAGCTGTACTGTATTGTACCCATTCTGCAATCATTCATTCATTCATGGTCAAGCATCTCCCTCAGTCTGCGGGATTGTCTTTTAATAAGCTATTTTGGGAGGAAAGGGGGTGGGGGAGAGATGACCAGGTGAGGGGCAAGGAAAAGAAGGGTACAGGGAGGGAGGTGTTAACAAAAGGCCTTGAATGGAAATTCCCCCAATGTATCCAGTTGCAGAGAGAGGGGTCGATGTCAAGGTCATTGGTTTCCACAAGGTCATCGAGTTTGGAGGGCATGATGGTGTTGAACGCTGAGCTGAATTCGACGAACAGCATTCTCACATCATGGGTGTCGCTCTCATCCAGAAGATGTCAGTTATTAAGACCCTGGACAGCTGCTCAGTGCAGTGCCTGAGCACTCGCACGCAGGTTTCCCACAGACTCCGAGAGGCACCTAAACTGTAAGCCTTTCTTGCACATTTCGTTCTACTTTTGCACTACAGACTGGGCTTTCTTGTATCCATGTCCATTTCCAGAAATTGCAATGCAATCGAAGCCAATCAGGGATTGTGTGCTAACTGCTGTTCTGTCCCCCAGCAGAACCCACCCCCAATGTAGATTAGATTGTACTTTATTATCATTATAGTTGCATACAATGATATTTGGGACTCAAACATAAGGTGCAATATAAGATAAGATATTCCTTTATTGATCCCCGTGGGGGAAATCACACAAGTAATAAAAGAGAAACATAAAATACTATACAGAAACATAAAATACTATACAAGAAACATAAAATACTATACAAGAAACATAAAATACTATACAAGAAACATATTACTATACAAGAAACATTAAATACTATACAGAAACATTAAATACTATACAATAAAACAATGTTACAATACATACAAAATAACAATCACAGTGTCAGACGGTAGTGGGTGGGTATTGCACTGTGGGTATTGCACTTGAGGGGTAGGATGTTGCACAGTGTGGGAGGAGGGGGACGGGGTGAGTTATTAGTGCATATTGGAGTTTAAGGTGGTGATGGCTCTGGGGAAGAAACTGTCTCTGAGCCGGTTTGTTCTGGCTCTGATGCACCTGTAACGCCTGCCTGATGGCAACAGGTCAAACAGGTGGAAGCCAGGGTGTGAGCTGTCCTTCGTAATGATTTTTTTGCTCTGTTGAGGCAGTGGGAGTTGTGCAAGTCCTTCAGGGAGGGGAGGGGGCAGCCGATGATTCTCTGTGCCGAGTTTATGACCCTCTGAATCGCCTTTCTGTCTGCTTCAGTGCAGCTGGCGTACCAGACTGTTATGCAGTACGTCAGCAGGCTCTCAACAGCAGAGTGTAGCCCATACGTTTAACTACATCATACTTTACCATGTTTCTACATCTACAGGGTGAGTGGCAGATCTTGGGTGACCTTACTATAAGGTTTTCTGTGTGTTCACACCGCCAGTCTCTCTGTTTGCATACACAAGTATGTAGGAGAGAGAAAGCATTGCCAAGTGTCAGTTAAAGGGTCACTTCTCGAAAGTTATTGAGTAAATTAGTTTGAATATGGCCACCAGTGATGTCATTGGGGACATTGAATTCTTGTGTTGTGTCAATTACAGCTCCATGAAATAGCAACACTTTGTCTTCTAGGGACTGCTATCTTATCATTTCACTGAGCTGTAATTAATTCAAGGCATCCTTCTTTTTTCATCTTTTACCGTTACTGAAAACTTTGGTAGTTATTGGTTATTTGGTAGTCTATGTTTACAAGTGTCCTCAGTTGTACAAATTGTGTCAGGATATACTGTTGTATTCATGTTTATTAGGAATGCAATATTATTATTATGACACTGGGGCGCTAAAGCACAATGTAAAGTCGCATGTTTGTGTCGTCACTGTAAGCTGATAAAAAGGCTGTGTCCACCTGGTCAGTGCTCTTCTCTCAGTAGTCAGTGCACGCTCAGGTGTCAAGGTGTTGGTGAAAGTAAACCAAGCCACGAGGCTAAAGAGTCCTTTCCTCCGAATGCAACGTAGAAGCTGCAGTCCTTATCCTAACAGTTATTTTCTGCCAATTCACCAATGCCATCGGCCTCCAGTGTATCTGAAAATGTGTCTAAAACCCTTTTACTGCCACACTACCCAAAGCGTTAACCCTTTCACTGCGACACTACAGAAGGTTAACCCTTTCACTGCCACACGACAAAAGGTTAACCCTTTCACAACCACACGACAGAAGGTTAAGCCGTCTGTAGTGTGGTATAGCGAAAGGGTTAACCTGTAGTGTGGTAGTGAAAGGGTTAAACACCACATAGACCTATGAAAGTCACATTTAGCTAAAATGCCATGCTTTACAACATCACTCGTTTTCTGAAATTCACAGTCAAATAGATTACTATATATATCTTTTTTTATATTATAATTATTATAGCTGTGAATTTCTCCAGACCTCTCTTGGCAGAGCCTGAGGTCTGACCAACAGTAGCAACCCTTCCACGTATCGCCACTCAAATCCAATCCAATACACACATCAGACCAACATAAAGAAATGTAAACAAAGCGCAATACCAAGCAGGGGTCATAAAGAGGTCGCTGTTTGACAGCATTACAGTTTATACCTTTAAAATCCTTCAGGCAATGTGTATATCATATTTCATTTTTCTCATTCAGATGCTATAGTACCTATAGATATGAAATTCAGGCCACTTATTTTTAACAGTCGACCCTGAAGTTGTTACAATGGTGTGAGATAGCCCATATATTTTGGGTTATTGCAGCCACTACAGAAAAACGTGAGTACACAAGTTCAAGTTCAACTCAAGTTCAGACCTATGTTACTCTATTTCATTAGCACTAAAAGTGATTTTCCTTTTGGTATTAGTAACTTCAGAATGTTATCTTTCAAAAGAGACCAGGCTTATTCATGTGCTATAAGCATAAAGTATAAAGATAAGCTTTGCAAAAAAAGTATGCAGTCCTCAAGTTGACGTAAATAAATGGCCACTTTTTTGCCCGCCTGTTAAGAGGTTAAGCCAATCTAACACTATTTTCAAATCCCTATTAACGGTCTCCCATTCTTTCCTTTCATTTGCCCTAGGGCATTTAACTCTAGCTTTCTGCCCACAGCTCTTCTCTCAGACCTGCAGGCTCCTTGGTATCACCCATGGCAACACAGATGACGTCACCGCACTGATAAGATACAGCGAGCTCCCGGAGCGGGCCCCCTCCCCCCAGTGCTCCCACGGCTGGGGAGTTTGTCTACACTCTACAGAACAAAGAAAACTTGAATACATTCTGTAACAAAAAGGACAATAAAACTAAAATGGAAACGATATACTTGTCTTTCTTATATTAACACTGATGATGGTGATTGTAACAAAACACAACACTAAACACAAACAAACCAAGGGAAATCATGTGTTGTGGTGTTTCAGTGTGGCGATGAATGAAACAGATAACTTACTGAACATGTTAAAAGTATACCAGGTATTTGTGGACTAAATTATATATGACAAATAGTGTGCTCTCACCCACTTTGTTAACATTCTGACAAATTGGCCCACGTGACAGAGAGGCTGCCATTGTGATTTGAACGTTCAAATATTTATTTTTACTAAAACGCCACGTTAGATTCAACATGTCAGCGTCCGCAGAGCCGCCAAGCCTCTCATGACGACGTTTTGACAAATTGGACAACGTGAACACACAAAGCATGAAGTGGGAGACATTTAATTATCGCAAGGCTGCTGTAGCATAAAGAACTGTTCAAGTATTTTCACAGAATATAGCTGATGTGAGTGTGACAGAGGGAGTTTTGAAATAAGATAAATGAATGAAATGTGAAGGCTAATGAAATCTGAGACTGAGTAGGATGTTGAACAAATTCGAGGATCTTGATAAAAGCCAAGAGCAAAGTGGGGAAGCGTTTCTATGATGTTTCCCTGGGAACACAGACCCACGGCACAATGGAGAAATCCTTGGCAATCAGATTGTCTTTGTTGAGGCAGCGACATTAGAGCCACTTACTGTAGAATGAGGAAAATAAAGGTCACTTTAAGGTAGAACCGATGTGGTTCTTGTAGAGCAGGGGTAGGCAACCCTAGGCACGCAGGGGCATTTTCATAGGCACAGGGGGCAGCAATAAAAAAATATTATATATTTTTTGTATTATAGTGAAATATTTTGCACCGCATTTATCTTGTTGAAATCCTCCCACAGGTTCTTTTTACTACCACATATTTAATTGAGACAATTTATTTGTTTATTATTTCAATTTAGCTGGAAATACATTGCTACATCATTCAGTAACATTTGCAGAGCCTTATAACAAAAACATTATTACGGTCACCATTGTGACCAGTGGGATTAATCAACAAATTGTATTATTTATTTTTCTATTTCATTGAACATTGCACATGTTAAAAGCCATTTTTTTTTAACTCAAAATGTGAGTATTACCAAGTCAACTTGTGTTCTTAAAACAATGACAATAAACATAGTTTTATTAGGTTGAAATAATGTGGTTGTGTACTTATTTTTCTGTTAATTTATTATGGATTGAAAACTGAAAACCTTAATGCACAGTAACTGAACTCAATATTTTTAAGTTCTGGTAACGTATTATATATATTTTTTTTTACAGTGTAGTCTTGCGATCAATCAAAACTTATTTACACGATATACCTCACATTCACCCTCCATTCACATCCTGGTGTTCTCCATTAGGCCTGTAGGTGGAGCTATGACAGCACACGTACAGTACACACACCGATGGTGTGTGATGTGTCCAAAAATGAATGGGCAAATGTGAGTGAAATGGTCGCACTGTATGCAGCTTGTTTGTCTGCATTGCATCCCCCCCCCCAACTCAGATTTAGGGTTGATACAACCATCATAATAATATTGTTAATAATAACAATAATCATGTAATAATGTAAAAATTATCATTAAAAAGACCTGATTATGAGAAAAAAATTTACGATGCATGGAATATTGTTGAGGCACACTAGTTACAACTATATTTCAAACAGGCACTCCATGTCAAAAAGGTTGCTGACCCCTGTTGTAGAGTATAGTTTAGATATAGTAAGTATAGCATGACAGAGTTAAAACTGTATATTGTATAGTAGCGTACATAGGACCCAGTGCCTTCTCAGGAATTTAGCATGTCTATTTTATCATGCCCATCTTATGTATTTTTATTATCCATTTTTTTTTATGTCTATTTTATTATTAATATTATTGCACAATCGAAGCGGGCATGACCACCCGCATTTCACTGTATGCCCTGGTATGTATGTGACAAATAAACCTCTTGAATCTTGACATGTATCAATAACCTTCTCTTAGCGCATTGGTTGGAAGACACTCTAATGCAATCGATCAGTTCAATGCTTACATCACATCAGATTTATTGATTGTGCAGAAGTGCAGCTTATTATAACACACAATTAAGATGAGCCTACATCACACTTGCACCAGTTCTACGTGCACTGCCATGTTGAGGCAGGGCTGAATTTCACTTAGACTGCTTTACGTGTAACCTGAGAAGCTCACAATGATTAATTGGTCTCCGACACTACTGGATGTCATTTATATGGAAATCTCTACTGCACGTGAGGTTGGACAGGCCAGTATTGAGCTATGGGTCTCAGCAGCCGAGAAGGTTAAAGCCACTATCTAGCAGCGGAGCGGGGTTGGGGTGTTGGTCCTGGGGTGGGGTGGGGGGTCTTTTGTGGTGTTTGTGATAATATAATGTTTTTATTTTTATAATTTTTGTTATTTCTCTTATAATTTCTATCATCATTATCATTATTGTTAGTATTATTATTGTCCTGTGAAGTCATGTCTATTATTATTATTGTATTATGTGCTGTCATGTTTTGTTTTATATTCCATGTAAAAAAAAAAGAGAGAAATCAAATTAAAATATGTGATAAAAAAAAGGAATGCTTTACATGTGATATATTGATCCATTGTTCTATCCAGCCCTCTGAATGGGACACCATTTCTCTCATCTGGAGAACCGACGCTTAGGCCAGAGAGAACATGAAACTTAAAGGAACACGCCAACATTATGTGTTCACTGTTTTCTCCAGAGTCAACGATCACGCAGGAGTCATTCTCTGGCCTCGTTAGCTGTGCTGCAGTGGCATTAACTCATCCTGATTGGCCTGTGTGTCAGTCAGCCCCCGACTAGAGACCACAGACTCATTAGCGACACCACACCTCACGGGAGGAAGAGGTGCAGCATTATGCTAAGGCAGTTGCTTTCACCTCACAGGAGGAAGCGGTGAAGCACTGTGCTAAGGCAGTGGTTTTCAAACTTTCTTTTCTGGTTTCAAACAACCCACAATGTAGATCATTGTCTAAGCTAGTAGGACACTACACATCAAAATGTCCCAAATGAAGGGAAAGAAGGGATCAAAGGAGACAGATGGGAGAAGATTTAAGAGGCTTCTTGAGCTTCATGGAACAGAGAGACACAGAGAGAGGGCTGTGGTTAGACCATCATGTGCGGATACTGCTGTGTGTGTGTGTGTGGGCTCGACTGTGTGTTTGCATGTGGTCTGATCTTTGACGATGTCTGTGGCCTCTTTTTTTGGGTTTCATAGTGACGTAGTTGGTGCTGAATCTTGATGACTTCATAGTGACGTAGTTGTTGCTGAATCTTGATGACTTCATAGTGACGTAGTTGTTGCTGAATCTTGATGACTTCATAGTGACGTAGTTGTTGCTGAATCTTGATGACTTCATAGTGACGTAGTTGGTGCTGAATCTTGATGACTTCATAGTGACGTAGTTGTTGCTGAATCTTGATGACTTCATAGTGACGTAGTTGGTGCTGAATCTTGATGACTTCATAGTGACGTAGTTGGTGCTGAATCTTGATGACTTCATAGTGACGTAGTTGGTGCTGAATCTTGATGACTTCATAGTGACGTAGTTGGATCACTTCTAGGGATGCACCGATCCGACTTTTTCAATCGCGATACCTGGGCTTTGGGTATCGGCTGATACCGAGTACCGATCCGATCCCATTGTTCAATTAATAAACTGTATGCCTCACTGTGTGAAAGAGACTGGGATCATTCTTTTGTGCACGGCAACATCAGGCTTGACTTAAAACATTACTTTCCTAAATTAGTGAAACAAAATGTAACAAATTAACACATAGATATAAATGTACTGAATTGTTATTTATTATTATATATATATATATATAAAAAAGATGTATCACAAAAAAATTCATAAAAGAATATATATTTAAAATCCTCTCCGATACCCCATCTAGCTATTTTAGTCATATCGGGGCCGATATCCGATATCAATATCACTTCATAGTGAAGTACTTTGTGTGCTGAAACTTGATGACTTCGTTGCCCCAGCTGGTCCACCCCGGCTGCAGACTGCGAGCGAACAGCTCCAGGCACGTGGCTCCGACTGGAACATGTGGCTTCAACACCTCTGTGAAAATGAGATGAGAAAAGACAAATATATTTAGATTTAGATTCTTCTTCTTTAGAACATGAATTCTATACCATTACCAAAACACATATTTTCAAATAGTTATATTTAGTTTTGGTTAATGTTTGTGTTGTTTGAAAGGGAGTGATCACTTCAGACATTAACATTCATGTCACCAAAAATGTGAAGAGGGAATAACAATAATAATAATAATAATAATATCTTAAATTTATATAGCGCCTTTCAGGAGACCAGCTCAGTGGCCTCGTGGGTAGAGTGTCTGCCCTGAGTTCGGGAGGCTGGGAGTTCAAGCCCCGGCAGAGTCATACCAAAGACTATTTTAAAAATGGTACCCATAGCCTCCCTGCTTGACACTCAGCATCAAGGGTTTGTTTGGGGGGGAAGTCCTTGCGACATACTAGCGTCATGTCCAAGGGGTGTACTTGTACATCAAGCTGCCTCACGCTACGGAAACAGGAGATAGGCTCCTGCCCCATGTGCCGTTACGGCTCGAGAACCATTGGTTCTCAAAGGCAAACTTTCAGGAGACCCAAGGCGCTTAACAGCTAAGGGAGGGGGAAAGGGAACAACGTAACAACAAAATATTAACAAAAGGAAAGAAAGAAAACTAAAGAAAAAAGGGGAAATCAGGCAGTCATTTACAAATTTGGTGAAAAGGTGGGTTTTGAGTTGGGATTTGAAAGAGTGCAGGGATGTAGCACTACGGATGTTTGGAGGGAGTGAGTTCCAGAGGGTGGGTGCGGCAACAGAGAAGGCTCTGGATGGTGGGTCGGTAGGCGGGGTGGGGTAACTGTAGATTGGATTATCCACGAAACCTTACTTGGTCCCAAGAAGAGGGTCTCGTGTATTATTGGGTTAGGACATTTACTGTACATTGGAGGGGGTTGAGTTAGGACATTTACAGGGGCCAGTTTTTCGAATTGCAGTCTCCCGTAGGTGCTCTTTGAGAGTGGTTTTGAAAGTGGGTAGTGATTCACATTCCTTTACAGCTGTGGGTAGGGCGTAACATTCGGCGAAGAACGCCGGGTCCGGGAATCGAACCCGGGTCGGCCGTGCCGCGACGCAGCAGTTGTATTGTTTATGGTAATAGTATTGTATTTATGTTTTGAATATTAAGGGCACACCACTCGGGGCACACCACTAGGGGCACACCACTAGGGGCACACCACTCGAGGCACACCACTCCTTAGTATAATAGGCTCTGTAATTAGAGTAATGTTATGCACCTGCTGAGAGAATTTTATTTTCCTACCGGAGCAATAGGGAAGACGCAAACTGTTCTGTTCTCAACCATAATTTTCTTTGGATAATAAACCTTACAAACTACATCAGCTGCAGCCTGGACATTCAATCTGTCAACATCCACAACTTCTTTTGTTACCAGAGTAGAAGAACATCTGAGTAGGTGCATCATGGCCCTGGCCTGGGTGCATTTATTAGGGAATGACAAGCGGCCAGTATAATGTTGATACACCAAATGACCAACACAAATTCCTTGTATGTGCAAGCTTACTTGGCAATAAAGATTGAGTTGGAAGGTGTATTTCTTCACTTTTGAAGGAGCTAGGCTAACAGTTTCCCCCTGCTTCCAGTTCTTGTGCTAAGCTAGGCTAGCATGCAACCGGATCTCTCTCTGTACTGGACGCACAGAGATGAAATTGCAACCTATCCTCTTACCTGACTGAGGAAGATGACAAATAAGTGCATTTGTCAAAATGTTGGGAGTGGTCCTTTAAACTGAGCGTCACTCAAAATGTGTGAGGGGGTGTTTAGTGGTTAAATTGGGACCACGCTTAAGAGGTTCTTGTGAATCCTTACCTGAGAGTGAGGGCTTATGGGAGTGGAGAATTGATGGAATGCTGACAATCAGACGCTGGTCCTCTACCAGGGAGCCAGACTTCCCTGAAGAGCTAAAAGAAGGAAGCCAAGGACAGATAGAGGCTTTATTCAGCCTTGTGACTAAATGTAATATACAACCAACAAAATATACCCTAACAAACTGTTCATCTTCAGTCACACTCTTGTATCCTTTAAGCCGTTAAGGCCGATCGGCCCGGTACAAGATTTATTTCACGTCACAAATGGATCAATACAGTCTGTATTAAGTGATAGGGTTAGGGTCTTTACTCTTGGCTACATTTAAAAAAGAAACGCAACATTAATTAATACGTTCTGTATTCATCTTTTTATGGCGTGATATCAATCTCGTACTGGTACCGGACCGCTCAGGCTTAAGGGGTTAAGTGTTATTAGCGAAATATGAGCTTATAAAAATGTCCATCATGAAATCGTTGTAGTCCTAAGAAAGAGGAGACCCAGGGGTTTCGATGGACAAAATTTCATAAAGCTACACTACCCAGTCTTAGCTGCAGCCACTTGACATTTATGATGTATTGGCCATAATAAGGTCATTTATAGGCCTGATATTCTTTTTTTTTTTACCCACTTTTTCTCCTTATTTTTCTATTTTTATCCCATCCCAATTTCGCCTTGCCAATTCTCCCCTCCCCTGTCTCGAACGTTGCTAGACTATGCCTCCAACTGGTCGGCTGCAGTGAGGACCAAGCCTTGCATCACGTGTCCCCTCCGGTACACGAGGAGGCAGCTGTCGCATCTTTTCACCTGTACAGCGCAATCTCTCAGTGGCGAGGAGTAACGCGTGGGAGGCTAACGCTGCCCCCGATGCTTCCTGATTCTGCTGTACAGGCGCACCAACCGACCTGTAGGAGTCGCTGTCCACAACGTCCAATCCCCACCCACCGACTTTCCCACCACCTAATACTGCCAATTGTGTTAGTATGAACGACCAGGCAAGCTGGTAGCAACGTGGAGAGCTGGGCTCGAACCCAGCATCTCCTGCGTTAGTGGCGAGCGCCTTGCCCACTGCGGCACTTAGCCGCCCATAGGCCTGATATTCTATATTCATATTTCAAATTGCATGTGTCCGGATGGGAAAATTCAGTACTGTATCTACAAAGAAACCTGTAAATCATCTGCCCTTTGTTCATTTGCTTAGATTTTAGTACACTTGATCTCAATAAGGTGCTGAATGAGCTCAGTGGAAATTCCTCACTTTTGGCCAATGTTAGAATGGTGTTATTCACTGTCAAAGATAAAAAAAATAAACTGAATAATAATAATAATTTATATTCTCCTTTGGTTCATTACAATTTACTCCGGCATAGTAACAGACACAATATTTCTGATACTGGGAATACATTCCCTGCGGTCCATAGATGTCCCCAGATACCAAGAACATACAAATGGTCCTTGTAGAAGTGGAGCAATCTTCCATTTACTTGGGTATGTACTTGTAGGCACATTTTCTGAAAATATGGCTAGGGCTTAAAAAGGAACACACCAACATTATGGGAAATGTAATTACCGTCTTCTCCAGAGTCAGACAATAAGATAAGATACTAATTTCCTCTATGTGCGTTCAGTAGAAAGCTATCTAGCTGCAAGCTAGCTTAGCTTAGCACAAATGAATGGAAGCGAACATAAAACTCTGGGAGAGGTGTTTTTGACCAAGAGCTACTGTAGGCTAGCTGGTCTGTATAATTAAACCTTTGCCTATGCTTTCCTATGCTCAAACTATGCCTTTCACACTGAACAGTGTTTTCTCTCTCCTATGAGCTCAAAATACATATAACTACCAGACTCCAGTATTCCAGATTGCAGCCTTACTTCTTCAACACAGCCAAATAAACTATAAAAGGAGGAAGGGTAATCACGTCATAACACCAGCATTCTATGCTCTGCTCGTCAGACTTTGGTGCCAGTTCTATTGAAGCATCTATTATAGGGATGCTCGATATTGGCTTTTTTACCGATACCGATATACCGATATTGTCCAACTCTTAATTTCCGATACCGATATATGCAGGGTTTCCCCCCCCAAAAAACAGAATAATTTCAGGTAATTAACATTACATATCTCTTGTTGTGGAATTAACACAACATTATGCATACTTTTGACAATAAATAAAATCTGAATTTGTTCTTACTTGCTTGCCTGGGTAAATAAAGGTTCTAGAAATGTAAAAAAAAAACGATTTAAAAAAAAAAAACAGATACAGATATTTTCCGATATCACATTTTAATGCCGATATCGGCCGATAATATCGGTAGGCCGATAATATCGGACATCCCTAATCTATTACAATTCAAAATATACTAGCTATCTAAGGAAATATACATCAACCAATATATCAAATGTTAACTAGTTAACAATGCAACAAATTGCAGATGATTCTGACACACGAGGTAATAACCTGTTTAAATGACATACAGTAAGTGAGGAGACAACTGATCCCCATTCAACTCAATGGTCAGCCAAACTGAAAGTTGCCACACTTGGCACCGACGTGCGTCCACGCGCTACACAGGGACGTGATGACCCTTCCTTCTGTTATAGTTTCCTTGAACACAGCAAACCCCTCTTCATACCTCGAGGTGTTCTCTGCACTCCCTCCATATCGTCCAATGAGCAGCACTTCATAAGGCTTCTTGTGCGGCGAGTCCAGTGGAAACACAAACTCACCAAAGCTGGTGACCTGAGAACACACACACACACACACACACACACACACACACATCACTAATAGATCAATACAGTCCGTATTAACCCTTTCACATGCCACACGACAGAAGGTTAACCTTCTGTCGTGTGGCAGTGAAAGGGTTAACCGGCTGTCGTGTGGCAGTGAAAGGGTTAACCTTCTGTGTATTGTCGCAGTGAAAGGGTTAACCGTTTTGGTAGTGCGGCAGTGAAAAGGTTAAGTGATGTTGTGTTTCTTTTTCAAATGTAGCCAAGAGTGAAGACCCTAACCCTATCAAAACAGCAGTCAAAGTGTATATTTTCAGCACTACGTTTGTTATTAGCTAAATATGAACATATAAAAATCTCTGCGCATTGCACCAGAAAACTGACGATTTAGACGCGAGGACAGGAAAGCAGTCATGAAATCGTTGTCTCTACCCAGCTCACACCGGCCACGTTCAAATGTATGCCAACATTTTTCTCCTACAAATATTGACGTGAAAATCGTGTTTATATCTCACGGGTCTGCTCAATTTCATCGCCGTTGTACATTTACTTGGGCATGTACTTTTACTTGTAATTTTCTGAAAATATGGCCAGGGCTTAAGCTGTAATTAACACAACACAAGGATGCAATGTCCCTGGAGGACATAATACCAAACTCATTAACAGTTAAACTAAATTAATGTGTACAAAACTTTAAAGGGGCACTTCACCAAAAAACAATGCTGATTTATTTAGCATATAATCATTTAGTTTGACAAATCTTTCAATATTAACTATCAAAATGAAATGAATGTGTGCAAAACTGTTTAGAGTTTTTGGATGTGTGTGAGATTGTGTGCAAAATAAATCAGCATGGTTTGGGTGTAGTGTCCCTTTAAGTACATTTTTGTTAAATACGTTTCTTTACCTTGACCCAGAGCCATTCGGCCAGTACCTCCACGCCCCAATGTGGGTACAGCTGGTCCCGGACGAAGCGCCTGTGACTGGGCCTGTTTGTGACCCAGGTGACGACTAAGCAGCGTGGAGACGCCAGCAGGGGGACCGGGAGACGCTTCAGCTGAGGGTAGGGCAGAGAACTGTACCTGGAGAACCAATTAGAAAACATTATACGGGGGGGGGGGGGGGGGGGGGGGGGGGGGGGGCGACAGTGGCTCGGGGGGTGACAGTGGCTCAGGAGGTAGAGCAGTCGTCTGGCAATCCGGAGGTTCCCGGTTCGATTCCCGCTCCTCCCGGGCAGCGTGTCGATGTGTCCTTGAGCAAGACACTTAACCCCTAATTGAATTGCTCCCGATGAGCAGGTTGGCACCTTGCATGGTTGCCTCCGCCGTCGGTGTGTGAATGTGTGAGTGAATGTGTAAAATGTGAGGAACTAATTGGTAAAGCGCTTTGGATAAAAGCGCTATATAAAAAAAACAGCCATTTACCATTATACCATCCAATCAGATTGTGGCATTTAATACAGATTGTATTTACTGAATGAGTTTCATTTTATTTGTCCACTATACTATGAGTTGCGTAAAAAGTAATTTGACAGGTGTAAACACCTTGAGTTAATGTGGTTTAGTGATGCAGATAGATTCAAATGGATTTTTGATCACAGGGTCTCTGCACTTGCAGAGAAAGCTTTGGATAAACGCATGAAAATAACATATATGTGATGTATTTTGGCCTCTGATGGTGTGCACGGTGTAGCTTAGAAACCATGGGAAGTGATTGTTATGTTCAATTGTTGTTTTTGGTGTCTTATAATCCCGTAAATGTTCATTCATTCATACAGATTGTGGTGTATTTGGTGGGCGTAGCACACACACACACACACCACATTTTAAATGCATTATTTCTTCCCTGTCTGGCTGCCCCCCCCCCCCTCACACAAGAGTAAAAAGCCTTTACAAATACAAATTAGGTAGGCCGTGTTCCTGGCTCCAAAAAGCACATCTAATGATGAATTAAAGCCCATAGATGACTTGTGTCCGTCTTCTTGTGACATCACCAAGTGCAATAATTATGAACAGTTTGTTTAGGCTCGTTAATCTGAAGACGTCTAACCCTGGCCAAAAAGGCAAGGATGTCATTTTCTCCCAGCAACGTAAATAGCACGTCAGACCGCCAA
Source organism: Notolepis coatsorum (assembly GCF_963971535.1). Lineage (NCBI taxonomy): Eukaryota > Metazoa > Chordata > Actinopteri > Aulopiformes > Paralepididae > Notolepis > Notolepis coatsorum. The sequence continues at coordinate 87,372,290 of NC_140176.1, read as the reverse complement.
ATCCATACAAAGACATCACATGTATCCTTTAACCCTTTCACTGGCACACGACAGAAGGTTAACCCTTTGCTATCACACAACCGACGGCGATCGCGGAGCTAATGATGGAGCATCGCCGTCGGTTGTGTGATAGTAAAGGGCTAACCTTCTGTATTGTCACAGTGAAAGGGTTAACCGGCTGTCGTGTGGCAGTGAAAGGGTTAAAAAGGTAGAATCTGGGGCGCCAGGGTGGCGCACCGCGTAACGCACTGCAGTGCAACACGGCCGTCCTGGGTTTGACTCCCGGACCCGGCGACCTTTGCCGCATATATCCTCCCCCCATATCTTCTCCCATCCTTCCTCTCTGCCGGGCTTGTCCAATAAACCAATACAAATCTACCAGAAAAAAAAATATATATAAAGGTAGAATCTGTAATGCAGTCAAACAGCAACCTCACGGCAAAAGAGCCCCGCTCTGTATTGCACTTTGTTTACATACAAAATGTTGGCCTGGTGTGTAGGTTGGATTTAAAGGGGTGTATAGGGTGAGGGGTTGCTATTGCTGGCCACATGTGAGGCTCTGGCGAGAGACGTCTGGACAAATTCACACCAGTATAATAAGTTGCTAAACTCTCCAACCCACACTACGTCAGACCAAAACAAATGGTCAGTGCAATACAATTTGGACTCTGAAGAAGGAATAGGGGGCATGGAAATGTTAAGTCGTTTGTACCAGACTGTTAAAATATTAAAAGTGATATTTTCTTTGGGTTAAGTCGTGGGTTAAGTCGTGGAGAGAAGTGACCCGAGGAACTGTGTTTTGACCTTTAAAGCCTTTACTTGAAGAACAAATGTGGAATATATATATATATCAATTATCATTAAGCTTTATTAAATATAAACGTTGTTGAGTTCAGCGGAAAACATAATGGTGTTAAAGTGGCCTTTCACCAAAAGAATAATGCAGATTTATTTTGCACATAATCTCACACATAAAAACTCTAAACAGTTTTGCACACATTTAATTTAGTTTGACAGTTATTCAGGGTACATTTGTGTTAACACAAATGTGTGTCGTGTTAATTACAGCTCGATGAAATGATGTAGATGAAATAGCAATATATTGGGCGGGATCCACAAATAATTGCACGGTGCTAATTGCACCCTTACTTACAATTCGTTATGAATTGAAAATGGGGGACCCTGATGTAAACAAGACGAAAGTCTTTCTCTGGTCTGCATCCCCTTAGCAATTGTGTGTATTGAGCCGTACTGTATTGTACCCATTCTGCAATCTGTTAATAAAATGTTCAATCAATCAATCAATCAATCACCTGCGCGGAAAGGAGCTGCCTGGGAAGAGCGGGAATACGCCTGGATAACAGTGTAGAGCCATATGAAATCCGCGTTCACGGAATCGCGGATGGAATCGCGGAATTAACCAATAAAAATGGAATCTTGCAGAATTTGGCCTAATCTGGACTGAAATTTCGTTTTTGGGTGGAACGCTTGGTCACACGCGACCGGGGAGGCGGGGACGCTACAGCGTGTTACACACAACACAGCGGTGCTCAAGCGTCTGGCTGCTTCAGTGTTAACATCGTCAAGAAGCAAAAAAATTCCACAATAAGCCCTCAATTCAGAGCAGAACAGTATCCTAATGACTTTTATGCCTCCGGTGATAAGGTGTTTTGCTAATTCTGTCAACGTTCCGTGGACTGGACCCGCAAAAACACTTGCGACACTATTGTGATTAAATAGCTATAACGTTAGGACATGATAGCTTCTAGCTAAATCTAGTGCACCCATCCATTTGTTTAATGCAAACGATTGTCATTATACACTGCCCTTTATAAACTAAATACACTTAAATAGCTATGTAACGTTATAGGACTATAGATGGAAATGATAGCTTCTAGAAATTCTAGCTAAATCTGGTGCACCCATCCATTTGTTTAATGCAAACGATTGTCATTATACACTGCCCTTTATAATCTAAATAAACTTAAATAGCTATGAAACGTTACAGTACATAGGACTATAGATGGAAATGATAGCTTCTTGCTAAATCTGGTGCACCCATCCATTTGTTTAATGCAAACGATTGTCATTATACACTGCCCTTTATAATCTAAATAAACTTAAATAGCTATGAAACGTTACAGTACATAGGACTATAGATGGAAATGATAGCTTCTTGCTAAATCTGGTGCACCCATCCATTTGTTTAATGCAAACGATTGTCATTATACACTGCCCTTTATAATCTAAATAAACTTAAATAGCTATGAAACGTTACAGTACATAGGACTATAGATGGAAATGATAGCTTCTTGCTAAATCTAGTGCACTCATCCATTTGTTTAATGCAAACGATTGTCATTATACACTGCCCTTTATAATCTAAATAAACTTAAATAGCTATGAAACGTTACAGTACATAGGACTATAGATGGAAATGATAGCTTCTTGCTAAATCTAGTGCACCCATCCATTTGTTTAATGCAAACGATTGTCATTATACACTGTCCTTTATAAACGAAATAAACTAAACTAAAGGTGCCTAAATTATGCATTACTATATTTCATCACAATATAATAGATATAGCTAGGTTACTGACATTGTCATTGTGATAATGTCAGTAGTAGCTAGCTGTATCTATTGTTTACACTTGAAATATGTATTTTTATTTTGTCACAATATTAATTGAAAAATATTGTGTAAAATTGAACTGTATTTCTGAGTTGCAGCACTTAAAAACATTAAATGGACTGTTATATCTTATTCAATTGTGGACATTTATTCATTCCCACTTATTAGACACTATTTCTGATGGTAAAATGAGCATAAAAAGCAAAATACAGAATTCTGAAATATTAAAACGGAAAAAATGGAATTTGGGAAAAAATTTAATGGAATTTGGAAAATAATAAAAACGGATTTCATATGGCTCTAGATAACAGCTCTACCTCCTGAGCCACTGTGGCCCCCCGGTGGTGGTATAGTATTGGTCTGTTGGTATAGTATTGTTGGTATAGTATTGGTTTGTTGGTATAGTATTGTTTTGTTGGTATAGTATTGGTGGTATAGTATTGTTGTTATAGTATTGGTTTGTTGGTATAGTATTGTTGGTATAGTATTGGTTTGTTGGTATAGTATTGGTTTGTTGGTATAGTATTGGTTTGTTGGTATTGTATTGTTGTTATAGTATTGGTTTGTTTGTATAGTATTGTTGGTATAGCATTGGTTTGTTGGTATAGTATTGGTTTGTTGGTATAGTATTGTTGGTATAGTATTGGTTTGTTGGTATAGTATTGTTGTTATAGTATTGGTTTGTTGGTATAGTATTGGTTTGTTGGTATAGTATTGTTGTTATAGTATTGGTTTGTTGGTATAGTATTGTTGTTATAGTATTGGTTTGTTGGTATAGTATTGGTTTGTTGGTATAGTATTGTTGGTATAGTATTGTTGTTATAGTATTGGTTTGTTGGTATAGTAAATTGTTGTTATAGTATTGGTTTGTTGGTATAGTATTGTTGGTATAGTATTGGTTTGTTGGTATAGTATTGGTTTGTTGGTATAGTATTGTTGTTATAGTATTGGTTTGTTGGTATAGTATTGTTGTTATAGTATTGGTTTGTTGGTATAGTATTGTTGGTATACAGTATTGTTGTTATAGTATTGGTTTGTTGGTGTATCTATCTACCAGTTTACCTGCCACTCCGTTTCAGAGACTTGTTCTCCCACGGTGGATCCAAAACTATGATGTCAAACTTCTTTCCATCTGTTTGAAAAACAAGCACCTTCATCAGACGTACAGGCTACATACAAGCACCTTCATCAGACGTACAGGCTACATACAAGCACCTACATCAGACGTACACAGACTACATACAAGCACCTACATCAGACATACAGGCTACATACAAGCACCTTCATCAGACGTACAGACTACATACAAGCACCTTCATCAGACGTACAGACTACATACAAGCACCTTCATCAGACATACAGGCTACATACAAGCACCTTCATCAGACGTACAGGCTACATACAAGCACCTTCATCAGACGTACACAGGCTACATACAAGCACCTTCATCAGACGTACAGGCTACATACAAGCACCTTCATCAGACGTACACAGGCTACATACAAGCACCTTCATCAGACGTACACAGGCTACATACAAGCACCTTCATTAGACGTACAGACTACATACAAGCACCTTCATCAGACGTACACAGGCTACATACAAGCACATTCATCAGACGTACACAGGCTACATACAAGCCCCTTCATCAGACGTACAGACTACATACAAGCACCTTCATCAGACGTACACAGGCTACATACAAGCACATTCATCAGACGTACACAGACTACATACAAGCACCGTCATCAGACGTACAGACTACATACAAGCACCTTCATCAGACGTACACAGGCTACATACAAGCACCTTCATCAGACATACACAGGCTACATACAAGCACCGTCATCAGACGTACACAGGCTACATACAAGCACCTACATACAAGCCCCTTCATCAGACATACACAGGCTACATACAAGCACCTTCATCAGACGTACACAGGCTACATACAAGCACCTTCATTAGACGTACACAGACTACATACAAGCACCTTCATCAGACGTACACAGTAGGGATGGGCTTGAGTAATCGATTACTCGCCGTTGTAACAATTACATTACCTTGGCGTGTGTGTGTGTGTGTGCGCGTGTGTAGAGTCTCGCCCAGTGCAGAGTGCACGGTTGTTCATTTGTTCTGTCCGCTTGTCATCATGCATTTATCAAGCTTCAACATTTTATTCAATATCTAAATTTGGCAATACAAGCTTAATATTCAACGTTAACACTTTGAATGCCCATCACGAGATATCTCGGGTTATCAGCCCGCCCCCTGAACGCCCATCACGAGAATTCTTGTGATTTTTTTTTATTAGCGATCTGAATTCATATTTCATCAACCGAGTCTACCGTTGGTAAACCAGCTCCACCAGGCGCTCAGATGTGAAAAAAGCACCCCCTATCGTCTCCCAGATGGTAATGCACCCTTTTGGATTGGACTCAATGAAAATGGATGAGAAAGAAAAAAAACTCCGGAATCCACATTTTACTTCTCACGCATGTGACCGGAGTCGATCAGCTTCATTCTGGACCCTCAGAGCAGCGGGGATTATGTGTTTTACAGTATACGCGTTGGATCAATAAAAGGATCGATTTTTGGAATGGCGATCAGGAATTGGAATAATCCATTTGGATACCATCTGATCTCAGGTAAGGAATCTATTTTACCAGCCTTAGGATAATCAGACCTGTTTTCACGGAGATATACGCGTTTCCCCTATATGTGATATGGCTGTTTGACTGTGCGAACGATCAGGAACTAAGAGAATCGATTTTCAGCTTGCGGCACCAGCGTGCATACGTACACATATACTATCGATAATCGAGCGTTTATTTGAAAACGATTCATAAATAGGCAGAAAAATTACAACGTTCTAGAATATTACAGTACAGGGCGTTTATCACAGATAATTTTTTCCCCCTTGAAAACGGGGGCTTTTCAAAATGCTATAAAACGGAAATTAACCGATAAAAAAACAATCCGCTTCGACAATGTTGACTGGAAAATGAGTCGTTGATAAGCGACGGGCAGATTAGACACATAGCCATAATTTAAAACATAGATTCGGCGATATTAATGCTAACATTGAAGTGGATGGTGGGCATTCAAGCACTAAATGTGCGCCCCCTGCTGGGCACTGAAAGTGTTAAAGATCAAAGTAAGCCAGTGTAAAGTAAAGTAAATATATTGAGCATACATTTGTAAAATGTGCAACCCTAGTTTCACCTATAGTGTCGTACGAGACGTATTCGTCGTGTGGCTGGATGTAACAAACCGTGCCGTCGGTACCGCGAAGTCGCGGGACGAATACACGTACCGTTACACCCCTAGTGGATACATATCTATATCTGTACATATCCCTTACCTACTCTTACTAGTTACGCTGCTGGCCAGTATGACTTACTACCATAGTCTCTTTTATACCTGTATCACTGTACATAATAATACTCTGTACATACATCTGATTAGCACCGTTACTCAGTAGTACCAATTTATACATTTTATATGACTATAGACCAGCTATCTCAAGTTGATCGGCACTTTCTCGGCCGAGCTATAGTCGCTTTTCCGCACCTGCTCCCGAACTACGCATGCGCAGATTGATGAACCTAGACTCCGTGGGCAATCTGCGTAGTTTGGGAGTAGGTGCGGAAAAGTGACTATAGCTCGGCCGAGAAAGTGCCGATCGGCTTGAGATTGGTCGCGCCGTGTTCAGGAGACTCAGGCGTATAAAAGTCTATTGGATCATGTCTCCCGCCCCCTCCCCCCCATACAGCCATACCTACTACAACCACTTAATGTCAAGGCTCTCATCCACATTCATTCATTCTCTCCCCCGGCTCTCTCCGCCATGATTTCAGAATCCCGGAAGTGTCGCGGTGGTCTATTGCACTTTATCGTTACATTTGCACTGTGGTTGGATGCCAAAACGTGATAAATGATGATAAATGTTCCACTTACACTGGACTAGAGGTTGCATCCTGGTGACATCGGAGAGCAGGAAGGCTGTGTGTGGTGGGATCACGTAATTCTCTCCCAGCAGTGGAACTTTCACGACGCAGTCTGTGCCGTTCTCCGTTATCCGTGAGAACAAGTCCAGATCAGGTGACGTGCAGCTGCTTCCACCTGCGCCGAGGGACTGAACCGGTTCCTCCGGGTCACCGTCACCGTCACCCTCTACTAAAGGGAGTTCCTTTGCCATCTCACACAGAGCGGCCAGGTTACACTCGTGGGCAGGAGAGAGATCTTCCTCCGCATCCGTCACGTCGTTCAAGTATCCACAGGAACGCGCAGCGTCCACCAGGGATTTGGTTCCCTCCAGAACGACGGACCTAATCTGTACCGTGACATCAAATCATTTAAGATAAGATAGAACTGGAGTGTGAGGGGCTGTAACACTAAAGATGGCGGCAACGACAAAGAATTGCTGCAAAATAAACATACATCTGTTTAAAAAATATATATATATATATATATTTTTTTAAATACTTATAACAATATCGATAATTAGCGATATCGAGTGATATGATATCGTTATCGTGATATCATTTTTGGCCATATCGCCCAGTCCTAATTGATCCCCTTGGGGAAATGCAGGCATCATAGCAGAATGAGGGGGGGGGGGAGATACAGGTAGTAGAAGACATACAGGTACAAGTCACAGAATTATAGTACAGTGGAGAAGTAAAAATGTAAATAGAATAAAAAGGCACTGTAAACAATATACAATATAATTAACTCTGGATATAGACAACAAGGTGCAAGATGAGGGTATGCATGCCCTCTCAGTTGTATTTTCCCTATAATAAATATAGTTACAACATATAATCTAATCATCTAAATCTAATCCAATATATAATCTAAAAAAAACGAAATGCTAAAATGCTAAATATATGCAATATATAATCTAATAATCTAAATCTAATCTAATATATAAATCTAAAACATGCTAAAAATCTAAATGCTAAATATATGATCCGATTTAAATTTAGGCCAGGGTGACCTCATGCCACAATTAAATATAATAATATGAATAAAAACATTTATAAGCATTATTTTTGCTTACCTTCTCATGGTAGGCCAGAGAATCTATTTCCCCTTGGTTTAGATCACTGCGCTTTCGTTTCCTCTTCTGAGGGAAATTAGAATGAAGGGTCAAACAAAGCACAGTGGAGAAGTGCAACAACACCCTGACTCATAAAGAACCGACGCTACATAAAGCTGATTGATTGATTGATTGATTGAAAAGTTTATTAACAGATTGCAGAATGGGTACAGTACAGCTCGATACATACAATTGTTAAGAGGATGCAGACCTGAGAAAGACTTTCGTCTTGTTTCCATCAGGGTCCCCCATTTTCAATTCATCATATGACACACATGAAATACAGATAGACAGTACTGCTACATCTATACATTTATGACATACCAGATTTTCAAATACAGTACTGTTTGTGATACTAAAAAAATCCAGAAGAAGAGTATATACATTTGACATAGAAACTGTGCATTGGGGGAGGTTGGGTAGGTGGGGTGGGGCTGTACATTGGAGGTGGGGGGGGGGGGGGGGGGGGGTTGGGTAGGGGGGGGGGACACACTGTACATTGGAATACTGACATACATTTGACATGGAAACTGTACATTGGAGGAGGTTGGGTAGGTGGGGTGGGGTTGGGTGGGGCTGTACATTGGAATACTGACAAAGCCATGCTTGGTCTTTATTGTACAACTGGGTTAGGACATTTGTAGGGGCCAGTTTTGAATTGCAGTCTCCCGTAGGTGTTCTTTGAGAGTGTTTTTGAAGGTGGGTAGTGATTTACATTCCTTTACAGCTCAACACCGCCCCCCTTCCTCCCCATCTCCCCGTGTCCTGGGCTACAACCACATAAAGAAAATGTATATTGTAGGGCTGGGCGATTCTTGCTCAAATGTGAATCACGATTTTTCTCTCTAAGAATTGAGATCACGATTCTCTCACACAATTCTTATTTTTTTCAATAAAATCATTTATTGCACTCTTTTCTTTCCCTGCCAACGACGAGTATACTCGTTATAACCCGCCAATCAAATAACGCCAACAACGAGTATACTCGTTATTGGATCGTTATTTCTTTTATTCGCTATTTACATTCATAAGGCAATGTGTCTGAGATCCGATACCTCCGCCTGGTGGTATGCGGCCGATGTTGCACTCCCTTTGTGTCTCTGTGTATGTGGCTGTGCGTCATTGAAAGTCATCCGGGGGGATTATTTCCCCCCCCCACTTGTTCTCCTTATTTTCTCCCATCCCAATTTCGAGGTGTAACCTGTGGGAGGCTCACACTTGCCATTTCCTGTCTCTGCTGTGCAGGCGTCCCCCAGCCGACCTGTAGGAGTCGCTGTCCACAACGTCCAGATTACCACCCATTGACTTCCACCCGCTAACTCTGCCAATGAGTTAGTATGACGGCCGGCCCAAGCCAGAGGCAATGCTGACACCGGGATTCGAGACCGGAGTCTCTTGCATTGGTGACGAGCGCAATCTCCGCTGCGCCACCCAGCCGCCCCGGGGTTTTCTTGTAACGTGGATCAAGATCTTCACTCGATCGCATTGAATCGTCAATCCGACGCCAGATTCATTATGCTGTGGGGGGTTATGGCGTGGGCCAAATGGACATACGATCTAGCAGATGGCAATCAAATAATTGGAATATTCTTTTTGGATTATCATCGGCCACAGGTAAGAGCAATTTAACGTCAATTTCAGCTTGATCGCCCTGATCAACGTTGTACTAACGAATACCGTTATTGACAATCAATTAGGCCTGCCACGATAACACATTTTGCTGGGCGATTAATTGCCCCCGAAAATATCGCGATAAGCGATATTATTGCGACCGGTTAGAGAATTTTTTTTTGAGAAATTTATTTCCCAAAACTTTTATTTTGAAGCCCACCGCTCCGTCTTTTCCTGTGTTTTAGACTTTTATTTTGAAGCCCACCGACCGGACCGGAAGTATTGTTGTGATTATCAGGTACTTTGGGTACCAGAAAAGTCACGTGAAACACTGCAGACCACTGATTGGTCAGAATAGAGACGCGTCTCTAGGATTTCATAATCATTATGTTTGCAGCAGGCACAAGTGCAATAAACAAAGGATACAGTCACTGTGTATTCTGCCTCATTTATTGATTAAACAAAACCGACATCAACACAATTTGCCACCGAGCGGAGAGTTTAGTCTCGTAAAAAGATCGCTGACTTGTTAAGGCTTGTTGTTAGGTTAGGTGCTAATGTTGTGCTAGCGTTTTAGCATGGCTATCGTACATAGCGTGATCAATATAACTCGCTATTGATTGTTTGTATGAGTAACGTTAATGCTAGTAGAATAGACACAACGTGAGGTAATCATCCATTTTAAACCGGTTATTACCTAATGCTAACGTTAGCAAATAGACGCGACTGGTAACGTTACAGCTTGTTAGCCTAATGCTAACGTTAACGTTAGCATAGACAGCCTAGCTAACGTTAACGCTTGTAGAATAGACACAATGAGAGGTAACGTTAGCGTTAGCAGAATAGACACAACGAGGGTCTCGTTAATGTTGTTATTGATTGATTGAAAACTGTGTTTACTCTGTTTGTATGAGTAACGTTAATGCTAGTAGAATAGACACAATGAGGGGTAACGTTAGCCCCACGGAGCTCCTGTGCTGTGCTCTGTAGTAAAGCCAGCGGCCCGCCTCCCAACACGGACAGTGACTGACAAGGGGCACTGGGTCCGCCTCATTAAAACAAACGCGCAAATAGCAATTAATCGCGCCCGTCAAAATCATTGCATTCATTTTAATTATCGCGGCAATTAATCGATTTATTGCTTATCGCGGCAGGCCTACAATCAATTAATCATAAACGACCCCCCCCCCTTTCATGCATGCATGATGGAACATAATATACCGATCATATGCATTTGAATTTTTAATTGGGACAAAATGCTAATGATTAAGCATAATATGCGTCGCAGGCTATTACTAGCCTTCCAGGAATTACCCCAGACCACTCTAAAACCATACTTATATTCACCACGGTATAAAACGAGAATGTATGGATGGAATTTGTTTTCCTTTTTCACATCTTGAACGATAGATACTCGATGTCAAATGGGCCATAGTATTGCATATATAGCGATAATATTTAAATAGTTATAGCCCTGCAAACAAGGTGAGCGACTCCCACCGTTTACAGCGATGGCGGTAGCTACTATAGGATGAGGCTAATGCATGGCGTCCAATGAGTTAAACAGACAACATAACATATCAAAGTGCTTGACTTAAACATAACATATATGAAAGTGCTTGACTTAAACTGAAGTCTCTTGTAACATACAAAATAACTCAAGTCAGAATCGTCATCATTTAAAAAAGGGTCTTGCTGAGTTTGTTATTTGAACCGAAGAGATTGGACTCTGTTTTGCCCAGGTGTAATGATAGTTTGTTATCAGCGAGCCAGGTGGAGATTTTGCCGAGTTCCGAGCTGAGGGTTTTTTCAACCTGTAACTTGTTCTTGTCAGAGACCAGCAGGGCTGAGTTGTCCGCAAACAGGAACAAGTTGCAGTCACAAGCTGACGACATGTCATTTGCATAAATTAGGAACAGTAGCAGTCTTAGTATGCTTCCTTGTGGAACACCACAGCTCACTGTGAGGGGGGGGGGGGGGTAGGGTACCGTTTACCTCCACCATCTGTTCTCTCCCCTCCAGGTAGGATTGCATCCAGCTCACTGATAGACTTATCAAAACCAATTGCTTTTAGCTTGTTGATGAGGATGAATGAATGAATGAATGAAAACTTTATTTAACAGATTGCAGAATGGGTACAATACAGTACGGCTCAATACACACAATTGTTAAGGGGATGCAGACCAGAGAAAGTTTGTCTTGTTTACATCAGGGTTGTACTGGCTTGCAGCTAGCAATGGGTCGTATGGTATTACCTTTGATGGTTTACCAATCGTGTTAGTCGTGGTGTTGGTCTTTGGCATGTCGTCCACGGCTCCTCCGCCCACATCGTGTGCAGAAAAGTGACTCTTTAAAACCCGAAAACACTGTCGTTTGAAACAATATTGACGATATACTTTTTGGTCTTCTTTCCATCCGACGCATGTTGAATGACCCTGATCAATGAGTGAGCACGCGTCCAAAACCCACCCGACCTCGTTCTTAAACACGACAGACATTGTAATTGTAACGTCAATAGATTGAAGGTCTGATCTATGTTGACTATACCCCCATGTTGTGAAGGAGGACGTAAACAAACCGGCTCCGTCTAGCGCGCTGCCATATTTTTTTTATTCTTCTTCTTTTGGCTTCCCGGCAGTCTAGACGCCCGTCGGCGTATTGCTGCCTCACACTGTTTGTATTAGGTACTGCACAATACTGTGGCCTACACTCCATGACAACTTTCACCACTGCCCTTTGCTGTTCCTCAGACCAGACCTCAGGACTCTTCAGTGAGATGCAAGGAGGCATCCCTGCATCCAGTGCTGCAGTGAACAGCACACTCCTCTTCGTATTTGGCACATTCAATAATCACATGTTGCACTGTTTCTTCTGCCCCACATTCACACAGTACATTGATTTTCATGCTTCCCAGTGCGAGCCAGTCCCCCTGCTAGTCCACAGTGTCCAAACCTCAACCTTGTCATTATCACCTGTTCTCTTCTGTTGTTCCCCAGAGTTACCGTCACTGTTTGACCACGACCAGTGTTACCAGATTTGACTGAGACCAAATAGCCCAATCAGAGCCCTGAGCCCGCTCAATCATCACAAAAGTAGCCCCATTTTTTAACTGCCGTTTATTATTAGAGGGTCTCTCTGTCCGTCCGGTGTATGTATGTAATAATAATAATGTTTTTTTTGTCTCAAGGTTGGCAAGTAGGTTGATATTTTGTTAAAATAAAACACACGCACACACACGCACACACACACACACACACACACACACACACACACACACACACACACACACACACACACACACACACACACACACACACAGTTATGTCCATTACCACTACAATCCACTAGGTGGGAGGTTAACGCCACACAGACGCACACAGATGTTACCATTAGTCCAGTGGATATGCGGGGAAAAAGTGCGGTTTATGATAAAAACATGCAACTTTTCTACCCATCGCTACAGTAGATGTCATTGACTTTTATATTGATTTCGTCACAGAGGTTATGATCTGGATAGCTGTGTACAGAATTTATTTATATAGTGGGCCTAGAATATTTTTCTCCCATCCCAATTTCGTATTTCCAATTCTCCCCTCCCCTGTCTTGAACGTTGCTAGACTATGCCTCCCACTGGTCAGCTGTAGTGAGGATAGAAGCCTTGATTCACGTGTCCCCTCCGGTACACGAGGAGGCAGTCGTCGCATCTTTTCACCGCAGCAGCTCGAACTCTCAGTGGCGAGGAGTAACGCGTGGGAGGCTCACGCTGCCCCCGCTACTTCCTGTTTCCGCCGTACCGGCGTCACCCAACCGACCTGTAGGAGTCGCTGTCCACAATGTCCAATCCCCACCCACCGGCTTTCCCACCCCCTAACACTGCCAATTGTGTTAGTATGACGGCCGGCTAAGCCGGTAGCAACGCCGAGAGCTGGGCTCGATACCAGCATCTCCTGTGTTAGTGGCAAGCGCCTTGCCCACTGCGCCACTCAGCCGCCCCATCATAATAATATCTGATGTAGAAAAACAAACGTACCAATTCCGTTTAACTCTAGTGAATTCCGTGTGACAGTAAAATCAATGCGGAAACATGCAGCTTGCCAGCAAATATGCCTAACAGTAAACAATTTCCCTTAATAATAATAATGACATTATCTTCACTAAGTCTTTTGGATAACGGTACATTAAATAGAACAAGTCTGTATACTTATTATATGAATAGATGCAAGCTTTTACAATGCTTTTGCCACAGAGTAGGGCTATGCCTCTGAATAATAACACAATTCGAATAAGAAAAAAAGTTTTGTAGTTTTAATGAACTGAAATTAAATTTGCTTTTGCGGTAGTAGAAAAAATACATTATGACACGGCTACACATACAAAATTGGCTAAATAGATCTCTATACAAACACTTACCGGTTCAGCTGAACTCCTAACAGGGAACATATCGAATGATTGATGACGAAAGTTATTCTATAACCCTAGTTATATGTTTACTGACAAAGCGGCTTGCTCCGCCTATTGGACAATGCATGCGCCTATTGCGCACGTTGAAATAACTTTTCATGCATCTTACATCTGCCTAGCCACGCCCACTTCCGTAGTATATAACCAGGTAAAGTGGCCATGCTCACCCTTCCAAGCCCAAATTTCATGCGAAAAATGGACTGGGGTCCTCAGTGGAGTAGGACACTAGAAACATAAAGTAACATACGGAACATAAAGTAACATACGGAAAATAGGACCTAATGTCCAAAATATTTTTGTCTTAAACTGAATATCAATTGGATTAGGAGTAACCAAATAAAGCATTCAATGCAACCAATTGTCTATAGACTAGAATTTGTATCTTAAACTGAATATCAATTGGATTACCAGTTACTCTAAGCTTAACCTCTTCTGGATGAGGGCCTAAACTTAACCCTTAGACTAGATTAGAATTGCTTTACTTTGTTTGTCGCATGCGCAGTAGTGCACCGCACAGTACAGGCCCGCAACGCACAGTACAGGCCCCGCCTATGTATGGGGCTGCGGTACTGCAGTTCTATGCTATTGCCTCAGTGCAGAAAAAGTAAGACACTTTGCCAATAATCATATAACTAGAGTTATAGAATAACCTTCATTATAATTATTTCATAGTGGCTTCGCGTCTTGCTCTGCCTATTGGACTAATGGGCGAAGAGCAAGCGCGTAGCCCTGATAAATGTACCCCCTGAGGTCCCTTCAAGACCATCGAAAGCGGGGAGGGTCCTAGCCCCACACTCATCCTAACGAGGAGCATAAGGATAGAACACAGACACCGTGCGTAACAGGGTGCAGCTCCCTAAAATGCACAAAATGTGAGTAAACCGTGCATAAAACCACAGTTTACATCACACATCCCAGCTATTTACAATAACAGCGGGATGGCGATGAGGTCCCAGCACTAATATAAGGACCACATGAGAGACAGAGCTCTCAGTCATAGGCGGCGGGTGAGATTAAGATTTGGGTAGGCAATATCGCGCGAAGTGCGCAACATTTTTCCTTTTTTGTCAATACACACACCCACTCGGCTATGTGAGGCGAGCCCCACTCATTTAATATATAGTGCAAATTAAGTGTTCAAATGAAGGCATCCAATAATAGATTAACCATTGTCTTACCTTAATGCAGCAAAATTTGATGAACTCTGACTCTCATCATGTCCTCTTACACTTAGAGCAAGCCCTTGTATGCCAAGATAAAGCAACATATAGCCTCCGGTGATCCGTAGTTATGCCCAGGGGCAGCCCGGTGCAGCTTCTAAATTACTTTGTTTATATGCCTTGGAAAAATACCGTATATCCATTTTGCTTTTTGAAATTTTACTCAAAATAGCGCGCTGGTGTTCGCTACAAAGGATCGGCGGGCGGAGATTTGGAACGCAGATGTTTGCTTTACTCAGCCTGCGAGATCAGGATGATCATGTGAATGATGTGATTGGCTACATTATTTAACCTAAGCCTATGCGTGATTGGTTACTGCCTGTACCTGGAATGTTAAACACCGCCACCTAGCCGATTGACACCTTTGTCGTTGACACCTTGGCCACACACAATAGCCAGCAGCCTGCACACATATTATATATACACTTCAAGATTCCCAGCATAACGATTTGGGTAGGCCTAGTCCTGGCCTTATATACCCGCCGCCTATGCTCTCAGTCCTGTCCATCAGATAGAACCTGACAAAAGGACCCGGGGAGGACCACGAAGCCGCAGCGCAAATGTCCTCCACCGAGACCCCTCTAAGAAGGGCAGAAGAAGCCGCCACACCACGAGTGGCATGCGCTCTGATACCCGCAGGGGGAACCTGTCCAGCCAAGGTGTAACAAAGGGCAATGCCCTCGCACAACCAATGAGACAGGCGTTGTTTTGACAGGGCCATACCTTTGTTAGGGCCACCGTGACAAACAAACAGTTGGCTGGTAGCCCTGAGGTCCCGTGTGCGCTTAAGACATATCACAAGCACACGAATAGGACACGACAACGGGTGAAGGCTCTTTCCCACCTCGCCTGCGTGAGGGGGAGGGTGGAAAGCCTTTAGCACAATGTCCCTGGAGCGATAAGAGCTCAGGATATTCTTTGGCACAAAGGCTGGATTGGGCCTCAGAGTAACACTGCTAATCTGCTATTATCCCCCATATAGACAGGCACTCTGGTTGAACCAAAAGAGCGCATAGCTCACCCACACGTTTAGCGGAGGTGACGGCCAGGAGAAACACAGTCTTAAAAGACAGCTGATTCAACGGTGCATGCTCGAGTGGTTCAAAAGGGCACTCAAAATTCTAACTAAGACTAATTGGAGGTCCCAACTTGGGGACACATTACGTTTAATAGGCTTGAGACACCATGTGCCCAGCCAAAAACGTTCCACAAGATGGTGGCTGAATAGCGGCTTGCTCTCAAAGACTCTATGACATGAAGATATAGCCGCAGCATACACCTTCACTATCGAAGCTGAGAGCCTATCCAGGATAGACTGCAAGGACAGAACCGATTTCAGAGGACATGAAACCGGGTCCAGACCCATAGCCCGACACCATTCTTGAAAAATATTATAAAAAAGTAACTGTACTTACAGTAGATTTCATTCACGGTTTTTGCTGCCCTGTCAGGGGCGCCTGGTGGTACTAAATCCAGATTGAACTCTGCCATTGGAAAGGGGAGATTTGGCCCGATCCATAGATTTGTGACTTGGCCATAATAAGGTAATTTATAGGCCTGATATTCTATATTCATATTTCAAATTGCATGTGTCCGTATGGCAAAATTCAGTACTGTATCTACAAAACCCCCTGTAAATCATCTGCCCTTTATTAATTTGCTTACATTTTTTTGTACCCCTGATCTAAAGAAGGTGCTGACTTTTCACGTCTGGTCAATATTAGCATGGTGTTATTCACCATTAAAGATGAAAAAAAGAAGAAGAAAAAAGAAGAAAATGTATATTCTCCTTTGGTTCATTACAATTTACTCAACCCTAGTAACAGACACAATATTTCTGACACTGGGAATACATTCCCTGAGATCCATAGCTGTCCTTAGATACCAAGAACATGCAAATGTACCGTGTAGAAGTGGAGCAATCCTCCATGTACTTATGTAAATGTGAATTTATTTAGGTATGTATTTTTAGGTGAATTTTCTGAAAATATGGCTAGGGCTTAAGAGGTTAAGTACTGAGCATAACTTTCTAGTTTATTTTTAGTTTTGTACATACGACTTTTGCCAATACAATACATAGATACTTATACAATGTGTAAATATATTACTTATGGCTATAACATAACGTACATTATGTAAATTTCTCTTGTGGCCCATTTAGTACTTTATTTACTTTTCTGATGAGACTGTGTTGCAGTGAGATAAAGAGAGTTATCGTGATGACGCCCCCTGTTTTAACCTTGGCAGAGGTATAATAACTATCTCTCTCTCTCTCCCCGTCTGCCTGCCTCCTATTGTGACTGTTGTCTGATTACACAGCCAACGTTGAGTTGAGGTTTTTACAGCATGGCGCTCTGCTGTCTCCTTGCTGTTAGAGGGGAAGTGGATGTTCCTGCATCGCTATTAAATCACAAGCAGAGAGCCGGCTCTGCTCTAAGAGGTGGAGTAAGAGGTAGAGTCATCTGGACTTCATGGTAATAAAAGTCAACAGCATGACTCTGGCTGCAGGAACAGACATCGCCACCTCTTGTTATTAAGCCTTAACTCTGAATTCACTTAAAAATTCTTCACTGTAAAAAAAAAAGTGTCTGCTTGTGGCTTTGAAAGATTTGCTTCTTCAAGGGATGATCTTTTTGGTTGAAAGCTTTCTCATGACCTCACTGTTAATCTTCTGAGAAAGAGATAGAGTAGGAAACGTGGCAAAAAAAGCTCAGCAGGTCACATGTTCAATGACAAACAACAAAGCTTCCTGGTGCGTTACAAAAGCTTTTTACTGAAGAAACTGGAAAGTAAAAACAAAACAAAGAAAAAACAAATAACTATCTTACTGTCTATACTATTATCTACTATGTCTATACTGTACAACTAATTACTTTGTTACTATGTCTATAATACTATCTGTCTGTCTGTTAACATGGAGGCCACTGCTACTGATATTGATAACATTTTTATTTTAAACGTTTTTAAAACTGTAATAGCAATAACGCAATGTCTCTCATGTCTTCAGTCTCATGTCTTCATGTCTTCAGTCGCATGTCTTCAGTCTCATGTCTTCATGTCTTCAGTCTCATGTCTTCAGTCTCATGTCTTCAGTCTCATGTCTTCAGTCTCATGTCTTCAGTCTCATGTCTTCATGTCTTCAGTCTCATGTCTTCAGTCTCATGTCTTCAGTCTCATGTCTTCATGTCTTCAGTCTCATGTCTTCAGTCTCATGTCTTCAGTCTCATGTCTTCATGTCTTCAGTCTCATGTCTTCAGTCTCATGTCTTCATGTCTTCAGTCTCATGTCTTCAGTCTCATGTCTTCAGTCTCATGTCTTCATGTCTTCAGTCTCATGTCTTCAGTCTCATGTCTTCAGTCTCATGTCTTCAGTCTCATGTCTTCAGTCTCATGTCTTCATGTCTTCATGTCTTCAGTCTCATGTCTTCAGTCTCATGTCTTCATGTCTTCAGTCTCATGTCTTCAGTCTCATGTCTTCAGTCAGTCTCATGTCTTCAGTCAGTCTCATGTCTTCAGTCTCATGTCTTCAGTCTCATGTCTTCAGTCTCATGTCTTCAGTCTCATGTCTTCAGTCTCATGTCTTCATGTCTTCAGTCTCATGTCTTCAGTCTCATGTCTTCAGTCTCATGTCTTCAGTCTCATGTCTTCATGTCTTCAGTCTCATGTCTTCAGTCTCATGTCTTCAGTCTCATGTCTTCAGTCTCATGTCTTCATGTCTTCATGTCTTCAGTCTCATGTCTTCATGTCTTCATGTCTTCATGTCTTCAGTCTCATGTCTTCAGTCTCATGTCTTCAGTCTCATGTCTTAAGCTTCATGTCTTCAGTCTCATGTCTTCAGTCTCATGTCTTCAGTCTCATGTCTTCATGTCTTCATGTCTTCATGTCTTCAGTCTCATGTCTTCAGTCTCATGTCTTCAGTCTCATGTCTTCAGTCTCATGTCTTCAGTCAGTCTCATGTCTTCAGTCTCATGTCTTCAGTCTCATGTCTTCAGTCTCATGTCTTCATGTCTTCAGTCTCATGTCTTCAGTCTCATGTCTTCAGTCTCATGTCTTCAGTCTCATGTCTTCATGTCTTCAGTCTCATGTCTTCATGTCTTCATGTCTTCAGTCTCATGTCTTCATGTCTTCAGTCTCATGTCTTCAGTCTCATGTCTTCATGTCTTCAGTCTCATGTCTTCAGTCTCATGTCTTCAGTCTCATATCTTCAGTCTCATGTCTTCAGTCTCATGTCTTCATGTCTTCAGTCTCATGTCTTCAGTCTCATGTCTTCAGTCTCATGTCTTCAGTCTCATGTCTTCAGTCTCATGTCTTCATGTCTTCAGTCTCATGTCTTCATGTCTTCATGTCTTCATGTCTTCAGTCTCATGTCTTCATGTCTTCATGTCTTCAGTCTCATGTCTTCAGTCTCATGTCTCTCATGTCTTCAGTCTCATGTCTTCAGTCTCATGTCTTCATGTCTTCAGTCTCATGTCTTCAGTCTCATGTCTTCATGTCTTCATGTCTTCATGTCTTCAGTCTCATGTCTTCATGTCTTCAGCTTCATGTCTTCAGTCTCATGTCTTCAGTCTCATGTCTTCATGTCTTCAGTCTCATGTCTTCAGTCTCATGTCTCTCATGTCTTTATGTCTTCAGCTTCATGTCTTCAGTCTAATGTCTTCAGTCTCATGTCTTCAGTCTCATGTCTTCAGTCTCATGTCTTCAGTCTCATGTCTTCAGTCTCATGTCTCTCATGTCTTTATGTCTTCAGCTTCATGTCTTCAGTCTCATGTCTCTCATGTCTTCAGCTTCATGTCTTCAGTCTAATGTCTTCAGTCTCATGTCTTCAGTATCATGTCTTCAGTCTCATGTCTTCAGTCTCATGTCTTCAGTCTCATGTCTTCAGCCTCATGTCTTCAGTCTCATGTCTTCAGTCTCACGTCTTCAGTCTCATGTCTTCAGTCTCATGTCTTCAGTCTCATGTCTTCAGTCTCATGTCTTCAGCCCCATGTCTTCAGTCTCATGTCTTCAGTCTCATGTCTTCAGCCCCATGTCTTCAGTCTCATGTCTTCAGTCTCATGTCTTCAGTCTCATGTCTTCAGTCTCATGTCTTCAGTCTCATGTCTTCAGTCTCATGTCTTCAGCCTCATGTCTTCGCCAGGCCATCAGGAAAACTCCTGGGCCCTCATGCATCAACGTGTTCTACGCACAGATCTGTGCTTACCCTGTGCGTACGATCATTTCTAAGCAAAGAGTGGGATTCATCAACTTCAACTTGAACTTGACTTTGTGCGTACATCTACGCACTTTTCAGACCTGGCGTACCTAGCGCCCAGTGGTAGAATATATTATTACAACAAGGAAATGAGCTTCTGTGCATAATAACACTGGCACGTTCTGTACGAACCGTAGTTCATTATAGTTCATTGTAAAATAGCAACAGTAGTGTAATTATGGTCAAAACCCTATAAATAGCATTTGGAATAATAGATCTTTCTCTCAGAATGAATGCAGCATGGTTTATATAGCGTTATCGGAATATATAAGTAGGCTACTGACTGACTGCGCTCCGCGTAGCTTGATTGATTGATTGATTGAAAAGTTTATTAACAGATTGCAGAATGGGTACAGTACAGTACAGCTCAGTACATACAATTGTTAATTGGGGATGCAGACCAACTTTCGTCTTGTTTACATCAGGGTCCCCCATTTTCAATTCATCATAAATCATAAAGCTCAACTCGTTATTATTCTGCGCAGACCGCAGAAACACGGGAACGTTTTGATTATATTTAAAAGGCTTTACGTTAAACGAAACAAGTGGAACTTCGAAGCTGTAAGCAGAATACAAGTCATATTAATATAGTGTTCTTCCCCCTTTTTACTGTATAAGAAAGAATAGAAAACGCATTGCAATGACACTATAGTGGACAGACTATGTATATGATGGGATTCAAGTTCATGTATTGAAAGGCAGGCTATCATACATGCAGTGAGATTCATTGTTCTTGTATATGCTCTCGTATTATATTGTTTATATAGGCTACCCAATACTGACATCAAAATAGATTGTAGTATGCCTCTAGAAATCATATGCAGCAGGTAGAAAATTGACGGGAGATCCATCGCGATTTGGAATAAAATTGAGGAGAACTTTAATCCATGGGGTATTAATCAAACAACACGGGAAAAGGCAGTCATATTCCAGCGCGGTCTTTATTAGCCGACAACAAAATAGATGCATCTAAAAATCATATAGCCAATCGAACACAACTAATAAAGGCATTCATATTACAAGCACGGTTATAATGACACACAACCAACACCAAACAGTGGTCAACGAACGGTCTTTATTAGTATTTTGATCTGTCCAGGCAGAATTGCAGCAATGGTCTTAGGGAGCCGTTGATATCTGACATCACCGTTTACAAATCCGCCTTTTATTTATCCCACAATACGCGATAGTGTCTTCTTGGTTCAACAGCAGTGAATTCTCCGTGGAGTTTCTCGGAGTCCCGCTCGGGTCGGTCCATTATTTCACATCCCATGGGGGGTGTTTCCTCATTTTCATGACCATATATGGATAATCATGCACGAGCATTGACGGTAGAACAAAGTGGTATTCATCAACACGGAGGACCATAGAGCCTGCGTACGCACGTGTGATGAATGCCGACTTCCCTGTGCGTACGCTAGTTCTACATTCCGTGCTTACGTGTGGAAGTAGGTCAAGTTCAAAGTCCACGTTGATGCATGAGGGCCCTGGTGCTCCCGATGGCCGGTCCAGGCCTGGTTCCAACAGCGTACTAGGCAGCGAGGTCAGTAAGTGTGATTAGTCAGTAGTATTTATGAGGACTATGACCTCTCATCATCGCTACTAATGGACTTCCAATCTGTGCTCTTATTTGTTTTGTTGTTTTGTGATGTTTGTGTTGCCATGACAACGCTCTAGACAACCCTCCCACTGCATGCCGCTCTGGAGAATTGTGTCATTCAACCTCCTGTTGAGTCCTATTGTGTCTTATATGGAAAACGGTGTCTTCCTGTGAATCATCTGCATTGTGTTTTATTGTTTCCTTCTGATCGTTTTCCTTCACCGAGGCATGACAGAACATGTGTGTGTGTGTGTGTGTGTTTGCATGACATGTGTGTAGTGTGGGAGTTAGTGATTGAGAGTCTCTCTCTCTCTCTCTCTATTTCACACAGAAGACACACAAGGGAATATGTTTTGTACAGAGAAGACTGGCAGATACCAGAGAGGGAAAGAAAGACAGTTGCGTGTTTTGGTCGAGGAGATCCCTCTGATGTGACAGTCTCTGTGTCTCCTGTGCCAGGCCTTCTAATCAAACTCAGATGTTGGAATGTTCCCATGCTCACAGCTAGCAGGCTCCCCAGCTGCCCGGGCGCGGGGGTACTTGTTACTACTAATTATGGGGAATTCTCTCACGTATATGGTGTAATATTGAATCATTATTGTTTTTATTCTAAAGCTGATGATTCACAGATTCAGATTCAGATTCAGACAACTTTATTGAGCCCATGTGGGGCAATTCATATTGTACTGTAGCTTTGCACGAGTAACAAAAACATAACAACAACACAGCAACAACCACATTTCATGCCATACGCAGTCCAGTAACAGTAAAAGTAAAAACAGACAATTAGGTGTAAAAGGCTATACTTAAAAGTCTGATAGCCGAGGGGACAAAAGATTTAGTGTATCGGTTGGTCCTACTCAACGGGACATCATAACGGCGGCCAGGAGGCAACAGCGAAAGCCGCTGAGACAGAGCGTGGAGAGGTTGATTTGTGATGCTCGTCCCCTTCTTGACCACCTGGTCCGTCCAGTGATAATGATGCTTTACACATCAGTCTTGTGCACAACTGTTGCTTCATTGACCTGATACACTGGATTCTTCTACTTAGTGTTGTTATTTTAATACTTAAATGTAAACCCCGAAACCAGCTGCCCCCCCCCCCCCTCATGTATTTGATGCAAAGCCAACATGGGACTGTATTAAATATGGCTGCCGCCATGATGTCAACAATCCTTGTGTGCCATATTATAACATTCTCTTTTGTCCCATTGCCCACTTTAAGACCTATAAAATGTAATCTTTTGCCAACATTATGGGAAATGCGCTTACCGTCATCTCCAGAGTCAGACAAGAAGATAGATACCAATTTCCTCTTTGTGCGTTCAGTAGAAAGCTATCCGTCCGCAAGCTAGCCTAGCTCAGCACAAAGGTTAGGTAGCAAGAAAGGGGACAGTGTATTGGCGGGGAAAGGACAGACAGATTCCATTACAACGGTAAGCGCATTTCCCATAATGTAGCGCCGTCACGGTGCGTTATTGCCACTCAACCAACACATCGGTTAAAAGCTAAAATGGCCACTGTTTGATTGACACACCGCTTCACCTATTACCTCATTATTACACCTATTATTACCTATAAAATGACCACCTCCGGTTTCGCCTCTCAATGACAGGACAAATCACCACTGACACTGAAAATTATTAACTGTTTGTGTGGCCAATGAAATTCTGAAAAGAATGTCATCTTCTTACTTGAGTTGGTTTTCTGATACCGAGAAGCGGTAAAAGTGGTAACGCGTACCGTACGTCAGAGAATGAACGCACGCCTCCCTCTCCGGAGCGCAAACTGCGCTAATCTGTTGTTGCGCTGATCTGTTGTTGATCTGTTGTTGATCTGTTGTTGTGTGAGAAGGTGGTGAGAAGGGGTGAGGGTGGTGTATGTGACAAGAGATTAGTGGGGGAGGGGGAGACTGGGACTCTTCTCACAAATCTTTGGCAAAAACGCCTAAACATACCATTACATAAAGATGTGTAAAACACAATATTTCTTGTGATATTGTGATCAACTTTGGACATGTTCTAGGTAAGACAGTGAGCTGTGGTGTTCCACAAGGAAGCATACTAGGACCGCTACTGTTCCTAATTTATGCAAATGACATGTCGTCAGCTTGTGACTGCAACTTGTTCTTGTTCGCAGACGACTCAGCCCTGCTGGTCTCTGACAAGAACAAGTTACAGGTTGAAAAAACCCTCAGCTCGGAACTAGGCAAAATCTGCATATGGCTCGCTGATAACACTATCATTACACATGGGCAAAACAGAGTCCATTCTCTTCGGTTCAAATAACAAACTCAGCAAGACAGACGGCTTCTCGGTTACAGTGGGTGACAATATTGTCACAAGGAAAGATGAAATTACCTACCTGGGCTCCATCCTAGAGGCTAATCTTTCCTATGACAAAATGGCATCCAATGTAATAAAAAAAGTCAACCAACGAACTCGATTCTTGTACCTGATCTCCTCTCTGGTAAACAAGAATACCCTGAAGACTCTGGCAGGAGCACTCATACAAGGGTACTACGACTATGCTTGCACCTCATGGTACCAAAGCACCTCAAAGGCGCTAAAAACAAAATTACAAACATCTCAAAACAAACTGGTCAGACTACTGCTTGACCTTACTCCTAGAACCCACCTCACCCCTGCCCACTTTGACAACCTAGGATGGCTTAGAGTAGAAGACAGAGTACAGCAACTTGCAATGGGCCTGGTCTACAAGATACACTACATGACCAAGGTACCCATGTACATGTCAAAATACTTCCCAAAGGTCAGTGAATACCACGATCACAACACCAGAGGGAGCTCCACAAATCATGTTAAACCCAGATTCGGCTCAAACAAGGGACTAAACACGTTTAGCAATTATGCCACATCAATGTGGAACGCCCTACCCAAAGCTGTAAAGGAATGTGAATCACTACCCACTTTCAAAAACAATCTCAAAGAACACCTACGGGAGACTGCAATTCGAAACTGGCCCATGTAAATGTCCTAACCCAACCCCCTCCAATGTACAGTAAATTACCAAGTATGGTTTTGTCAATATTCCAATGTACAGTTTTGCTTATACAGTTGTACAGTGTTCCCCCCCCCCACCCCACCCACCGAACCACCTCCAATGTACAGCCCCCCCCCCCACCCACCCCACCCACCCAACCTCCCCCAATGTACAGTTTTTACGTCAAATGTATATACTCTTTTCTGGACTCTTTTTGTATCACAAACAGTACTGTATTTGCAAATCTGGTATGTCATAAATGTATAGATGTAGCAGTACTGTCTATCTGTATGTCATGTATGTCATATATGTCCTGATGAATTGAAAATGGGGGACCCTGATGTAAACAAGACGAAAGTCTTTCTCTGGTCTGCATCCCCTTAACAATTGTGTGTATTGAGCTGTACTGTATTGTACCCATTCTGCAATCTGTTAATAAAGTTTTCAATCAATCAATCAATAAATCAATCAATCAATCAATCAATCAATCAATCAATCAATCAATCAATCAATCAATCAATCAAGTCTTCAGGCTATGGCCCCAGCAGTGGTTTCCACTATATAGTAGATAGATATTCAGGCATCTGTTTGCAAAATAATTCAAATGAAAAAAATTTGTTCAAAAGGACCTCTGTAACTCGATGACAATAGCACTCAGAATGATGTGGTATTAATTCTGAAGACCAGTGGTGGTCCACGTGTTGTGTGGATTTCCGTTGTGTGAAAAAGATTACTTGTGATGTCTATAATATACTATAACTATAGACAAATTAATTGGGAAAGATATATATAGATGACACAGAGTAGCCTACCCAGGGAGTTCAGAACTGAGACCACAACTATAGAATAAAGCTCCTCTGGATATAAACAAATTAATAAAACAGTTGTGGTAGGTCCATAAAATCAATCTCCCATCAGTCTTCCTTCATTGTCAACGGAGCAGTTCCAGACTTTATCTGATGACATCACAAGTTTGATTCATAGTTCTCTGGTTTCTGGCTTTGGTAGAGAGTATCATGTTCACAAATATTGATGGAACTGTCTCAGACCGTGGAAATAACATATTAGAATGTTTAATTTGAGTGGCGTTCCCCTTGTTGTGTCTGCAGCCTCCTGTATTCCTGGACCGTCTGGAACATCACCCTCCTCCTCTTAGGCCAGACCCACGACACCCATCGGGAGCCTCAACCTCCTGCCAGGCCAGACCCACGACACCCAGCGGGAGCCTCAACCTCCTGCCAGGCCAGACCCACGACACCCAGCGGGAGCCTCAACCTCCTGCCAGGCCAGACCCACGACACCCAGCGGGAGCCTCAACCTCCTGCCAGGCCAGACCCACGACACCCAGCGGGAGCCTCAACCTCCTGCCAGGCCAGACCCACGACACCCAGCGGGAGCCTCAACCTCCTGCCAGGCCAGAGCCACGACACCCAGCGGTAATATGTTACATAATGTTTTTGAGTTTGTCAGTTAACATGTAAATCAACTATTGTTCAACAGTTTTTCCTAAAATCAATGATGAGCTCTTTTGTTTTCTCAACATTTAGGGACAGGTTGTTGTTGTGACACCATATGGACAGGTCCTGGGCTGCACCTCATCCCTACATGCGACCTCATCTTTGTTTGTGATGAGCCCAATTACTGTGGTATCATCTGCACATTTCACAGTGCTGTTGGTAATAATAATAATAATAATAATAATAATAATAATAATAATAATAATAATAATAATAATAATAATAATAATAATAATAATAATAATAATAATGCAGGACCTCTTTAGAGGTCTTTATTCGGCATGCAACGAACTGGACATGCAATGGGAGCGGCACACACACACTGGGATACACACACATGCATTGTCTCTTTCTCAGTCGCCGATGCGATTGAGTCTCTGCGCTTAACCCATCCCGTCGTCCTTCCCCCCCCAAGGGCAGCCGGGAGCAGACAGGGCGTCGACGAGGGGGCCGCGCCCGGGGACCAATCCAAGTGCTCCTGCCCGTCTTCGTCAAGGATGCGACAGCGTCAGCGATCTGTTGGTTGTGCATGTTTTTCCATTGGGTTTCTCTTATCGGGGGGTGGGACCCTTGCGAGCACGGGGAGAACATGCAAACTCCACATAGAAAGGCCTGGGAGATACCCCACCTGAGTACCTGGCAACGTGGACACCTGGTCCCCAAGCGGGAATCGAACCCTGGACCTTCTTGCTGTGAGGCGACAGTGTTAACCCCTACACCACCGTGGTGTGATGTTTGGCCACACAGTCATATGTGTACAGACTGTACAGTAAGGGACTGAGACAAAAACCTTATGCAGCACCACAACTGTGGTAGATGAGCAGCTGTTTCCAACTCTTACTGTCTGGAGTCGGCCTGTCAGAAATATAGCCCCCTGCAGATGGAATTGCAGAGGCCAAGATCTGTCAGTTTAGACACCAGATTAGATGGTATGATTGTATTAAAAGCGCTGCTGTAGTCAATAAACAGCATTCTGACATATGTGTTTTGGCACTCTATAGATGTTTCAACACAGTATGTAGGGCCAGTGATACAGCATCATCCACAGATCTATTTGACCGATAAGCAAACTGTAGTGGGTCAATATTGACAGATATATTACGATTTCTATATGTCTTAATCAGTTTCCCAAGCATTTCATTATTACAGAGGTCAGGACAGGGCAGGGCATTCAAACTGGAGGCGGGTGTTTTTTTTGGGAACAGGCACGATAATGGATTTCTTAAAACATAGGAACCATACAGAGAGTGACAGGTTAAAAATGTACAGTCAGGATTTAAGAACACGAGAAGGAGTGCCATCCGGGCCAGCAGCTTTGCCTGCTTTGACAGATTTTAAAACTCGACTCACGTCAACCTCTGTCACCTGAATGTTGTCTCGTTGGGGCTGATCTTTTTGTCAGTCTCACGTGTACATCGCTGTTAATCCATGGTTTTTGGTTTGTGTAGGAGCGAATAGTCCGAGTGGGAATACTTACATCTACACAGAATTTAACATAGTCTGTAACTGTATCCGCTTACTCACTCAGGTTAGTGGGGTCTCTGAAAACTGACCAGTCTGTTCATTCAAAACAGCCATGCAGTTTAACTTCCTCCACTGACCAGCACTGGACTGTCTTCAAGGCGGGTTTCTCCCCCTTGGCCTCCTGCCTGTAAGCAGGTAGCAAGAGCACGGATGAATGGTCTTGTTGTGGAATATTTTAAATCAGCCATGACAGTGAACTGTAGAAATTTAGACGAGTCAATTTGTATATAAAAATAGAACATCGTTTATTTTCTGTTTCTGTGGCCACCGACAGAGTATGCTTAGTTTATAATCAGAGAGACAAGTGTACACACAAGCTTCTGACCAGAAAGTGAGAAAGAGCTCTGGTCAGGCTTACAATTAATTAAGGCTTACAATTAATTAATTATGACATCAAAAGATGAACATATATGACAAGAAAGATGAACAAAAATGAAAACAAAAGATGGGTTTAGGGGTTTTGTCATGTCTCAGACAAGACTGGAGACGAGGCCAAATGTCATATCTCCTGGGCCTTGGCTGTTGTTTTAAGAACACTGTTAAGACTGTCGCACTAGTGTCTGAGCTGTAGTTAAACGAGTTAAAGCTTTGTACAGAGAATATGTATTTACACAGAGCTATGGACATGATAATATTTTCCAAGACAGTCTGATTTCCCAAAATGAGGCCGTGGAATAGACCTGAGCGCTCCCTTTATGTTGGAATAGCAGACCACTTGACTCTAGAGACTTGTTGCCCCTGGTGTGACAATTAACGTGCTGGTAATATTTTGGTAGCACTGATTTAAAGGGGACATGCATTATAAATGCCTTTTTTCTGTGTTTAGCATGGTTTTATAATACAGGTTACTGAGGTTAGTATCAATGGGTCTGTGTCTCTAATTACCATATTGACTAATCAGTCTAGTCTCGAGTTCACAAGATCCTCCCTCACTCAATTAAACTGTTCTGATTTGACAGTTTCCGTGACGTTAATATAGCATTTATTTGCATAGCTCCGCCCCTGGTTGTACTCACCTCCACCGCCCACATCAACCATTATAGTGCAGAGACCAGAGACCGCATTGTAACCCGACAAACGGGGTTTGACAGGCAGAGAACGAGCGAGAGGGAGAGAGAGAGATAAATAGAGAGAGAGAGAGAGAGAGAGAGAGGGACGGCGGGAGGGACTGCAGAAGTGTGTGTAAATGTGTGTGCGCCATCTCTCTCCCTCGGACACACATACACAAACTTGACTGTGTGTGTGTCGGGGACGCATCTCTCCTCTCTCTCTCTCCCTCTCTCTCTCTCTCTCTCTCTCCCTCTCTCTCTCTCTCTCTCTCTCTCTCTCTCTCTCTCTCTCTCTCTCTCTCTCTCTCTCTCTCTCTCTCTCTCTCTCTATCTCTCTCTCGCTTGCTCGTTCTCTCTCTCGCTCTCTCTCGTATGTATCACGCTGTGTGGGTGACTGTCACTGAAAGCGCTTATGGGCGGAGCCCATCCAATAACAGGCTGAAATCCTGAGGCTGGAAAATGATGCTTTTGAGTACTTTTTTTTTTTTTTTTATATAAACCTTACAGATGTGTTCAATAGACTCACAGGAATTGTGTAAAGTTGCCCAAATAGTGCAAGGAATAGCAATGCATGTCCCCTTTAAGATTACAGTGATTGAAATCCCCCGCCACGATGGAAACGGCTTGCGGGTGCTGGTTCTCATAGCCGCAGCAGCACCACGGAACTCCTCCAGAGCTACCGCAGCATTGGCTTTAGTGATTAACGGCATAATTGTTAATGATACAAATATTCTCGTATTTATTATCATTATAATTATTTTATTCCGATGATGTCTGTATAGAATCGACTTGAACGCAGTCACCAACTATTTATCCAAATTAAGCCTTTTACCAGTTTCATCACCTGTGCATTGTATGTTACTATTGCACTTTACTGTTATACATTTGCACCCTGGTTTGGATGTTGTATTGTACTTGTGCTGTATGATGACAATACATTTTTATCTAATCGAATTGTGATCAGTCGCAAATCACTTCCGTGCTACCGGTTGAATACAAGGGTCAGCACAGCAGAGATGCAATGCAGACCCTTTGTTTTGGACTTTCACCAATATGAAATGTAAATATATTACTTATGGCTATAACAATAACGGACATAGGATGTCTTTTATGTATTATGTATGTATTATTGTTATTATTGTGTTGTGAGTTGTGTTGTTTCATGTTTGAAAATGGAAAATAAATAGATTTGGTCAAAAAAATAAAAAATAACAGACATTACCGTTTTCCCTGTGGTTGAATAGTACTTTATTTATGTTTTCTGATGTGACTGTATTGCAGCAGCCTATATCAACATACTGAGTTTTTATTGACAGTATTGACAATATCGACAGGAAAACTCTCCTTCACTACACACATGCCATACAAAACCTCTCTAGCGCTCTGTCCGGCAGCGTGGCTACATGAGTAGAGCTCCGGACTCATGATCGTAAGATCACCGGTTCGAGCCCCGGTCAAGGCTGCTGTCGGAAAGTGGTGTTGTTGTCCAGCAGGGGGCACTCTGTCCTCCTGACTAGTCAGTAACAATGCCCCTGTTATGGTGATAGGGACACCGTACAGCTGCGAGTGCCGTCCTTCGGGGTGAGACGCTAAACCGAGATCCTGACTGGATTCGGTCGTTAAAGAACCCAGGAGGCCTATCGCAAAGAGTAGGGGGTTCCCCGACGTTCCTGGCCAAATTCCCAATCAGGTCTCTGACATCAAGGCCACCTAATCATTCCTTCTCCTTAATTGGCTGATATCAATCCCTGTCTCCTGAGCCGTTCAGCCATCGTGTAGTGTGATGTGTGGTGTATGGCAGCCATTGAGCCTGCATAGCCCAAGGTTTGGTGCAGGGGTGACATTTTGGTATGGCAAGGTATGGCACTCGCCATACCTTGGCAAATAAAAATGTAAAAAAAAAAGAAAAAAAAAAGTTTATTACAATTTTGTATGTTGATTTAGAATTCGAATGTCAACATTATGAACGAAGCTTCGAACTATTCGGTACAGCCCTAGCATGTTTTGATATTGTCAATTATCTCACTTTTACTAGGTGACTTTTACTGCGACTAACTGAAATATGCCAAAAAAAAGGAAAATGGACATAGGGACGTTTTTTAATCAAAGGGCAGCAGAGACAAGTGATACAGGGACACAGGTAAGGTCTGGCTTAGTGATTATAATAGTGCAGTTCAGCATTCAGTAACCCATACTTTTTGTGAATGTGTTTTTGATACTACATTCTGTTGAACACACACCTCAAAACCATACCTAAGGAAAATTGGCTCAATTGCAAGAAAAGTAATAGACAGACAGTTATGATATTACATTCTGCATAATTCGTATGCAAAATATTGTGGTTCCCTGCTTTAGTCTGTTGACACATTTCTATACTAAAAATGCTTGTGTAGTCCTGTGTCATACCTAAATGTCATATAACTGAATTGTATAGAAACAACTCACCAAAAGTTACTATTGCACAACTGATTTGACAAAAAAAATCCCCCCTTCACCCCCCCCCCCCCCCCCCCCCTTTCCTCGCCATACCTTGCCTTTTACTGAAATGACGACACTGGTTGGGTGCTACCAGTGGTGGTGAAGGAGGCAATTTCCACCCTACATTGTGGGGAGCACTTTGAGTGTCTAGAAAAGCGCTATATAAATGTAATTAATTATAATTATTATTATCTCTCTCTCACTCACTCCCTCACTACACACACATGCCATGCAAAACCTCTATCTATCTATCTCTCTCTCTCTCTCTCTCTCTCTCTCTGACTCACTCCCTCACTACACACAAATGCCAGGCAAAACCTCGCTATCTATCTATCTCTATCTCTCTCTCTCTCACTCACTCCCTCACTACACACACATGCCATGCAAACCCTCTCTATCTATCTCTCTCTCTCACTCACTCCCTCACTATAAACACATGCAAACACACACAGCCTGAAGAGGTCAGCCTAGCTGGCTCTGTGCCACATTCATCAGAGAGTGTGTTGACCCTCCTGTTGCTCTAAGGTCTTGCGTGTTAAAAGGCTTGAAGTCTCCTCATGCTGCCCTTGAATCCTTAGCATTCCAGAGGAAAGATATTGTGCATGCGTCACAGGTCCCAAAGCTCTCGGGTACCATAACCAGGGGCGTAGATGGGGGGGTAGCTTAGGATGATTCCAAGGGCCCAGCACTGGGGGGGGGGGCCCATTTTTATTTTTATTTTTTTACTAGACATCACTCAGGTGTATTATTGATGCTCTCATTGATACTATGTTTGTTTCTGAAGTGTGTGTGTGTGTGTGTGTGTGTGTGTGTGTGTGTGTGTGTGTGTGTGTGTGTGTGTGTGTGTGTGTGTGTGTGTGTGTGTGTGTGTGTGTGTGTGTGTGTGTGTGTGTGTGTGTGTGTGTGTGTGTGTGTGTGTGTGATATATAGAGAGAGAGGGGGGGCTTTGTTAGACTATTGCATTGGTCCATTCATTGAAGATGAACGCAATGCGACATTCTTTACTAGGCTCACCCACCAACAGTGCAGGTGCTGAACTGCTGATCCGAATGTATAGGTAAAAACCATATTATGCGTTTTCATCAATAAAAAAATGGCCAAATTTTTTTTTCGCGGGCTTACGCGCGCTCGCATTCACTGGGGGCCTACAAATACATTCTTTCATGGGGCCCAGAATCTGGAGCTACACCCCTGACCATAACAATAACAACTCATTTTGTTCTACGTCTTAGTCCCCTGAAACACATGGGAAATGCATCACGGAATGAAGACACAAACCGTTAATTTCTCTATCCATAATTCCTCTGAGGAGAGAGGGCGGAAACCTTAGGGAACCCGACGCAACATCACCTGGAATCATTGGTTCCGCTCTCCTCTTCCCTAATAACCTAAAGCTTCTTCTCACATGTGAAATTAGTTAATTATGTTCTCACTTTGAATCCTTAAATGTTTAGCTTGCAGCTGGCAAAAATAAAGTATTCTACAATGCTTATAACAATAATAATAATAATAATAATCATATGTATAAACAATTGCAAAAAGTACACAAAATATTCACATATTCTTGAGGGTTACTACACATGTCACTGTCAAATGCGACCGCATTTTGCTATGGTTCTATCACATTTTCACAAGCAACACACGCACGCACGCACGCACGCACGCACGCACGCACGCACGCACGCACGCACGCACGCACGCACGCACGCACGCACGCACGCACGCACGCACGCGCACACACACACACACACACACACACACACACACACACACACACACACACACACACACACACACACACACACACACACACACACACACACACACACACACACACACACACACACACACACACACACACACACACATACAGGTAATCTCTCAATTTTCCAATCCCACCTCAAGACCAATCTCTTCTTCTCTGCATGTGCTTTGTGCTCAGGTGTAGTTAGTGTGGTGGTTCGAATTCAATATTATATTCAGTATGTCTAGGAGACAAAGACAAACGTTGAACCAGTATTTCACTGAGCTGTGGTTTGAGCCATTTTATTATGTATTACAGCCAGTAATACAACTCTCTCTCTAGGATGTCCTCAGGTACAGCAAACCATGCATTGTTTGTCACTTGAAATAATACCAAGATTTGCACACAGAGGTCAGGAAGTTCTCTGCTGATAAAAGGACTAATGTTGAAAAGGACTATTGCTCGTCCTAAAAGTTACATGACGTCACTTTCTTAACCCTTTAAGCCTGACGGTACTGGGCTGAAATTAATATCACATCATAAATAGATCAATACAGTCCGTATGAATTAATGTTGTATTTCTTTTTCAAATGTAGCCAAGAGTAAAGACCCTAACCCTATCAAAACAGCAGTCAAAGTGTATATTTTCAACACTACGTTTGTTTACCAATGATTTTAAGTGTGAAAATGTAAATGAAATATGAGTGTATAAATATCTTGGCGCATCCCAGTGGAAACCTGATGAATTAGACGGGAGGAAATGATGCCGTCATTCATGTTTGTAGTTCTGAGAGGGAGGAGACCCAAGGCTTTCGATGGACGAAATTTCATAAAACTACACTACCCAGCTCACGCCAGCCTCTGTCAAACCTGTTGAAAATATTCTTTACGAACAATTCTGACGTTATTTTTGTGATTATATCTCACGGGTCAAACAATCCTGAACGTTATTGCCATAAAATACAATGTAGTTTGTTTCTTTACTTTTCTGTGAACGTCTAGAAAAAATATGCGACTCAATCTGATGAAAAATGGTGGAGTAATGGACATTTTCTCCTCAAAGGTAACTGTACTTACAGTAGATTTCATTCACGGTCTTTGCTGACCTGTGACGGGTGCCTGGTGGTACTAAATCCAGATTGAACTCTGCCATTGGAAAGAGGAGATTTGGCCATAATAAGGTCATTTATAGGCCTGATATTCTATATTCATATTTCTGGATGGCAAAATTCAGTACTGTATCTACAAACCCCCCCTGTTAATCATCTGCCCTTTATTCATTTGCTTAGATTTTTTGTACACTTGATCTCAAGAATGTGCTGAATGAGGTGGCACAATTTTTCACATCTGGTCAATGTTAGCATTATTATTATTATTCACTGTCAAATATGGAGAAGAAAAAAATATTCTCCTTCGGTTCAGTACAATTTACTCAAGCCCAGTAACAGACACAATACATTGGGAATACAATACATTCCCTGAGATCCATAGATGTCCCTAGATACCAAGAACATGCACATGTCATATTTTCAAGTTTTTCAGGAAACAGAATAAACTGAACCATAAATTATATAGAATATTAAATTCAATTAATTAATTCAATTACAATTAAATTCAATTCAATTAAACTGGACTTTGAAGAAGAAGACTTTGAAGAAGTCTTTATTCATTGCACACATTGACAATGTCGTCATGCAGTGTCACACACAGGGCCGCCTCAGGGGGTGTGCGAGCAGTGCGGTCGCACAGGGCCTCGCGGGAAGGGGGGCCTCGCAAAATAATTTTTTTTTTTTTTTTTTTTTTTTGCGAGGCCCCCCTTCCCGCGAGGCCCTTTTTCATCACAGACCTAAAATCTAGTTTTGCTTATATGCTTATATATTTCACATTAGACACGTTTGTAGAATGTGTCTGACTTGTTCCTGGGTCTGCAGTGACATACTATTGGTTTCAACGAAGGGAGCTCTGGTGCTCTGCAGCAGACATACTATTGGTTTCAACGAAGGGAGCGGAGTGGTTACTTACTTGTGTAGTACGCCGGCGTGAGTCAGCTGCGTTTGACTATTTCGCACGTGCAGCTTTTGACTATTATGCTTAGTTATGCCAGCCAACTCGAAGAGGTCGGTCATTATCAGTCGGTCGGTCACCAAGGAACGTTGACGAAAGGCGGGACAAATGGCCGGAGCCTTGTCATGATGCAGTCGGGATATAGCCATGATGATGTCGGCTAGTAGCTAGCTTAGCTAAAGGCTATCTAGCGTTAGCTAACCTAGAGACATGCAGCCAAGATGAAGAGGATGGTCGTTTGGCAGATGAACTTCGTCAACTCCACGCGGTTGTCTCCATCCTCTTGGACGTTTGGTGAGTTTTTAACCTATTCTATTAACTCTATTCTATTCCCGCCGTGGACATCGCTCTCTCTCTCTCTCTCTCTCTCTCTCTCTGGAGCTAAACTGGCCGACTAGCTGTTGTAGTACTACTAGTAGCTAACGGTGTGTGCCTGGTGTCAGCACCTGCTGTATGTAGCCGCATAGCTTGCTTCTGCGTTAGCTAATGGTTAGCGATAGCCTGGTTGAGCTAACTGTTAGCCAGTTAGCTGTTTAGCTTCGACGTTCGTTTGGGAACGTTCGTTTGATGCTATCAGTTAGCCTTGAGTTAGCTGTTAGCTTGTGCTACGACCATTGACATTAGCCGTGAGAATAGCAGGGGGTTCTGGCACTCTGACTACGACATCATCTTTGACAGAAGATGTAGTCGGGCCTGCACCATGACAAGGCTCTGGCCATAGCTTATTTTTGTCCCGACAGCGAGAGGCCTTTCGTCAACGTGGAGACCTGTGTTGCGGCCTTTCGCCCTGCGTTCCTTGGTGCAGGTAAGATTAATGAAAATGTCATGACATTACCCCACTCTTCCTTCCTTCCCCTCCCGAATGTTTTGTTAATAACGATGTTTTTTTCCAGGCAAAACATATGCTACTTCACAACATTTGGAGATACGACATGTGCTGTGTGTGAATGTCTTGGTCGTTTGTGTAGCTTGGGTAGCGTTGGGCCGTTGGCCAAAGCTGTGTGTGGCCTGGTGTCACAGTACCTGGCTAGCCTATTTAGCTGATGTCGGCCATTGGCTCCTTGCTGCTTTGGTTTCTCTGGTATAGACCCTCTTCTCTTTGGATTTAAGTGTTGATCTTTGTCCTTTTGGATCTCTCTTACATGCTCTCTCTCTAACACACACACATGACAAACACACATGCTCTCTCTCTCTCTTTCTAACACACACAGTCTGCCTATGGCGGCCTTTCTCGATGGCTAGGCTGTGCTCGCTGAGTCTGTACATAGTCAAGGATCTTCAGTCACAGTGCTCAGGTATTCTGCCACTGTGTACTCTCTGTTTAGGGCCAAATAGCATTTCAATTTATTTCCAATGTGTCTCTCTCTCTCTCTCTCTTTGGATTTAAGTGTTGATCTTTGTCCTTTTGGATCTCTCATACATGCTCTCTCTCTAACACACACACACATGACAAACACACATGCTCTCTCTCTCTCTCTCTCTTTCTAACACACACAGTCTGCCTATGGCGGCCTTTCTCGATGGCTAGGCTGTGCTCGCTGAGTCTGTACATAGTCAAGGATCTTCATAATAATAATAATAATAATACTTCGTTTTATATAGCGCCTTTCAGAGGACCCAAGGTCGCTTTACATAAGGGGGGGGGGGGGGGGGGGAGATAACAAGTCAACAAACATAGTGGACAGACACAACACATACATATAAAGTGAGAAAGTTAGGGGTTGAAGGCCAGGTTGAAGAGGTGGGTTTTGAGCAGTTTTTTAAATGAGTCCAGAGTTGGGGTGGTGCGGAGTTCTGCGGGGAGGGAGTTCCAGAGGGTGGGAGCTGCCACACTGAAAGCTCTGTCCCCGAACGTCCGCAGTCTGGTTCGGGGGATGGAGAGCTGACCAGTGTCCGTGGATCGCAGGGACCGTGACTGAGTGTAGGGGTGGAGGAGGTCAGTGAGGTACTGAGGTGCCAGGGCGTGAAGGGATTTGTAGGTGAGCAGGAGGGTTTTGTAGGTGATGCGGGATTTGATGGTCACAGTGCTCAGGTATTCTGCCACTGTGTACTCTCTGTTTAGGGCCAAATAGCATTTCAATTTCTTTCCAATGTGTCTCTCTCTCTCTCTCTCTCTCTTTGGATTTAAGTGTTTATCTTTGTCCTTTTGGATCTCTCATACATGCTCTCTCTCTAACACACACACACATGACAAACACACATGCTCTCTCTCTCTCTCTCTCTCTCTCTCTCTCTCTCTCTCTTTCTAACACACACAGTCTGCCTATGGCGGCCTTTCTCGATGGCTAGGCTGTGCTCGCTGAGTCTGTACCTAGTCAAGGATCTTCAGTCACAGTGCTCAGGTATTCTGCCACTGTGTACTCTCTGTTTAGGGCCAAATAGCATTTCAATTTCTTT
The DNA here is from genome assembly GCF_963971535.1 of Notolepis coatsorum. Taxonomy (NCBI): domain Eukaryota; kingdom Metazoa; phylum Chordata; class Actinopteri; order Aulopiformes; family Paralepididae; genus Notolepis; species Notolepis coatsorum. The sequence continues at coordinate 87,334,636 of NC_140176.1, read as the reverse complement.
CCAATGTGTCTCTCTCTATCTCTCTCTCTCTCTGTACACTGTATATTGACTGTAGAACGGGAGCTCTCTCTCGCTCTCTCTCTTGCTATATGTAGACTGTATCATGCCCCGCCTCGGGCAGCGATATTATTTAAGAATATGTTGACTGTATGAGGGGGGGGGGGGGGGCTCGCGTTTAAATCTCGCACAGGGCCTCGCATTTCTCCCAGGCGGCCCTGGTCACACACATGTGATGGGCGGCACACACAGATGCACACACATGCAATTTCTTCTTTTTGGGTCGCCGATGAAATGTTCCTCTCTGCGTTTCACCCATCCCGTCGTCCTTCCCCCCAAGGGCAGCCGGAGGCAGACACGGACCGTGCCCGCCCGGGGACCAATCCAAGTGCTCCTGTCCGTCTTCGTCAGGGATGCGACAGCGTTAGCGATCTGTTCTATGATATATTATAATATAATTATGTATCAATAATAATTTCACACAAAAAGGTTATGACAATAGATAACTATTGACGTACAAATAATGCTGTCTGTCAATTATGTAACATAATAGGATTAAATTACTTTACGAACATGCTGTTGTGACTTAGGCAATTTTAAACCTGATTTAGGCCGAATTACTTCTGGAATAAGTGACTTAGGCAAAACAGTGCACTTCTTTTATTCCCACTTTTGTGACAGATCACAAGGAAGGATCAGCCACAAACAGTTTACAACGCTAGTGGAGCAGAGACTCAGAAGGCAGAGGGCACTTTGGCCATGAATGGCCCTTTAATTCAATAAAGCAAACTCAACAGTTACACTCACTCTTAGCTAAATCAAACAAAAAAAACTCCTCACTTCTCCCTCCAGCTCTTCTTTGCTGGGTTTTTATTGTATCACTCAAAATCAAACAAATGGCAGGTAAATTGTAGTTAACCCGTTTAATACAATTTCCCCCCTGAATCTTCATCCTCAGTCATCTTGATTGATGCCTATTTATGTGGCAAATTATCGACGAAGTGATGACGTCGGCGGGAATGACATGTTTCATGGACTGAGGGTCGTGAAACGTCCTCTCTGTGATTGGCAGAGCATGTGGAAACATTCAAACCCATGACATCGGCTTGTTTGGCACCTGGACCCTCGGTGGCAGTGCTTCTCATGCAGAGTTCTCCAAGAAGGATAGTTTGTAAGGGACCTTGCCACCAGCCCCCATATTATCTCCAGCTTTTACTTTTGATACTTAAATACATTAAATATCTATATATTTTTTTATCCACTTTTTCTCCTCTTGTTTTTCTGTGTTTTTCTCCCATCCCAATTTTAGTCATGCCAATTCCCCCCTCCCCTTCCTGGTCGTTGCTCGCATGTGCCCCCCACTGGTTGGTCTAGGGAGGGTTGATAGATACTATCACATGCCCCCTCCGATACATGCGGAGTCAGCCAGCCACTTCTTTTCACCTGCTAGCGCGGACTCTCATTGGCGAGGTGTAACGTGTGGGAGGCTCACACTACCCTCACCATCTCCCTTCCTAGCTGTGCAGGCGCCCTGACCGACCTGTAGGAGTCGCTGTTTACAACGACCAGATTACCACCCACCGCCTTCCCTCCCGCTGACTCTGCCAATTGAGCCAGTATGACGGCCGGCCAAGCCGGAGGCAACGCTGCGCCACCCAGCCGCAATACATTAAATACTTTGTCGTTTTTTTGCTGTTATCTAATATGATTTCTGAATGGAGGACTAATACCAGAGCACTATGCTCTTCTCTCTCCTCCGATGTATCTTATTGTCCATAGTCATGCACAGTAAAACCACAATTTCTGTATGATTTGCTAGATGTTTACAAAAGCTCTGGCTTACAGCCGTTTCTTGTCTTGTGCCCCCGTCCTCACTCTGAGTGCTCTGGAGTTTGTTTGTCTTGAAGGATCGTTCCTTTGAAGGCTTGTGTTCCTGATTCATTTGAAGTGGAATCTTATGTAAGTCTTTCCAACCCTGTCCGTTTGAAATGATTTCAATGAGTTGCATGAATGTGTGTGATGTGTTACTATGGGGGCCTTTCTGTGTGTAGTTACAGTTTTTTATTTTATTGTATAAACACTAAAATCAAAAGTATTACACAATTATCAAAACATGGAGTTTCTTCCCCAGTGCTGTGCGCAGCCTGAATAACTCCAAAGGCTAGATTTGTATATTATTATCCTATTTTATTTTGGTGTGTTATTTAGTCGGGTTGTGGAAGTGCTGTTTCTGTGTGTCTGTGCATCACGCACTTTGATTATATGCACTTTTACTGTAAATTGTGCCTCTATGCATTATGCACTTGACCACTTTAGGGGATGTTGATATCAACCATAGCATTTGTCCTTTTATACTGTCTGTGTTTATTTTAAATGTTTTACTGTTTCTACTCTGCTCCCGTATTGGATTAGTTGTAGACACACAGTGTTGCTCTGTACCTGTATTCCAATGTGGATTTGTCCATACTGTACATGGCACATACAATCTCTGACTGTGACTCTGATGGGCCCAGATTTGCACCACTATAATCACAATGTCAGCCTCACACTTTTTGCAAAACAATAAACACAGTGATTTGCAAAACACTAAACACACTTGCATTACATTAGACACAGAATGTCAAATTACCACACATATGATCCAATTGGTTAAACACAGCCATCAGGTGCACAAACAAATGATTGCTTAGAGTTTTTTTTTTCCGATTGCATAAACACTCAAATCAAAAGTATTACACAATTATCAAAAACTTACAAGGAGAAAAACATGGGTCCAGATTTGCACCACTATAAGCACAATACCACAGCACATGGGAACTTGCTACAGTCAATACTTGTGTCACAGCATCTCTAAGTAAGCATCTCTCTTAACACCCCTCCCAGCACTGTCACTCTCCTCTTTTGAATATCATGCAGTATCTGTCTCTAATCATTTCAATCTCACCATTGTTACACTCTACCGCCCTCCAGGTCCGCTCGATCACTTCACAGATGAGCTGGACATGCTTCTAAGCTCCTTACCGGAAGATGGTACCCCTCTCCTTCTATTGGGCGACTTCAACCTGCCTGACTCATCTCAGTCAGTCATAGTAGTCTCCCTCCTACAATCATTTGACCTGACTCCCACTGCCATGCCTCCCACCCACAAAGCAGGCAACTCCTTGGATCTCATATTTTCCCGTAACTCCAGCATCATTAACACCACGGTAACTCCCCTACATGTATCTGACCATTCCTTCATATCCTTCTCACTAACTCTCATGCTTAACCGAAAGGTCTTCACCCCAACTCAAACCGTCTCACTCAGACGCAACGTGGCCTCCCTATCCCCCTCCACCCTCTCCTCTGACATACTGTCCGCTCTACCTTTGAGTGACACCTTCTCTGCTCTCTCCACAGAGATGGCAACCTCCACCCTCCTCTCAGCCCTTGCAACCTCCTTCGACAAGCTCTGTCCCCTCGTTGAGAAACCTGCCCGCCGTTCCCCACCCAGTCCATGGCTGACAGATCCAGTGAGAGAACAAAGACAGGTCCTGAGAGCAGCTGAAAGGAAGTATAGAAAGTCACGCCTCACTGCTGACATCGACACATATCACAACCTCTTGTTAACATTCTCCAAAACCATTACTAATGCCAAAGCTTCTTTCTTTCACCATAGGATCGAGGCCTCTGCCAAGAATCTTCGCAAACTGCATGCTACCATGTCCTCCCTCCTCACTCCCCCCCCACCCCCCCCTCCATCATCTTTCTCTGCCGAAGACTTTGCGATCTTCTTTGAGGAAAAAGTGGAGAACATCCGCAGCTCCTTCTCCCAACCCCCACCCATTCCAAATGCTGAATCGAGAACATCATCCTTCACTCTGTCATCTTTCTCTCCCATTACAGAAGCCGAGACCCTGACACTGGTAACGTCGAACCGTCCGACTACATGCCAGCTGGACCGGCTACCTTCCCCACTCCTCCAGACCATAGCACCAGACATCCTCCCATTCCTAACTGCAACCATCAACTCCTCACTCAACTCGGGGGTGGTCCCCACCTCCCTAAAACAAGCCAGAGTCACGCCCCTCATAAAAAAACCATCCCTGAACCCTACCGTCATAGGCAACTACCGTCCTGTCTCTCTTCTCTCCTTCCTTTCTAAAACACTTGAACGTGCTGTATCCAACCAACTTACTGCTTATCTCTTACAGAATGACCTCCTAGACCCTAATCAGTCAGGCTTCAGAACTGGTCACTCCACAGAGACAGCCCTCATTGCAGTCACAGAGGCACTTCACTTAGCAAAAGCGAAAGGCCTCTCCTCTGTCCTGATTCTCCTAGATCTATCTGCAGCCTTCGACACAGTCAACCACCAGATCCTCCTCGCGGCCCTCGCAGGAATGGGAGTGGCTGGCTCTGCGCTGACATGGTTGTCATCATACCTCAATGACCGCTCCTACCAAGTGTCATGGAGAGGGACCCTGTCGGCCACCCGCCCCCTGCGGACGGGTGTCCCCCAGGGCTCGGTTTTAGGACCCCTTCTCTTCTCCCACTACACTAAATCACTGGGTAACATTATCACGTCTCATGGCTTCTCCTACCACTGTTATGCCGACGATACTCAACTCTTCCTCTCCTTCCCTCCCTCAGATATCCACGTCTCTGAGCGGATCTCGGCCTGTCTGTCCGACATCTCCGCCTGGATGACGACCAACCACCTCAAACTGAACCTAAGCAAAACAGAATTGCTCCACCTGGCCAAATCCTCCCCCCTGACCGACCTTTCCATCACAGTCGAGAATGCAGCTGTGACCGCATCCCCGACCGCCAAGAACCTTGGTGTTGTCCTCGACGACCAGTTGAACTTCTCTGCTCACATCGCAGCGACAACCAGAACCTGCCGATTCCTCCTGAGCAACGTCAGAAGGATCCGCCCCTTCCTGACAAAAGAATCCACCCAACTCCTCGTCCAATCAACAGTCATCTCCCGCCTCGACTACTGCAACGCACTGCTCGCTGGCCTCCCGGCCACTGCCACTAAGCCTCTTCAACTCATTCAGAACGCAGCGGCCCGCCTGATCTCAAACCTACCGAAGTCAGCCCATGTCACCCCACTTCTTAGGGACCTGCACTGGCTCCCCATTGCTGCACGAATCCGCTTCAAGGCCCTCGACCTAGCATACCGTGCGGCAAAGGGAACTGCTCCCGCCTACCTCCGGTCAATGGTCTCCAACTACACACCCTCAAGACCCCTACGCTCTGCTTCTTCTGGCCGCCTCAGACCTACTCCTATCCAAGCTCCGGGAGGGTCATCAAAGAGAAGTCGCCTATTCTCAGTCCTTGCCCCACAATGGTGGAATGAACTACCCACCCCAGTTAGGACAGCCGAAACACGTCCAATCTTTCGCCGTCGACTAAAGACGCACTTCTTCAACCATTATCTGAATAAAAAAATAAAAAATAAAAAAGATTATCTAACCCTAACTAACCATACTGTCATGCACTTGTCCTAATAAACTAACCTACACTGTAGCACTCAACACTTTGACGAACATTGTTACTCAGCTGATAGAGTTGTGCCCTTCCTGATGGCTTGTCGTACAGAACTTGTAAGTCGCTTTGGATAAAAGCGTCAGCTAAATGACTAAATGTAAATGTAAATGTAATCGGAAATGTTTAAATATTTTTTTTTAATTCAATGTGCTCCCTGAAATCTACCAACTGAAGTGTTCAAGCAACTAAATAGCACTGGATGTTTTTCAAAACGTATGATATCTAGTGGATTCTATCTGGGCCTACTCTTCAGTTGTGCTGAATCAGCCTTGCTGGTGGCTGGTTAAACCCAGGCTCCAGCAGCGATCAGCCACCTCCACCAGGCCAGCCCAGGCTCCAGCACATGTGACCACCCTGGTAGACCGCTCTCTTCACATGTGATCACCCTGGTAGACTGCTCTCTTCACATGTGACCACCCTGGTAGACTGCTCTCTTCACATGTGACCACCCTGGTAGACCGCTCTCTTCACATGTGACCACCCTGGTAGACCGCTCTCTTCACATGTGACCACCCTGGTAGACTGCTCTCTTCACATGTGACCACCAGGGGCGGAGCTAGGGGGTGGCTACCTGGGCTCAAGCCCCGGATGTATTCTGAAAAGCCCCGAATCTATTTAAATTTTTTTTTTTTTTTTTTTTTTTTTTTACAATTCATCATTGTTACATGAAAATATGTTTGCACCAGATTTAGCAGAAGCTAATTTCCATCTGTGGTCTATCCAGCTGCTAACTGTATTTGAGTGAGTTAAGTCTTGGTGTTATGGTAGACTCAGACCTAAGCTTTAAATCACAATCAACAAGTTGACAAAAACTTAATTCTTCCACCTTAGAAACATAGCTAAAGTACGGCCATTTATAAATCAAAAGGACGCTGAAAACCAGATCCATGCCTTTATCTCAAGCCAACTCGACTACTGTAATGCACTCCTTACCGGCCTCCCAAAAAAATACGATGATAACTATTTTATTGCAATGCACTATTGCATTATTTTATTCTATTTTACTAACTATTTTATTGCACTGCACTATTTTACTTTGTATCAGTGAATCATAGACGCCTGGCCATAAGAGCATTCGGAGCATCTCTGCTCTCCCACTATTGAACTTGGGGGAGCAAAGGTATGATCTTGCTCCACCACTTTTTGATTATATGAAAAATATGATAT
>NC_140176.1:87295437-87322937 GCF_963971535.1 Notolepis coatsorum | reverse complement strand
ATACCCTTAATACCTGTTATCTAAAAACCTACACACATATGCTCCAGCTCGTACCCCCCCCCTTCCGGACCCCCCATTGGATAATCCATCCATTTTCCCTCGCTCCTAACCAGACATTACCATTATATGCTAGTTTTTATTTTCTCCACCACTTCTAACCACAATGTCATTTTGGATTCATTGAGACCCAAAATTCTTGCTGTAGATATTTCTTGATAGATCACATCGAGATATGTAATAATCCAGACCTTTTGGCACATTTTTTCCGGTTGGAACCATCGTGATGCTATCAGCTTTTTAGCCACTGTGACCGATAAAACCAATCTCTTTAGCTGTGGATGTACTGCACACTCAAAAACATCATTCAGCAGTAGTAGAGAGGGGTGTACAGGTATATTCCAAGTTAAGAGATTTGATAGTTGCTGGGTCACCTCTTTCCAGAATATCTTAACTGGTGGGCAGTCCCAGTACATGTGCATAAATGTCCCCTCGTCCCCATTTGTACATAAGGAGCATTTGGAGTCTTGTATAAGACCCATTTTTTTCAGTCTTATAGGAGTCAAGTATGTCCTGTGAATATAGTTAAGATTGATTTGTTGATGGTCCGGGTTCCTTGATGTGAATAGAATATTTGCCCAGGCTTCTTGCCAATCAAAATCACTTTCCAGGTCTGGTATATCCCTCCTCCAGACAGAGTCTAGGTGGAGGGTTTCATATGAGGACGTTAGTAATTGATGATAAAAATCTGAAACAAAACCTCTTGATGTCTCTCTTTCATAGAAGAATTTGTGGTATCTGTGGTGTACAATTGGTATATTTAATGGAACACCGTGAGCCTTCAAACATGCCAATAACTGTGCGTAAAAGTAATATGTGGACTTGGTGAGATTACATTTTTTGCGTATTTCATTGAAACTACAAAAACCCTGTTTATTGAAGACGTCTCCTAATGAGTGTATGCCTTGCTTTTCCCATCTAGGGAATCTTATAGGTTGTTTTCCTATCCAGAGTGCATTGTTATTGAATAAGGGAGTATGATTATGCCATTTATGTAGAGTAGAATATTTTTTTTGTGTTTCGCGCCATATCCGGATCGCATGAGTGATTATGGGGCCAAATTTCCGTTCGCATTGCTTAATTGGTAATTTGGTGTATACTATGCCCTTCAGCTTATGTGGAGCTACTATATTTTCTTCTAAATTTCTCCAGGATACTAATGCTTGGGAATCAAACCATGTTGTTAGTGGTCTTAAAGTGTACGCCTTAAAGTAGTGGTAGAAATCTGGAAATGCCATACCTCCGTCTGCTTTGTTTCTCTGTGCGGTGGATCTTTTTATACGTGGTGGTTTGTTATTCCAAATTAATTTGTATGTGGAGGAGTGTAATTCTTTCCAGTAACCCTTTGGAGGGGGTAACGGTAGCATTGAGCTGAAGAAGTTGATTCTAGGTAGGACGTCCATCTTGATTATTGATATACGTGCCTGTACTGAGTTTTTAAGTTTCGACCACCTGACAAGGTCGTATTTGATTTTGTTTTGGATTTTTATGTAATTGTGCTTCACCGTTTGGCTTATGGTGGGGAATATCTCAACTCCCAAACATCTAAATTGTTTTACCATCTGTATCTCTTTTGGGAGGGTTATATTTCTTTTTGCAGGGGCGTTAAGTGGGAGGAAGGCCGACTTCGGCCAATTTATCCTAAATCCCGATAGATCTCCAAAGTCCTCAATCAGCTTGAGAAGATGAGGCAATGCTGTGTTGGGGTTTTGCATGAACAGTATTACGTCGTCCGCATATAAACTAATTTTGTGTTGTGTGCCCTTGATTATGATTGGTTCTATGGATTGGGATTGTCTTATATATTGTGCTAAAGGCTCTAATGATAGATCGAATAGTCCGGGACTAAGAGGGCAACCCTGTCTGGCTGAGCGTGATACCGGAAAGATTTTGGAGATGATTGTACCTGTTGTAATCATGGCCGATGGGTCTTTGTATAATACTTTAATCATATCAATGAATCCTTTTCCTAACCCTATCCTTTCTAATACTGCCCATAGATACGACCATTCCAACCTGTCAAAAGCTTTCATTGCATCCAGGGACAGTATCGCCTTAGGTGTGTTGTCTTCCTTGTTGGCATCTAGTACGTGTAGTAATCGTCTTATGTTATCGGTGATCAAGCGACCTCTTATGAAGCCAGTTTGGTCCGGGTGAATTAAAGATGTCATATGCTTTTGTAGTCTGATGGCTAATACCTTAGAGTACAGTTTGATATCGGTTCCGAGGAGGCTTAAAGGTCTATAACTACCGCACTCGGTGGGGTCTTTGTCTTTTTTAAGGAGGACTGTTATGAGTGCAATATTGTCATTCTTATGGAAGTTCCCCTCCTTAACTGAGTATAAAATCATATTTAGTAATAAGGGTCCAATTATGTCCCAACAAGAGAGGTACATTTCTGGTGGGATACCGTCTCTTCCAGGAGCCCTACCACTTTGCATTTCAGATATGGCCTCCCTAAGTTCATCTAGTGTGATCAGTGTTTCTAACTGTTTAGCGTCATCCTCTGAAAGTTTAGGGAGGTTAATTTGATTAAGATATGTGTCCATTTTGTTTTGATCGAAGGTCGTTTCTGATTTATATAAGTCGGAGTAGAATTCTTTGAATGTATCATTTATTTTTTCAGGGTCTGTTTCAAGTACTTGTTGTGCTCTAATGGTAGTTATATCTGCAACTTTTGCATTAATTCTTAATCGCATGGCTAATAGGTGACTAGGTTTAGAACCTTGGGAGTACTGCTGTTGTCTTGTGCTACGTATTTGTATTTCCGATTGTTGTCTGTATATGGCATTGATCTCTTTTTTTAGTACCTTAACTTGATTTTCTAGTCGAGTTGAGTTGTTGTATTTTAAAGAATTAAATAACGTTGAGTAAAGCGTTTCCAGCTCAGCCAGTTTTGTGCATCGATTCTTGCGCATTTTGGAGGAAAAGCTATCAGTGAAATCTTTGATCATTCCCTTTACCGACATCCATATTATTCTGGGGTCTTGCACCGAGTTTGCATTCTCCTGTAGGAATACTATAAGAGCTTATTTGAGTTGTGTAATGAATTCCTTGTTATTAAGCAGCATCGAGTTAAATCGCCATCTTGGGGCTCGTGAAGATAGTATACCAAATGTTCCTTTTAGTAGTTTAGGAGTAAATAACAGTGATCTGATGTGCATTGGGTATCATTTCCACTTCATAGTTATCAAATAGTCTCGGGGATGCAAAGACATAATCTATTCTGGATAATGTGTTATGTCTCGCAGATCGACAAGAGTACTTTCGGGTCGTGGGATTAAGTGATTGCCATAAGTCATTTACACCTGTAATCTTCGACCAATCCTTTAATGCATTAGATGAATTCTTTTGTTCGCTGGAAAAGGCGAGGTAAGATTTGTCCATCCTTGGATTCCAAATGGCATTAAAATCCGCACCTATTATAAATGAGTGATCGGGAAGGTCTAACATTGCATTGGTTAGTGTAGTGAAGAAACCCACTTCGTACAAATTTGGGGCGTATACCGCTACCAACGCTATTTTCCTGTTCTTGTGTACAATCTTAGCTATAGTTATCCGACCATCTACATCAGACCATACTCCCTTTAATTCAATATTCAACTTACGTTTAACTACTATGGCTACACCCCGAGTTCTCGTACCAATAGAAGAGTGACTAATATTATATGTGTTGTCCGCTAACTTATCTATGTCTTTCTCTAGAATGTGCGTTTCGCTTAGCAGAGCAACGTCCACCTGTTCTTTTTTCATCAGTGTGAGCACGCTTTTGCGTTTGAGTTGGTTATTTATTCCCCCAGTGTTCCAGATCATTATATTCAAACTAGCCATAATCTATACATGTTGTAGTGTAGTTTTTGGTAATGCTTCTGGAGTGCGAGGCAACAATAGATATACATCCAACTAGTGAGGTCCCGTTGAGAGCCGTGCTTAAAAACATACATATATACAAATAAAAATCCCCTTCCCACCCCTCCCACCGAGAGTCGTACAGGATTGTGTTCACTTATTGTCTTCTCCAGAGTGAGACAAGAAGATAGATGCCACAAAACATATTTTACCCCTCACCCAGCGTGCCATCTATCCATCCAGATTGTTTGTGTGGTTATCCTACTTTTGGGGATATCTGCCCTAGAAATGTCTGCCGTCACGCCAGTATAATGGAGCTGAATGGAACTCTGCTTGTGGCGCTCAAAGCACCAAAAAAAAGAAATGTGAAAAACTCAAAAGCAACGTTTCTTTCCAGAAATCATGACCCGGTTACTAAAAATAATCCACAGACCTTGTGTGAGCAGTTTCATTTAGGAAATATTTTATACACAAGAACACCCACCATAATAGTGATGGGTCACTCACAACAACTGGTCACAACAGGGTCTGTGGATTATTTAGAGTTTTTTCAAATGTATTTTCTTGCTGCTTTGAGCACCAAAAGCCGATTGCCATTCAGCTCCATTGTACTGGAGTGACGACAGACATCTCCACGGAATATATCTCCAGAACTAAGAGAACCACAGCAAAACTATCTGGATGGATAGGGGGAAAATATGTTTTTATTTTTTAATTTTTTTATCCACTTTTTCTCCGCCTTTTAAAAATGTTTCTCCAATCCCAATTTAGCCGTGCCAATTCTCCCCTCCCCTGTCTCGAACGTTGCTCGCATATGCCCCCCACTGGCCGGTTGTAGGGAGGATAGAAGCCCGTCACATGTCTCCTCGATACATGTGCAGGCAGCCAGTCGCATCTTTTCACCTGCCAGCGCGGACTCTCATTTGGCGAGGAGTAACATGTAGGAGGCTCACACTGCCCCCGCTGTCCACAACGCCAGATTACCACCCCATCGAGTTCCCTCCCGCTAACTCTGCCAATTGAGTTAATGTGATGGCCGGCCCAAGCCGGAGGCAATGCTGACACCCGGATTCGAGACCGGAGTCTCTTGCATTGGTGACTGTTACATCCCAATGTATATATTCCCCAGTGTGTGTCTCCATGAGTGTGTGTTCTCCATTTTGTTTCCTCCCTCCAGCCATTGTTCCCTTCACCATTGGTCAATTCTTCCATTATTGCAATACAGCACCGATTGGTGGATGGCTCCAGACTCCAACACTCAATCCACACCACCCAATCATGGATCACCCCACACCTGTTAAAACATGGCTTCTCACTTCAGTCTTTCTCTCTCTCTGGCATGAGGCTACACTCTTAAAAAAAAAATGTATTTTTACGGGACTTTCATTGTATTATTTTACAGATTACTTTTGTTTTTCTACTTTAAGTGTAAATCCCATAAAAATACAGGAAATTCCATAAAAATACAGTAAATAACCTTTAATACAAATATTAACCATTAAATAAAGGTTGTAATCTGTAGATTGATTTAATAAGAAATTATCTTTTTTTTACAGGATTATTCCATTGCTTAATTGTCTTGAATGTTAAATTACATGTAAAACACCTAGAATATACATCATTTTACTGTATGTGAAAATAAGGCAACTTTCTGTTTTTTTGCTGTTAAACTTTAAATGTAATGTTAAATAATGTTAAAAAAGAGAATAATATAATTAAAAAAACAGTAAAAACCTTCAGTTATTCTACAGGTAATTCTTTTTAAATACATGTATTTGCTTAATTGTGTTGAATGTTAAATTACATTGAATTGTATGTAAAAACACATAAGATACTCATCATTTTACTGAATGTGAAAATAAGGCAACTTTCAGTATTTAAAAAAAATACGATCAAACTCCTTCAATAAAGTGACAGAACTTAAAGTTCAGCAGTGAAACACTGTTATTTCACAGGTTTTTCCTACATTTATGATGAAACACCTTCAATTAAGTGACATAACTTAAGTTCAGCAGTGAAACACTGTTATTTTACAGGTTTCCCCATAATTATTACAATCAAACTCCTTCAATTAAGTGACAGAACTTCGTTCAGCAGTGAAACGCTGTTATTTGGCAGGTTTTTCCTACATTTATGATGAAACACCTTCAATTAAGTGACATAACTAAAAGTTCAGCAGTGAAATACTGTCATTTGACAGTATTTTCCTAAATTATTACGATCAAACTCCTTCAATTAAGTGACAGAACTTAAAGTTCAGCAGTGAAACACTGTTATTTCACAGGTTTTTCCTACATTTACGATGAAACACCTTCAATTAAGTGACATAACTTAAGTTCAGCAGTGAAACACTGTTATTCTACAGGTTTTTCCAAAATGATTATAATCAAACTCCTTCAATTAAGTGACAGAACTTCGTTCAGCAGTGAAACGCTGTTATTTGGCAGGTTTTTCCTACATTTATGATGAAACACCTTCAATTAAGTGACATAACTAAAAGTTCAGCAGTGAAATACTGTCATTTGACAGTATTTTCCTAAATTATTACGATCAAACACCTTCAATTAAGTGACATAACTTAAGTTCAGCAGTGAAACACTGTTATTTTACAGGTTTCCCCATAATTATTACAATCAAACTCATTCAATTAAGTGACAGAACTTCGTTCAGCAGTGAAACACTGTTATTCTACAGGTTTTTCCAAAATGATTACAATCAAACTCCTTCAATTAAGTGACAGAACTTAAAGTTCAGCAGTGAAACACTGTTATTTCACAGGTTTTTCCTACATTTACGATGAAACACCTTCAATTAAGTGACATAACTTAAGTTCAGCAGTGAAACACTGTTATTTTACAGGTTTCCCCATAATTATTACAATCAAACTCCTTCAATTAAGTGACAGAACTTCGTTCAGCAGTGAAACGCTGTTATTTGGCAGGTTTTTCCTACATTTATGATGAAACACCTTCAATTAAGTGACATAACTAAAAGTTCAGCAGTGAAATACTGTCATTTGACAGTATTTTCCTAAATTATTACGATCAAACACCTTCAATTAAGTGACATAACTTAAGTTCAGCAGTGAAACACTGTTATTTTACAGGTTTCCCCATAATTATTACAATCAAACTCATTCAATTAAGTGACAGAACTTCGTTCAGCAGTGAAACACTGTTATTCTACAGGTTTTTCCAAAATGATTACAATCAAACTCCTTCAATTAAGTGACATAACTTAAAGTTCAGCAGTGAAACACTGTTATTTCACAGGTTTTTCCTACATTTACGATGAAACACCTTCAATTAAGTGACATAACTTAAGTTCAGCAGTGAAACACTGTTACTTTACAGGTTTCCCCATAATTATTACAATCAAACTCCTTCAATTAAGTGACATAACTTCGTTCAGCAGTGAAACACTGTTATTCTACAGGTTTTTCCAAAATGATTACAATCAAACTCCTTCAATTAAGTGACAGAACACAAAGTTCAGCAGTGAATTTTTTTTTACAGATATTTGCTATATATTCTCTGTATTTTTACAGCCCAACTGCTGTATACAAATTCAAATTACCTATTATTTGAAATCCCTTTAAAAGTATCTGGACAAGACATTTTTCTTTTTTAAATGTCAATGCACATTAGGGAAAATGAATGATGTTCAAATAAAAGCCCAAGTTCTAATCTATCGGTTTTCATTTCATGTTTCAATCTGCTCCAGAGGCTGATATAAAAGGTTTTATTAACTGACAATTCTGAAAATCTTTCCAAAAAACCCTAATTGCATAGGTTTTAATAGGAGTTTTTAGCAGGCGTTTTATGTCTAAATGGGTTAAGTATTCATTTTGCATGGTCTCAGCTGCACTCCAGTTCAACAACCCACAAGCAAGCACTCTTCTCAGTATATTTGGAGTACATACAGTTGATATATACAGTTGATATACCTTGTAAAAGTCAGTACAGTTAATGTGTCAAAAGTAGAAATAAGCATTTAAAAGCTCTATTCTCCAATGTGGATGATAATCTGCCAATGGTGAAAAGGAAACGACTATATCTAGCATACTATTGTATAGTGCTGAGAGATGAGTCGGCGGTGGTGTCTCGAAGGAGAGCGGTATTTATTAGCACAACATTTTATATGGAAATCACAACATTTATATGGAATGTCACTGTAAACCAGTGTTCATTTTGGCAGCTATTTTCATTTTAGTTTTAGTCTTAGTAATGTGTCAAGTGCTCCTTTTTCGTTTATCATATTTAGTCATTTTCATTTATTTTTTTCGTTTAGTCAGTTTTAGTCAACTAAAATGTCTGAGCATTTTAGTAAACGGATGACATTTTTGTCTATTTTTAGTCAATGGAAAAAAACTTGGCAGAAGTCAGAAATAGTCAACATGGAACATATTCTGATTTAAATTGCGTATTTATTTTTTAACCTATAGGGGAATCTGAGTCGGCGGCACAAGTAATAAACAGGAAGGGTGCAGCACTCACTGTCGATCTGTGAATGGAGAAATAACTTAATAAGACAGTCACATTATGGCCCTGTCCACACGAGAGTTTGGATTTAATATGACCGAAGTTTGAAAAAATAAAACTCCGTCCACACGGTGAACACAGGTGGACAACCGTGTATAACTGCGTACTCACGGGCAGAGCTGGAACCCAGCAACCGATACATTTAGTACAATGTAATACAATGCCAAAGCAGTAGGCGGCGATGTTGTTCAGACATGAAGGCCATTTCAACCAATCAGAAAAGACTGAACGCTCACTAAACTTCCTGTTGGGTCGCGATCTGCCATTAATTTACTGAAGAAGAAGAAGTAAACTTCCTGTTTAGAAGCACAGCTGGACCCTATTGATCATTTTGCCAACGGAACATATATTTTCAGCAAAGAAAGAAACTGCAATAAACAAACGGATACATTCACTGTGTTCTGCCTCTCATTTTGTTGATGAAACAAAACCATCAGCAACACAATTTACCACCAAGAGCGGATAGTTTAGTCTCACAAAAAAGATCTCCGGTGTTGTTAGCTACATGCTAATGTCAATGGCATTCTCTATGTATAGTATATAGCTTAAATGCTAACGTAATAATGTAACGTTAACGCTAGTATAATGAATGGATGCAAACGTTATTTAACACATTGCAGAATGGGTACAATACAATACGGCTCAATACAAACAATTGTTAAGGGGATGCAGTCTGGACTGGGTTCCTTATAACAATAACTTGACAACACATGAGTTTAGTTTAGCTGCAGCTACATGTTTACTCTGAGCGTCAACAGACATCAGTCGATCACAACACTCTTCAACACAGACGATACGTTTTTAACAAAAGTTTGTTACAATCATTTTCATATAACGCTACTTGGGACAGCTCTGCTGTAAACACTGGTGTAGTTGGCTCTGCTCTAATCTCTCTACCCCGCGGTCTGCCGTGAACATGGGGAATAATTGCGACAGCTCTGCTGTAAACACTGGGAATAACCCCGGTTGCTATGCCCACACGCAACTGCAAAACCGCACAACTCCACCCTGGCCACCGGTTTCAAAGACCGCGGTTGCAGTGTAGCAAATCCCCGGTTGTGTGTGGCCGAACAGTGCAACTGCGCACATACAATCACGGTTACATTAAACCCAGCGTTCGTGTGGACGGGGCCTATGTCTGGCCTTGCTCACCTGGCAGCGATTTATTTGAAAATATTAAATAACAGTAACAGCAGCCAGTGTAACAGTGTCAACAACACTAACAGGATACTGTGTTTTGTAAACAAACAAACACAGTAGTTGAACTTGAGTAGATAATAGTACAGTACAATAGTGTATAGTACACACAGTAGCAATCTGATTGCAATCTGCTTGCATAAACATAAAATGATAAATCACATTTTGAGGTTGTTGTGTAAAGTGCCACATGGTGATGGAAGGTCTGGTTAGGGGTTAGATTTAGAGGTGGTCTAGGTTTGGTTAGGGGTTAGAGTTAGAGATGGTCTAGAGGTCTGGTTATGGCCTCTATTAACCAGACCTAGACCACCTCTGACTCTAACCCCTAACCAGACCAAGACCACCTCTCTGACTCTAACCCCTAACCAGACCTAGACCACCTAGGCTCTTACTCTAACCCCCAAGTTAAGTTTGGTGATGGTCATTGGTCAGTGCTGGGCTGCTGCTGGCAGCGGTTTATTCTATAACAACATGATACTGTAAACTAAACACAGTAGTACTAGTAGTACACACTGATTGCAATCTGCTTGCATAAAAATATACATTCTGAGGTCAGTGTACTGTTAAAGTGCCACATGGAAGAGGTCTGGTTAGTGGTTAGAGTTAGAGGTGGTCTAGGTCTGGTTAGGGGTTAGAGTTAGAGGTGGTCTAGGTCTGGTTATGGCCTCTATTAACCAGACCTAGACCACCTCTGACTCTAACCCCTAACCAGACCTAGACCACCTCTAACTCTAACCCCTAAGTTACGGTTGGTGATGGTCAGTGCTGTATTCTATAACAGTGTAAACGTCCGTGCGGAACCAAAGTGCTCAACCATAATATACTATAATGTGTATATGTACTGTATATCACTTTATATACATGCCAACACTAATTTATTAATCATATTGTAAATAAGCTGTGTATACCAACTATGGGGTGCTCTTTGCCATGTGTGTATGGATATATATATATATATATATATATATATATATATATATATATATATATATATATATATATATATATATATATATATATATATATATATATATATATATATATATATACATACACACACATACATATCCATGGCAAAGAGCACCCCAGTTGGTGTACAGCTTATTATTTATAATATGATACAGTATTTATGGGATAAATATATATGCGTGTGTGTATATGTGTATGTATACAGTATATACAGAACAATGCTATAAACATCATGTATGAATATGTATCATGTATGAATATGTGCAGGTATATATGTGTATAAAAAATGGGAGTCTTCAGGCGTAGGCCCGGCAAGCTATATAGTGCTTCTCCCTAGCCCTTTTCGGACAATGCTGCAACAGCAGCTGGTAAAACTTGCGATTTATGACCATTGTCATGTGTCCAATATAAAAATTAACTGAACTGAAAACAAGAATGTTATTCATCCTCTTTCTTCCAGTGCTGCTGTATCTTGTTTCGCTTCATTTTAGTCCTGATGGCTCTGGATTCTCTGTAATACACACAAACAGAAATACTATTTCAATCAACCTCATGGAGAAATAAAGAAGAAATTGCATCAGATTGATGTCCAAATCTTCAGAATTTGGACATGAGACCATTCTGATCTTGTGAGCTCACGTTTCACTGCCCACATCATTCTGGCAAATCTCCATAGAGAGAAGTTTGTAATCTACGAGAAGAGGTGGTTTAGGTGTGACAACAGTGAGAAGCAACTGTTCATTTCAAAACACCAATGGCGGAGGTTAGCGTAGATGCTGCTATTAACATTAGTTATATCTGAAATGAAATGAGTTTCTTAATTGGAAGAGCAAAGAACAGCACTGAAGGTTTTCTTTCCTGTGGAAACTGTATTCGCTTTACTCCCGACCTTGTGGTGGAAAGAATTAGATTTACCTGAATAGAGGTTGATCCGATCACCTGCCAAATAGTTTTGAAAAAAGGGACATGAAATAAATCACAAGTAATCAAATGAATTAACAGCAAACTCACCAGTCATTCCAGCCAGTCATGCTCTGATATCTTCGATATGAGTGACAGGACCTTGGGATTGACTGCGAGACACTTCTTATTGCCTTGTTTGTGGACTTTTGAGCCCTTGTCCGGATTTATCTTGAACATGCATCTGTAGAGGAGTGGTACATAAAAGGATTGACATCGTTATCAAATGGTGTACATTTACACAATTCCGTTCATTCTCACATTGGTGGGCCTTGGCTGCATACCGTGATACTGCTATAGCCTATGTGTGTGCTGCTCTCAATGAATGTTTGAAAGAATGGGCTCTGTCACTCATGCCCTGCCTTCTGCACTGCATTGATTCACTCTCAAACTGCTACAAGGACTTTATGATTAAAAGTTCATTATGCTGCGGTTAGGTGGCCGAGCGGAGATTGCGTTCGTCACCAACCCCGGAGCTGTGAGCTGGATTCGCCTGTTCGAATCCAGCTCGAATCCAGCTCACAGCTCCGGGGTTGTCACCAGCTTGGCTGGCCGTCTGCACTAATACAATTGGCTGTATTAGAGGGTGGGAGAAGCTGGCGGGGTGGGTCCGGGTCGTTGTAAACAGCGACTCCTACAGTTCGGTCGGGGCGCCTGCTAAGCGCGGATAGGACTTGAGGGGGATAGTGTGATCCTCCCACACGCTACGCCCTCTCGATGAGAATCCGCGCTGCCAGGTGAAAAGAAGCGGTGATTGGCTGGACGTGTGTCGGAGGAAGCACGTGGTAGCCTCCACTCTCCCAGATGATCTGACTGTGGGGGGTAAGTGCGCAGCGACCAGGAAGGGACTGGGAATTGGCATACGACTAACATTGGGATGGGAGAAAATCGGAGGAAAATGGAGGGGGAAAAAGATAAAAAAAAAAAAAAAAAAAAAAAAGTTCATTATGCTGGTAAATGAATAAAAAGATGAAAAAAATATACAATTACCTTTGAAGAAACTCCATTGTTGCACCCAGCTCTACAGGATAGTCGATGTTGAGGGCATAATAGATCATGAACATGGCATTGACTGCTTCAGTGAACGTTGAGACTCCATCATTGACCACCACCTGGTCCACTGCTACCATGAAGACAGATGCAGTCAGTGGGCTTTGTCCTGTGAAGGTATGACAGACACACGCGCACACACACACACACACACACACACAGAAAAATAGACAACACTGAGCTGACAAGTTTTAACATTAGCCAAAATGCGGGCGGCTAGGTGGCGCAGTGGGCAAGGCGTTCGCCACCAATGCAGGAGATGCTGGGTTCGAGCCCAGCTCTCGGCGTTGCTACCAGCTTGGCTGGTTGTTCATACTAATACAATTGGCAGTATTAGGGGGTGGGAAGCTGGTGGGTGGGGATTGGACATTGTGGACAGCGACTCCTACAGGTCGGTTGGTGCGCCTGCGCAGTAGAATCAGGAAGCAACGAGGGCGGCGTGTCTCTCCCACGCAGACCCTCGCCGCTGAGAGATCACGCTGTGCAGGTGAAAAGATGCGACGGCTGCCTCCTTGAGTACCGGAGGGGACACGTGATGCAAGGCTTCGTCCACATTGCAGCCGGCTTGTGGGAGGCATGGCCTAACAGCGTTCGAGACAGGGGAGGGTAGGGGGAAGGGTAGGGTAATTGGACAATACGAAATTGGGGACGGGAGAAAAATAGAAAAATGGGGAGAAAAAGTAGATAAAAAAAAACATTTATTTTTCGTTAATTCACCGCTGTCATGGGCAACGCGCAATAATGACCGCTGTCAGGGGCAACAGAGCGCTATTGACCAATCACAATCAAGCATTTTGATCGCAGTCACGAAAGCTAAGCATTACCATTATGCACAACTGCACTACATCAGTGCAATCAAGTCCACACACCTGCCGGGTGCCGGCGATGACAGAGGAGCCACAGAACAACTGAGTCTGCATTTGATCTCATCTTGTCGATGGTGTAAAATGAATTAGGTATATTGTTAGTAAGTTAGCCATGTAATAAGCGGGATAATGTATAGCTATACTCTGTCAATGTCGCAAAATAATTGACCTTCACTGGGTTTAGAACACCTCGGCTGTGCCTCGGTGTTCCAGAACGCAGTGTCTGTCAATTATTTTGCGACAATGACAGAGTATAGCTATACATTATCCTTTACTTAACTTACCACACAGCAATATGCATGGGGTTGTGGGAAGATCCTGAGAGTTCACATCTGCTGCAAGATCGGTATCGTCAACATTTATGAGCATCTTGTTTTGGTCTTCTTTGAAGTGAGCTAAAAGCAGTAACACAGTCCCAACGGAGTCATCACAACCCGCAGCCTGGATTTGAGGTTGGAGTTTTCCTGCAACACTATCTCTTTCTGGGCGCAGACACTTGAAAAATCCCAGGACTCTTTTGTATTTTACATTCATGGCCTCTTGGAATTCTTCATTTATCTGGACCCCAGTCAGTTCATTGAAATGAGCCTTCAAGCCAGTTGTGTTGAAAAGATAGGGCCATTCTTTTTTCAAAGTCCGTGTGTCTTTCTCATCTAGGACATCTCTTCTCTGGGAGGCAAACGTGTTAGTCATCAATGCTTCTATTTTCTTCTCATCTTTCTCATTTTCCTCAAACATTTTATGTAGGTCCTCTTTCATCTTCCTCTGTGATTCGTCATTTGCAGCACGCAGTTGAGGTTCTGGGTTCACACATCCATAAGACATTTTCCTTCGTGTCTTTCCCTTGTCAACACTGCTGGGAGTCATCGTTGGTGGACCTATCCTTTTGTGGTTGTCCACTCTGCATTGTAGTTGTTTTGCTAGAGCATCGTAGCCACTACCTATGACTTGATCCTCAATCACATCCTTGAATGACTTAGGATACTCTTGTACCATCTTGCGGGCAATTTCATTCAAATGTTTCTTTTGAGGATGTTTGCAGACAACCAGGATTTCTGCGGAAATCAACCTGACTATTTCTCTTCTATCCCTCGCCATTGGCCGCTCTTCATTCTCCAATATTTTTTGTATATTCGACGGCATGATGTTCCACTGTATCTTGAAACTGAAGTGCCAGTTATTGTCCAGTGCTGCTGTTCCCTTCTCACGGCTGATGGAGCACTCATTGGTGGAGGACAATGAGGACATCGGCAGACCTGGAATACAGTAAGCCATAATTAGCACAGATATGAGAGATTGGTTGTTTTGCCTCTGAGACAATATCATTTATATTTTAAATGAAACAATGAACTATGAGGTAAAAGTTCAGAATGTCTGCTTTCAATTCATGTGTTGTTTTTTAACATACATTGAACCATTTTAGAATAGTGCCATTCTGTATGACAGGTGTTTATTTTTTTTTAAACACATTTACATAGTCAGTAAGAACAGTTTTGGGCCGACCATTTACCAATTGAATTCAACATCCCCAACAGTATACATGGTAAATGTACGCACGTTTATTTGTGATGGGGCATAGTCTTGGCGTGAACGGAGGTGACAAGGAGCTTGTAGGCGAGCAGGAGTCAAACAGCGCATCCGCATTTCTGTCTGGAGTGTTGTTGGGAAAGTCTGTAGAGGGGTCCAAAATGGTAGTGAATGATAACGTTATTTTCAAAACAGGCACAGAGGAGTATTATCATATTGTTTGGACCACCACCTCTGCAAGTACACTACTCAGTGCGACCATGGTTGGATGTTAACAGTGAAGACGGCAACAAATTGAGCCCACAATATGAAACTCACATTTGAAGCTTAAATCAGTGTATTTAAGGGGGGTAGGCTCCCAGATTTCTATGTACTTTTTATTATAATCTCTGCATTTGTCATAATGTCTCGATGGTAATCAATAGATTATGATGATAGGTGCATTCTGGTTCGGCTTCTGACGCACAACTAGGCCGTCCAATTAAACCTGCTGGTTTGAGTTTTGATTGGGTGGAGGTAAATCTTCCCCTGACCCCTTATCCATTATGGATTTTGATTTGACATCATAATTTATTGATTACCATCGAGACATGACAAATGCAGAGGTTATAACAAAAAAAAAAGTACACAGTACATTTCACAGAGTAAATTCTACTCAAACTGAGTACATTTGACTCAAACTGAGTAAGATTTTACCCAAACCAGTTTGAGTAAAATGTACTCAGTTTGAGTACAATTTACTCAGTTTGAGTAAAATTTACTCTGTGAAATGTACTGTGTATATCTGGGAGCCTACCCCCCCCCCCCCCTTAATAGGAGAACCCATTAGAACCCTAATACTTGAACTCATTCCATGTGTACCTCATTAAGGCAGCAGCTAATTATGTAATGAGCACAGTGCAATCTCCTTTCTGGTCGTAACAGACCTCTCAAGTATTGTCATTTGAAAGGAAAGTGTGCACAATGGTTTTACTTACTGCCGCTAGAAGAAAAAATGCCTGAACTGGCAGGAAAGGCTGTAGACGGGCTACTGGAATCTTCTTCCGATTCTCTGCGGTTGTAACCTAAAGATAGATACTTTATTAATCCCATTTTGTTAAACAAAAGTCAGTTTGACATACACTACTATATAAAAATGAAGACATGCTCAAATAGAGTGACAGTCAATGTTTCACTTACGCTTGGCATGAGCAAGTAACTTTCTGGATTCCACCGGCTTCAGTACACCTTCAAGTTCATGCGGTTGCAAAAACTGTAGATCGTCCACACTAGTCACTCCGAGGCCGTCAAGTAAATCCAGTAGTAAAGGTTGTAGTCCAGAGCCTGGAAGCACGGCATTTATGTAACTGGCCAGGTCACCCATGACTACAAAGAAAGATAAACACAGCTTGAGCCCAGATTTAGCTAAAAGCTAGCAGGTGAAAAGATGCGACAGGCTGCCTCCACATGTATCAGAGGGGACATGTGATGCAAGGCTTCGATCCTCCCTACAACCGACCAGTGGGGGGCATATGCAAGCAACAATCAGGACAGGGGAGGGAGAATTGGCACAAGAGGTAAATTGGGATGGGGAGAAAAATCACAGAAAGGGCAGAAAAAGTAGAAAAAAAAAAACAGTAATGAAAGCTGTTTAGGATGGTAGTTCAATGCTAAATAAATACGGCTGTTTTTATTGGCTCACCTGGGGTGGCATTGGCTGAGGGGCACAGCTGTTTGATGCCAGCTCCTCCTTGCAGTGTGTGGAAGTGTGTGAAGACACTGAACGCCCAACTGCTGACACCTATCCTGCCACTTTGCCTGAGTCTGTCCTCAGTGTGTGTGTGTGTGTGTGTGTGTGTGTGTGTGTGTGTATGAGAATGATTTGGATGCCTATACTACATGTTATATATGCCTCGTGCAGCAATTTAGAATTTAGAATGTATGTACCCAATCAATTATGAATCGAATCATTACTCCCAAGAATCAAGATCAAATATAACTGAGATTCCCATCCCCTCCCCAACTAATCAGCCACCCCATATATCGTCAGTAGCGAATTCAGTAAGCTACTGATCCAGAACACTGTGTTTAAGGGACAGGACTCTCATTCCACATAGACTATATGCAGCTAGTGGATAAAAGTCCAAACACTGTTCAGCATTGATGCAAACCATTTGTCTAGCTGCTTCTCCAAGGTTATAGAGGCCATACTCTGCCAGATAGGATGACGAGTGTGGTATCACCAGGAAGTACACACACTTGTTTTCCTTCATCAGAATGAGCTCAATTTGTCCAAATTCCACTGACTCTTCATTCTTAATGCATAGAAAATAGCCTTTCCTATACAGGGTACCCTTCCACTGCACTTCTGTGGACACCAACTCAGGATGTGGGAGCGAGCTTGCTTTAACCGCATCACGCACTTGGTCACTGTACAAGTCAGTGTGGTAAGGAAACATGTTTTTTACTTGCAAAGTTGCAGGAAAGAAAGAGCTGGAGTTCAGATATGACTGAAGCAGCTGATGATTGTTTGCAAGTGTCTTACACACATTTTTGAAGTTCTGTGTCCTCCTTATGCATCTTTTGAAGTATGAGTGTTTGCTCTCAAACCTCATTGTCCACAACCGTATGAGCGGACCAAGTTTCACGATCAAAGAGGGATAGTGGACGAGGTAGTGATGTTTTGGTTTGAGTTTCTCTGTGGGAAATAGTTGTTTCCTTGTTTCAAGATAATCTTGAATCTGAACATTGAGGAAACAGATTTGAGGTACAGATATCTTGGGGGCACAGACCAACTCACAAAGCTCTTTCAGCAAGATCAGTAACTGCCACACTGGATCCTTAGTATCCGACATCTTATCCCCAATAATCACTGGTAGAAGTCTCAAAAGACACCAATTCTCAGCCGCCTGACCACCAATCTTCATACCACTTATACTTACTTCACAAGGAGCAGAACCAGCATCAGAACCCACATATTTGAACTGTGCGATTCGTCGGTTCAGCTGTGTGTATGTGAACCATTTCTTCACCTTTACAAAATACCTCAAGTAAAGGGTAAGGTCATAGGCTACTACGCCTTCAAACAAGTCATGGCCTATGCATGGTGGGAGCCCTGGCTGGCATACATGGAAATACTTAAGAGAGTTGAAAACAGAGTCAAACTTGAGTCCCTTTACATGTGTTGCCTCAGAGTCCTGTAGTTGTCGCAGTGCTTCCTTGTAGGTCTCAACTGTTCTTACCGGAAACCGGTCTGTCGGGTTGTCCATTTTATTTGTAGGGACTAAGCAATACCTGCAGCAGTGACTTGCAGTACTGAAATTCTCAGTAAAGCCACCGATCGAGTGAGAGCCTAAATTGTCCCCCAGAATACATACGACTGTTGCCCGCACCACCTGGCCAGATGAAGTGACCAGTCCATGCCTCTCAAGTTCTCTAATATCTGACAGCATCCGTGCAAACAACTTTTCATGTGCAAAGTACTTAAAGTACCTCTCAGGACACAGAAGCAAAAGCTGCAAGTTGTCAACACTAGAACGATAGATGGCCTCGAAGTTGGCAAGTGTAAAGTAAACTCCTACAATTTTGTGCTTCTTCTTTGATGATCCAAGAGGGTTCACTACCTCAAATGCATCCTGGTACAAGATAAGCTTTAAGCTTATACCTGGCTCCATGAATAAGTCGTTGGACTTGAAAACAGATCCATCGCAAATATCAGTGAACACATTAGTAGAAGCAGCATTATTTTGTGGCTTCACACACTGTTGCCACACAACTGGGTCTTTTAACATGGATCGTAAAGTATCCTGAAGTGGGATATATTGTGCATAGCACTCCCTTCTATTCTCGTCTGTGCCAAGATAAATAGCCTGTGGGTGCACATATGAAAAGTTCTTTTGGAAGAACATCTTTCTTCTGTGCCCAGTGGAAAGGTGAGAGCTGCACAGCGAATGCAAATCTGCTTCTCCCAAAATACTCAAAACACTGTCAATATCAGTCTCAGACAAGTTTGTTTTAGCTCCCATTAACTTTTTGAATTCCTTCTTAGTGTACCGATGACACGCATCATTCAAACTGTCAATTTCTTCAACAATAATCTGTATTGTTGATGATGGAATGAGGCATTTAGCCTGCAGACGCATGTAAAAAAGGCATAGATTTTTTTGATACAGGGCTCTCATTTCAGTGTCATCTGGCATGTCGTCAGATGAACTTGCTACATGACTTTCATCTAAATCCCTTTGCACCTCAGCGGAATCCTGAGTAGACTGCGATTGTGTAGGGCCAGGGGTTACAAACAACTCTGTTTGATTAATATGCAACCGTGCGATATGGCTAGTGAATGATGATTTTACTTTATAGGTTTTGTCACAATTTGCAAATGGACATTTTACTGTCTCTTTTTTCAATATATGCAATTTCAGATGTGCAATGACATCCCTGAGATTAGTATATTGCTCCTGACAACTTGCGGCCTCGCATTTGAATGAACATCCTATATAATTTCTTTGTGAAGCAGAGATGGTCCTGTGGTCACGGTACATATGTTTTTTCAAAGCAGTATACTTCAGAAACTGATGTTTGCAGTCAGCCACACCACAAGGGAATTGCTTGTTTGCTTCATGTCTATGAAGTAACTGATGGTCAACATAACGTTTAAGCGATTTGAATGACAGGCCACAGGACCTACATTTACATGTATGACCAGGCATTTTTCAGAAGTTAAGTATTCCCTCAAATCTCATGTTACATCTAACAATTCCAGGAAGTTCTGTGTGTGCATGTGTATATAACCTGTCCTAAATCTGCAGATAGGCTAAATGTTGCAACTGATGAAGCGGAACTGCAATCCAAACTGTTGAGACAAAATAAGTGGAAGTGAAGCACAAATAAACTTCAAAAAAGGTTATTTCTAGTGCCGTCAGGCAATTAAAAAAATTAATCTAATTAATCGCATTTTAACCGCATAACCATTTTAGGCCTGATATTTTATATTCTATAATCATATTTCAAATTGCATGCGTCCGGATGGCAGAATTCAGTACTGTATCTACAAAACCTTCTGTTGTATTTTTGTTCAATAAACAATGTGGACTAGGCCAACAGTGACTTTCATGAAGAATGGGGAAAAAAAGTATTGAAATTGACCCAGTTTTAGCGTTTTTATCAAACATTTTGTCTGCCCAACACAATCACTGCACGTGCATATTTTAATCAATGGTTCATATGTAATCGAAATGATCGTCACAACAGGTGCAGGGCACCAGGGGGCGCTGAGAGTCACACACAGCTAGTGGCATGGCACTGATATATGCTTGCTACTACTAGCCGAATGAAAATGTATCTGTTTCACCTAACACTATTGCTCCGTGATTATAGCCACCCATCTCTAAAGCCACAACCACGTTACCATATTTGTAATAATGTAAATCATTGTGTCGTTGTACACATATTGTGTTTATAACTTAGCTAACTTAGCTAACATAGCTTAGCTTGGTAGCTATTGTGCTAACAAAATATCCCGACATCCGGCTCGCTGGCCGGCATGAACGGCCGACCCAAAATGGTTCTCTCCTCTCTGTACACCCCGTCCCCACGGGTACCCTGCCGGGGGGCCATGGACGCGACAACGGCGACAATGGTGGCAGCCTGTAGGGCATAGATATCTATAATAGAATATAGATGTCTATGCTGTAGGGTGCTCGAGCCCGTAAAGGCTAGTGGTTCACGATAGCTATGAGCTAACAACGGCCGCCGCTGTTGTCGCGTCCACAAGCTCCTCCGCAGGACACCCGCGAGGACGGGGGCACACAAAGAGGAGAGAACCATAGGCTAACGTCAGTGTAGTGGTCCTGACTGTAGGCAGCAGGGACGGCGGAGCTATATACTATATAGGCTAACTGTGATGCACCTAGTGGGCCACCATTGAACTAGTACTATGACCCGGACGGGCAAGGCATTTCCTGAAGTGACGTCACGGCCGTGCTAGCTTTTAGATTCGGCTCATTAATATGCACCTGGCTGTAGTGACGTCGGCGTTTGATAAGCTTTTTTGATTCGCACGTGCATGTTATTCGTGCGTGGACCTTTTTAACTCTTTCAGAGTGGCATTTCCGGTGTCAAATGGAAAAAAATAAATAATGAAATTATATACCAATGATGTAAACTACCCATAATTGATCAGTAGGGTTTAACCTGGAGGTTGGGCTTTAATCATCTTTAGGATAGAGGGGGGTATCATGCACCCCCCGGAAATATACTTCTAACCAGTGTTTCTAGATTTGAAAGTTGTCAGAGTGTCCCATGTATCATTTATATGCAAATTAAGGACATGATTATCAAAAAACCGCAAACAAATCTGTTTAATATATCTCAGCCAATATTGCAGATAACTGAACCAATTTGGACAAGTCAATCAGGGCAAGCTTATTTGACGCATATCTCGCCTAGAAAGGCTTTCGAAATAGTGAAATGCCATTTGATGGTAGAAATTCGTTTGTTTTCACTCATAAGATGGCGGCGGTCATAAGATGGCGGCGGTCTCGTAACAATAACCTGCAAACCATCCACGTGGTACATACATGTACATAGGCGCCGCTATACTATAGGTGGCAGTGAGATCCTGCTGTAACAACCTCTGTGGAAATATTATCACATTTAAAAAAAGATAAAATCTCCTAAGTTTTAACCTTAACCTAAACAAACGTATTGCTGAAAATATACACTCTATGACTGCTGTCATATACTGCAGAGAACTCTTTCATGGCAAATAAGTAATCTGGTCTTTCCAAAGACATGCGGGACACGTGTGCACGAATACACCTTAAATGATTTTCGAATATAATGCAAAGTTTTGTTCATATTGATTCTACCAAGTGTATACTTTTTATTTCTGAATTTCCCATTCTTAATTCTTACATGTGTGCATGAACACATTCATTGCTTTAGCTGCTTTGCACGAACAAACATGTACGCTAGCATATTGTTACGGTAAAATACGTGGAAATGTACATTTTAAGACAAGACGACAGTCGCAGATTTCTATTATATAATGACTATTTGAAAACAATGACTTAATATAAATGTCTTACTGGGTCGGGTCTTGCTGCTGTTCCTGTCTTTCAGGGCGGAAAAAGTTTTTTTTTTTGTGTAATGACGATTTATATAAGAACCTCCCATGCGCAGAACAGCTTGCATAGGTATCTGTGTCTTTTGCCGGTAGCTAAATGACAATGTAATTATAATGTGATTGATTGATTGATTGATTGATTGATTGATTGATTGATTGATTGATTGATTGATTGATTGATTGATTGATTGATTTAAAAGTTTATTAACAGATTGCAGAATGGGTACAGTGCAGTACAGCTCAATACATACAATTGTTAAGGGGATGCAGACCAGAGAAAGACTTCCCCCATTTTCAATTCATCATATGTACACGACTTACAGATAGACAGTACTGCTACATCTATACATTTATGACATACCAGATTTGCAAATACAGTACTGTTTGTGATACAAAAAGTGTCCAGAAAAAGAGTGTATATACATTTGATGTCGAAACTGTATACATTGGAGGAGGTTGGGTAGGTGGGGTGGGGTTGGGTGGGGTGGGGGGGGGGGGCTGTACATTGGAGGTGGGGGGGGGGGGGGTTGGGGGGGGGGGGGGGGGGGACAACTGGGTTAGGAAATGTTTCAACTCATTCAGAACGCAGCGGCCCGCCTGATCTCAAACCTACCGAAGTCGGCCCATGTCACCCCACTTCTTAGGGACCTGCACTGGCTCCCCATTGCTGCACGAATCCGCTTCAAGGCCCTCGACCTAGCATACCGTGCGGCAAAGGGAACCGCTCCCGCCTACCTCCGATCAATGGTTTCTAACTACACACCCTCAAGACCCCTACGCTCTGCATCTTCTGGCCGCCTCAGACCTACTCCTATCCAAGCTCCGGGAGGGTCATCAAAGAGAAGTCGCCTATTCTCAGTCCTTGCCCCACAATGGTGGAATGAACTATACCCACCCCAGTTAGGACAGCCGAAACACGTCCAATCTTTCGCCGTCGACTAAAGACGCACTTCTTCAACCATTATCTGAATTAAAAAAAAATAATCTAACCCTAACTAACCGTACTGTCATGCACTTGTCCTAATAAACTAACCAGCACTCAACACTTTGATGAACATTGTTGCTCAGCTTGTGCCCTTCCTGATGGCTTGTCGTACAGAACATGTAAGTCGCTTTGGATAAAAGCGTCAGCTAAATGACTAAATGTAAATGTAAATGTAAATTTGTAGGGGCCATGTTTCGAATTGCAGTATCCCGTATAGGTGTTCTTTGAGGGTGTTTTTGAAAGTGGGTAGTGATTCACATTCCTTTACAGCTTTGGGTAGGGCGTTCCACATTGATGTGGCATAATTGCGAAACGTGTTTAGTTCATTGTTTGAGCCGAATCTGGGTTTAACATGATTTGTTGAGCTTCCTCTAGTGGTTGTGGTATTCACTGACCTTTGGGAAGTATTTTGACATGTACATGGGTACCTTAGTCGTATAGTGTATCTTGTAGACCAGGCCCATTGCAAGTTGCTGTACTCTGTCGTCTACTCTAAGCCATCCTAGGTTGTCAAAGTGGGCAGGGGTGAGGTGGGTTCTGGGGGTAAGGTCAAGTAGTAGTCTGACCAGTTTGTTTTGTGATGTTTGTAATTTAGATTTAAGCGCCTATGAGGTGCTTTGGTACCATGAGGTGCACGCATAGTCGTAGTATATTGAATGAGGGCTCCTGCCAGAGTCTTCAGGGTATTCTTGTTTCTTGAGAGGAGATCCGGTACAAGAATCTAGTTCGTTGGTTGACTTTTTTTATTACATTGGATGCCATTTTGTCACAGGAAAGATTTGCCTCTAGGATGGAACCCAGGTAGGTAATTTCATCTTTCCTTGTGACAATATTGTCACCCATGCACTGCAACTGAGAAGCCGTCGGTCTTGCTGAGTTTGTTATTTGAACCGAAGAGAATGGACTCTGTTTTGCCCATGTGTAATGATAGTTTGTTATCAGCGAGCCATATGCAGATTTTGCCTATATAGTTCCGAGCTGAGGGTTTTTTCAACCTGCAACTTGTTCTTGTCAGAGACCAGCATGGCTGAGTCGTCCGCAAACAGGAACAAGTTGCAGTCACAGGCTGACGACATGTCATTTGCATAAATTAGGAAGAGTAGCGGTCCTAGTATGCTTCCTTGTGGAACACCACAGCTCACTGTGAGGGGGGGGGATAGAGTATACCGTTTACCTCTACCATCTGTTCTCTCCCCTCCAGGTAGGATTGCATCCAGCTCACTGATAAGCTATCAAAATCAATTGCTTTTAGCTTGTCAATCAGAATGGAGTGATTGACAGTATCGAAGGCCTTTTGTAGGTCCAGCATGACCATGCCGCAGTATTTGCCCGCGTCCACCTCTTGTTTGATGTGGTCGTTCAAATAGAGGAGGCATGTGTCAGGGAGCAGCTAGATATATAGCTTAGCACAAGGGCTGGAAGCAGTAGGGAGCAGCTAGCTATATAGCTTAGCACAAGGGCTGGAAGCAGTATAGGGACCAGCTAGCCTGCTTAGCACAAGGGCTGGAAGCAGTAGGGAGCAGCTAGCTATAGCTTAGCACAAGGGCTGGAAGCAGTATAGGGACCAGCTAGCATATAGCTTAGCATAAGGGCTGGAAGCAGTAGGGAGCAGCTAGCTATAGCTTAGCACAAGGGCTGGAAGCAGTATAGGGACCAGCTAGCTATAGCTTAGCACAAGGGCTGGAAGCAGTATAGGGACCAGCTAGCCTATAGCTTAGCACAAGGGCTGGAAGCAGTAGGGAGCAGCTAGCTATAGCTTAGCACAAGGGCTGGAAGCAGTATAGGGACCAGCTAGCCTATAGCTTAGCATAAGGGCTGGAAGCAGTAGGGAGCAGCTAGCTATAGCTTAGCACAAGGGCTGGAAGCAGTATAGGGACCAGCTAGCTATAGCTTAGCACAAGGGCTGGAAGCAGTAGGGAGCAGCTAGCTATAGCTTAGCACAAGGGCTGGAAGCAGTATAGGGACCAGCTAGCCTATAGCTTAGCATAAGGGCTGGAAGCAGTAGGGAGCAGCTAGCTATAGCTTAGCACAAGGGCTGGAAGCAGTATAGGGACCAGCTAGCCTATAGCTTAGCACAAGGGCTGGAAGCAGTAGGGAGCAGCTAGCTATAGCTTAGCACAAGGGCTGGAAGCAGTATAGGGACCAGCTAGCTATAGCTTAGCACAAGGGCTGGAAGCAGTAGGGAGCAGCTAGCTATAGCTTAGCACAAGGGCTGGAAGCAGTAGGGAGCAGCTAGCTATAGCTTAGCACAAGGGCTGGAAGCAGTATAGGGACCAGCTAGCCTGCTTAGCACAAGGGCTGGAAGCAGTAGGGAGCAGCTAGCTATAGCTTAGCACAAGGGCTGGAAGCAGTATAGGGACCAGCTAGCATATAGCTTAGCACAAGGGCTGGAAGCAGTAGGGAGCAGCTAGCTATAGCTTAGCACAAGGGCTGGAAGCAGTATAGGGACCAGCTAGCTATAGCTTAGCACAAGGGCTGGAAGCAGTATAGGGACCAGCTAGCCTATAGCTTAGCACAAGGGCTGGAAGCAGTAGGGAGCAGCTAGCTATAGCTTAGCACAAGGGCTGGAAGCAGTATAGGGACCAGCTAGCCTATAGCTTAGCACAAGGGCTGGAAGCAGTAGGGAGCAGCTAGCTATATAGCTTAGCACAAGGGCTGGAAGCAGTATAGGGACCAGCTAGCTATAGCTTAGCACAAGGGCTGGAAGCAAGCAACTATAGCCTATAGTTTAGCACAAGGACTGGAAGTAGGGAGCAGCTAGCGCTCTGTAAAAAAATTAACTCTGACGCACAGAGATGAAATTGATGAAATTGAATTGGGTGATGGTGTTGGAGGTCTGACCCCCCACCCTGACCGCCTGGGGTCTTTCACTCAGAAAGTCCAGTACCCAGGCGCTCAGGGCGGAGCTCGGACCCAGCTCGATCAGCTTGTCCACCAGTCTGGTGATGGGGACTATGGTGTTGAACGCTGAGCTGTATGAACAACAGTCTCACATAGCCCCCCTTCTGACGGTCAAGGTGAGAGAGGGTGCTGTGCAGTACCTGGGAGACCGCGTCGTCAGTGGACCTGTTTGTCCTGTATGCAAATTGCATAGGGTCCATATCACTGGGGAGGGAGGCACAAATGTGGTCCTTGACCAGCCTCTCGAAACATTTCATGACCACAGAGGTGAGTGCCACCGGTCTGTAGTAATAACTGTGAATTGAACTTGCATTGCTGCACTATAGTCCATCCGTTGCAAGTCAACGCCCCCCCCCCCCCCCCTCCATCCATTAACTCAACTGGACTGTCACTGTAATATTTATGTACAGTTGTACAGTGTCCCCCACCCACCCCTCCTACCCAACCCCCCCACCCACCCAACCACCTCCAATGTACAGTCAGATTGGTTATTTTTGGTTGAGGTTGAAAAAGCTATGTTGATTCAATATTTAATTACAGATACCATTTCAACATTTGAAAAACTGTCGTTGAATCAATTTAGTAGATTCCCCCTCCCCTCCTCCCCCTCCCCTCCCCTTCGAGAGGGTATAGTCCTAAGCAACTCGCGAGACCTAGAAGATCTCACGGGACTTGAGGTATTCAAACACTTTGGCGCGATGGATGGTGTCTTCACTGACTGCTTGACAAATAGTCTGAGCCAAACTCCTTGGTAAGTCATTGACAATATTATGTATTATGCCATTCACATACCATAATCTTGCTGTCATCGTTTGACTACATGCTACTTTGTGAATTATTACCGTGGTGGCAACTAGTAGGCTAGAACGAAGCTTGTTAGCATTATTAGCTAACATGCTAGATGGTACTTAACTGGTAAGTGAGTTCTTATGGGAATAGTATGATTCCGTTCAGATACCATCACCGGGCTGTTATCGTTTGACTAAATGTTATCTCTGTGCCGTGGCAAATAGTTTGGAGCTTGTTTGAGCAAATAGTGATGCATATTATTATAGCTACTAACGTTAGCTAGCTATCATGCTAGCTAACGTTATTCTGCCATTTTGTTTCGTGATTAAAATGTACGTTTTTAATAGTTACATAAGCATTGTTGTAACTAGTGTTAACAAATACTTTATTATAGTTCAATTGTGTTAAACTTGGGACACAGCCATGGCTCTATTTTATTTCGTTTTGTATGTGAGGCATTTTAGCTTGCAGTTGTTGTGTTGCATTGTGGGTCTTCAGCACAAAGTAATCCCTTGCTGAGGGTAAGATGGTTTTCTGTCTGCTCAGACTCAGAATACTTAATTAACATGATCTGTGCTTCATAAAAAAACAGATATTATTTATCTGGTTTTGGTTATTTTGCACAGTAAATACTTATTCAGGCCTACCTGCAATTCAGAATTTAATCCAGCAGGGCGGCAGTGATGTTCATTCTGCCTTTT
>NC_140176.1:87275437-87290437 GCF_963971535.1 Notolepis coatsorum | reverse complement strand
ATTTACCCTGAAGGACTGGTTCTGGCCGAACCGTTCGTTATACAAGTATCACAGAGACATTACAAATGTGCTCACAGTTGCACGAGGGTTTCGGACAGAGATACGGGATGGTGCGCAGGCGCTGTGATCACCCAACGGCGGAAATAATGCCGCTTTGAGCAGTTTATAAAAAAATATTAAAAATATTTATTAGCAACGCCGAGCTTTCAAACCATCCCGTATCTCTGTCCGAACATATACAGAAATAAATACAGTAAAAACATACATGACATCATGACATTTATGGCATAGGGACATACATGACATACAGGTATATACTGTAGTACTGTTACATTTGTGACATATACGATATGCAAATAATATACAGTACTGTTACCCAGAGATCCTAACAGAAAATATTATATATATATGATGGGGATGAGACTGTACATTAGGAGGAGGGGGGGGGGGGGGGTGGACATTTACGGTGGCCAGTTTCGAATTGCAGTCTCCCGTAGGTGCTCTTTAAGAGCGGTTTTGAATGTGGGCAGGGGTAAAGTGGGTTTTAGGAGTGAGGTTAAGCAGTAGTCTGACCAGTTTGTTTTGTGATGTTTGTAATCTTGTTTTTAGTGCCTTTGAGGTGCTTTGGTACCATGAGGTGCAGGCATAGTCGTAGTACCCTTGAATGAGTACTGAGAGTACCCATGATTTTTGCCATTTTGTTATCGTGAAATTGGTATTAAATTTAATTCTGATTGGCATTAAAAAGTCTTAAAGCCTTAAATCTGACTGGGCTAAACCCTGGTTATTTTCAGCCCAATTTATTCATTTCACTGCAAACCATCTGATCAATATATCACCCATACTACATAAAGCATTTACTGACGATCACGTAATTATAAACGCCGCCCCCCCCCCCTTTCCTCCGTGCATGATGACGCATAACGTATACGATCATATACAGTTGAATTTTTTAATATAGCGTGTCTAGGGAATAAACGGCAATCGATGCATTTAGGTCTATAACTCACGTTCTAGGAATTACTACAGGAAATGATAAAACATACTTATATTCTAGAAGGTATTTTTGTATTTTTGTATGAATGAAAAAGTATAACGTTCCTACATCCTGAACAATAGATAATCGATGTTGAATGCAGGCATTAAAGTGTTCCGTCTCAAGACGGATTTCCGTCAATTTGATTGGGGAGATCCGTCAATTTGATTCGCAGTCTAACGGAATTGACTACCTGGTATAATATGATTTGTAGATGCATACAGATTGAAACAAAATTGAGCCAATCAGAGGCGCCAAATATCATGAAAAGGGAATTTTTTCTACCGAGGCGGCGCCAAGCAGTCATCACTCAGGGACTCGAGTGGTTGCAGCTGGAGGCTATTGGGCGAGTGACATTTGCGAGGTCTGTCCGCCACATGGCAGGGTAACAAAATAGTTGTGTCCCCTGCTGTGGTTGTGAGTATAGTATACGTTTATTAGCTTAACTCCGTAGCAACATCACACAGGTGTATCTGTAGACAGTCTCCTCCCCACCGTATATATCTTTTTTCCTACCACCCACCCCCTCCTAATGTACAGTCCCGGACTTTCCAGTGAATCATAGTGTCCTTTTTTTTCATTTTCCCAGATGCACCATGCACCAAGGATCCAGCTGATTACTGCCAATCTGGAGGATTGTTCCTTATCTGCTCTTCACTTGTGCCACTGATTCATTGACCTTTTGTGGTGTGGTATGTTTTGATTTTTACTTAGTAATACACTGTATAGTTGGGATTCTGAATTAAACAGTATAATGTTCACATATATTATGGAGCCCCCAGGGGTCGGGAGAATATTGTGGAAAACAATATAAAACTGAAATGGTAAAGCTAAAAAACTGTAGACCTGACCACAACCCCCTCGGTTCAACAGCACAATATGTTGCTTTCTCCGCTTTTAAAAGTTGAAATCATCTGATGACATTGAAGGGATAGTTCAGAATTGTGGACATAAAGTTTAATTTACTACTTGGCCATTATGTTATGTTCAATGGACTGCACTTATATAGCAATAGCGCTTTTATCCAAAGCGCGTATGGCCTCTCATTCACCTATTCACACACATTCACACACCAATGGTGGCAGCTGCCATGCATATTGATCCATAAATAGTGTTTAGATTGTACTTCTATAGGTTTTTAACTTTACATACTGTATTTAAACATTATATTTGAACAAACACTGCAAGCTAAAGTTTTAAATCATTTGAATCTGTTTTATACAGCACACTTGCTTCCAAAATAAAGCAGTTTTACAATCCTGATCGTTTGTTAACACCTGAAGCTTTTTGTTTCTAACAATCTGTACAATAAAAGTGTTTCTCTGCTGAACTTTGAGTTCTGTCACTTTATTGAAGGAGTTTGATTGTAATAATTGAGGAAAAACCTGTGAAATAACAGTGTTTCACTGCTGAACTTTAAGTTCTGTCACTTAATTGAAGGAGTTTGATTGTAATAATTATGGGAAAACCTGTAAAATAACAGTGTTTCACTGCTGAACTTTAAGTTCTGTCACTTTATTGAAGGAGTTTGATCGTAATAATTGAGGAAAGACCTGTGAAATAACAGTGTTTCACTGCTGAACTTTGAGTTCTGTCACTTAATTGAAGGAGTTTGATTGTAATAATTATGGGAAAACATGTAAAATAACAGTGTTTCACTGCTGAACTTTGAGTTCTGTCACTTAATTGAAGGAGTTTGATTGTAATAATTATGGGAAAACATGTAGAATAACAGTGTTTCACTGCTGAACTTTGAGTTCTGTCACTTAATTGAAGGAGTTTGATTGTAATAATTATGGGAAAACATGTAAAATAACAGTGTTTCACTGCTGAACTTTGAGTTCTGTCACTTAATTGAAGGAGTTTGATTGTAATAATTCTGGGAAAACATGTAAAATAACAGTGTTTCACTGCTGAACTTTGAGTTCTGTCACTTAATTGAAGGAGTTTGATTGTAATAATTATGGGAAAACATGTAAAATAACAGTGTTTCACTGCTGAACTTTGAGTTCTGTCACTTAATTGAAGGAGTTTGATTGTAATAATTATGGGAAAACATGTAGAATAACAGTGTTTCACTGCTGAACTTTGAGTTCTGTCACTTAATTGAAGGAGTTTGATTGTAATAATTATGGGAAAACATGTAAAATAACAGTGTTTCACTGCTGAACTTTGAGTTCTGTCACTTAATTGAAGGAGTTTGATTGTAATAATTCTGGGAAAACATGTAAAATAACAGTGTTTCACTGCTGAACTTTGAGTTCTGTCACTTAATTGAAGGAGTTTGATTGTAATAATTCTGGGAAAACATGTAAAATAACAGTGTTTCACTGCTGAACTTTAAGTTCTGTCACTTTATTGAAGGAATTTGATTGTAATAATTCTGGGAAAACATGTAAAATAACAGTGTTTCACTGCTGAACTTTAAGTTCTGTCACTTTATTGAAGGAGTTTGATCATAATAATTTAGGAAAAACCTGTGAAATAACAGTGTTTCACTGCTGAACTTTAAGTTCTGTCACTTTATTGAAGGAGTTTGATCGTAATAATTTAGGAAAGACCTGTGAAATAACAGTGTTTCACTGCTGAACTTTGAGTTATGTCACTTAATTGAAGGAGTTTCATCGTAAATGTAGGGAAAACTTGTGAAATAACAGTGTTTCACTGCTGAACTTTAAGTTCTGTCACTTTATTGAAGGTGTTTGATCATAATAATGTAGGAAAAAACCTGTAAAATAACAGTGTTTCACTGCTGAACCTAACCTGTCAATTAACAGTGATTCTCTGTTCTCGGGTTCTCAAATAATAAACAGAATTATCTGTAAATTTATTGCTTTTCCACTTTATTTTAATTAGGGTATTTCAATGTAAATTTTACACTAATTCAATGTCCCCAAACTGCCAGACTTTTACCGTTTTTCTACCGATTTTTTTTTTACAGTGCACACTAGTAAAGAGCATGCAATGTTCTTTCAACACGTCTTTTATACCTTCATTGTGCTACACCAGGAAACTCATTTAACCTTTCCTTTATGATAAATGTTGGTTTGCTATTAGTCAATATTAGAAGAGTTGAGGACTACATTTACATTTACATTTAGGACTATATGAATAACTTAGTTCTCTCTCAATCTCATGGACATGCATGAACAGCCAAATTAAAAATCAGATGTGCCCTATTGTCCTTACTTGTGTCACTGTAGCCAACATTTCACTTTGGGGTTTTAAACATGGGTTCTCGTTTCCAGCATTGCCTACTAGCTCTTATTGTCTATGCAGGCAGTATCACAGAACTGTGTCTATGTGTGTCACTCACTCACTGAGTGCCCATCCTCATGTACCTCTCTGAGATTTAATAAAGAACAAAGAAGGGAGTCTGCATGATAAATCATGCGCTGGAAGACAGAGAAAAAGAGGACAAAGGAAAGCCTCCACTTTCGCAGGTGGGTCGGTACGCAGTGGAGTCTAGGAGGCTGTAGATTTTATCCTCTGAATGATATTGACATCACAGGTTTGAGTCTTACTTCTCTGGTTTGGGAAATGTGTTTTGTTCACGTTTTCACCAAGAGACAGGCAGTCAAGAGTTTGTACTTAACCTGCACATGTGGGCCCTTTTGAGGATGATTTGCCCACCGGCACTTTGGATTGAGGCTCAGTGATTAAGTCCTGTTCCACACAGAAATGAAAGAAGACTTTGATTAACTGATGAGTATTTGTGGAAGAGGGTTGAGCGAAGGTGGAATGGTCTGCAGATAAATTGTTTGATGTGTAAAGGACGACATCTAGTGGACAAGACTTATAACACACTCCACAAGTAATGAGACTATCAAGGTTGATATTGTATGACATTGTATTCTAGTTTCAAACCTGCTGCAGGGACCCAATTTTCCAGTTATGAATATATATATATGTCTCTTCTAAAACTGCATAGAACACCTTAAATTGAAAGGACCATTTCTGAAGTGTGGACCCTGCTTTAATAAAGCACTTCAAAATGTTTTCTTGAAACAAGTTATGATTTACTACCACTGGCAGCCCACCCCACCCCTTGGATCCTTTATTGTCCTGCATGAAATGTGGCAACCCTGAGTGTTCTTGCCATCAGTTTCTATGCAGGCCAAATACAATAGGAACGGTGTCACTCTCCTACGCTACGCTCGGAGGGAGGATACCGCAGGCGGAAGACGGCCGCTGCTGCTGGAGCTGGACCGAGTCATGTGAGACAAGCCGGCAGCAGCGCGGCGCACGGGGCCGGGGAGAAACCACCGCCTCGCCCCGCGCTTCACAACGCGTCTCAGGCAAGAGTGTAAAGGGGGGCGTAATAGCATAGGTCAGTGGCCAATCAGAGGAACCCGGAAACACAACTGCGTTGGGTAAAGCATACACGCGTCCAGGAGCACTCACACAAGGGTACTACGACTATGCTTGCACCTCATGGTACCAAAGCACCTCAAAGGGGCTAAAAACAAAATGACAAACATCTCAAAACAAACTGGTCAGACTACTGCTTGACCTTACTCCTAGAACCCACCTCACCCCTGCCCACTTTGACAACCTAGGATGGCTTAGAGTAGACGACAGAGTACAGCAACTTGCAATGGGCCTGGTCTACAAGATACACTACACGACCAAGGTACCCATGTACATGTCAAAATACTTCCCAAAGGTCAGTGAATACCACAAATACCACAACACCAGAGGGAGCTCCACAAATCATGTTAAACCCAGATTCGGCTCAAACAAGGGACTAAACACGTTTCACAATTATGCCACATCAATGTGGAACGCCCTACCCAAAGCTGTAAAGGAATGTGAATCCCTACCCACATTCAAAACCGCTCTTAAAGAGCACCTACGGGAGGCTGCAATTCGAAACTGGCCACCGTAAATGTCCAAACCCCCCACCCTCTCCTAATAGACAGTCTCCTCCCCACCGCATGTATATATACTCTCCCCGCCGTATGTATATTTCTCTCCCACCCACCCCCTCCTAATGTACAGTCCCCTCCCCATCATATGTATATACTCTGTCAGGATCTATGAGTAACAGTACTGTATATTTGAATACCGTTTATGCCACAAATGTATCAGTACTAAATACCTGTATGCAGGGCCGCCTGGGAGAAATGCGAGGCCCTGTGTTTC
The DNA here is from genome assembly GCF_963971535.1 of Notolepis coatsorum. Taxonomy (NCBI): domain Eukaryota; kingdom Metazoa; phylum Chordata; class Actinopteri; order Aulopiformes; family Paralepididae; genus Notolepis; species Notolepis coatsorum. Next base: position 87,284,256 of record NC_140176.1, on the reverse strand, counting down.
TTTTTCATACAGTCAACATATTCGTAAATAATAGCGCTGCCCGAGGCTGGGCATGATACAGTCAACATATAGCAAGAGAGAGAGCGAGAGAGAGCTCCCGTTCTACAGTCAATATACAGTGTACAGAGAGAGAGACACATTGGAAAGAAATTGAAATGCTATTTGGCCCTAAACAGAGAGTACACAGTGGCAGAATACCTGAGCACTGTGACTGAAGATCCTTGACTAGGTACAGACTCAGCGAGCACAGCCTAGCCATCGAGAAAGGCCGCCATAGGCAGACTGTGTGTGTTAGAAAGAGAGAGAGAGAGAGAGAGAGAGAGCATGTGTGTTAGAGAGAGAGCATGTATGAGAGAGATAAGCAAAGATGACCCCCTAAAGGATATTCAACTTTTAATGAAAGAACAAAACAGAAGGAAAAGATAACTTCACAAAGGCAACATGAATATACATAGATCCAAAAGGACAAAGATCAACACTTAAATCCAAAGAGAAGAGGGTCTATACCAGAGAAAACAAAGCAGCAAGGAGCCAATGGCCGACAGCTAAAGGCTAGCCAGGTAGGCTACTGACACCAGGCCACACACAGCTTTGGCCAACGGCCCAACGCTACCCAAGCTACACAAACGACCAAGACAATGAATTCACACACAGCACATGTCGTATCTCCAAATGTTGTGAAGTAACATATGTTTTGCCTGGAAAAAAACATCGTTATTAACAAAACATTCGGGAGGGGAAGGAAGGAAGAGTGGGGTAATGTCATGATTTTCATTAATCTTACCTGCACCAAGGAACGCAGGGCGAAAGGCCGCAACACAGGTCTCCACGTTGACGAAAGGCCTCTCGCTGGCGGGACAAAAATAATCCCCTGCTATTCTCACGGCTAATGTCAATGGTCGTAGCACAAGCTAACAGCTAACTCAAGGCTAACTGATAGCATCAAACGAACGTTCCCAGCCGAGCGCAGCCGGCAGCTAACGTCGTAGCTAAACAGCTAACTGGCTAACAGTTAGCTCAACCAGGCTATCGCTAACCATTAGCTAACGCAGAAGCAAGCTATGCGGCTACATACAGGTGCTGACACCAGGCCACACACCGTTAGCTACTAGTAGTACTACAACAGCTAGTCGGCCAGTTTAGCTCCAGAGAGAGAGAGAGAGAGAGAGAGAGAGAGATGTCCACGGCGGGAATAGAATAGAGTTAATAGAATAGGTTAAAAACTCACCAAACGTCCAAGAGGATGGAGACAACCGCGTGGAGTTGACGAAGTTCATCTGCCAAACGACCATCCTCTTCATCTTGGCTACATGCGCTGTCTCTAGGTTAGCTAACGCTAGTTAGCCTTTAGCTAAGCTAGCTACTAGCCGACATCATCATGGCTATACCATGACAAGGCTCCGGCCATTTGTCCCGCCAGCGAGAGGCCTTTCGTCAATGTTCCTTGGTGACCGACCGACTGATAATGACCGACCTCTTCGTCTTGGCTGGCATAACTAAGCATAATAGTCAAAAGCTGCACGCGCGAAATAGTCAAACGCAGCTGACTCACGCCGGCGTACTACACATGATGTAAGTAACCACTACCTTCGTTGAAACCAATAGTATGTCTGCTGCAGAGCCCCAGAGGCTGAGCTCCAATAGTGAGTATGTCTGCAGACTGAATGAATGAATGAAAACTTTATTTAACAGATTGCAGAATGGGTACAATACAGTACGGCTCAATACATACAATTGTTAAGGGGATGCAGACCTGAGAAAGACGTTTGTCTTGTTTCCATCAGGGTCCCCCATTTTCAATTCATATAGACATTTATGACATACACAACATACATGACATTTATGGCATAGGGACATATAGGTATTTAGTACTGATACATTTGTGACATAGGCGGTATTCAAATATACAGTACTGTTACCCCTAGATCCTGACAGAGTATATACATATGATGGGGAGGGGACTGTACATTAGGAGGGGGTGGGTGGGTGGGAGGGAAATATACATACGGCGGGGAGGGAATATATACATGCGGTGGGGAGGAGACTGTCTATTAGGAGGTGGTGGGGGTTTTGGGCATTTACGGTGGCCAGTTTCGAATTGCAGCCTCCCGTAGGTGCTCTTTAAGGGCGGTTTTGAATGTGGGCAGGGATTCACATTCCTTTACAGCTTTGGGTAGGGCGTTCCACATTGTTGTGGCATAATTGCGAAACGTGTTTAGTCCCTTGTTTGAGCCGAATCTGGGTTTAACATGATTTGTTGAGCTTCCTCTGGTGTAGTGGTTGTGGTATTCACTGACCTTTGGGAAGTATTTTGACATGTACATGGGCACCCCGGTCGTATAGTGTATCTTGTAGACCAGGCCCATTGCAAGTTGCTGTACTCTGTCGTCTACTCTAAGCCATCCTAGGTTGGCAAAGTGGGCAGGGGTGAGGTGGGTTCTGGGGTTCAGGTCAAGTAGTAGTCTGACCAGTTTGTTTTGTGATGTTTGTAATTTTGTTTTAAGCGCCTTTGAGGTGCTTTGGTACCATGAGGTGCACGCATAGTCATAGTACCCTTGAATGAGTGCTCCTGCCAGAGTCTTCAGGGTATTCTTGTTTACCAGAGAGGAGATCCGGTACAAGAATCTAGTTCGTTGGTTGACTTTTTTTATTACATTGGATGCCATTTTGTCACAGGAAAGATTTGCCTCTAGGATGGAACCCAGGTAGGTAATTTCGTCTTTCCTTGTGACAATATTGTCACCCACTGTAACTGAGAATCCGTCGGTCTTGCTGAGTTTGTTATTTGAACCGAAGAGAATGGACTCTGTTTTGCCCATGTGTAATGATAGTTTGTTATCAGCGAGCCATATGCAGATTTTGCCTAGTTCCGTGCTGAGGGTTTTTTCAACCTGCAATTTGTTCTTGTCAGAGACCAGCAGGGCTGAGTCGTCCGCAAACAGGAACAAGACCCAGGAACAAGTCAGACACATTCTACAAACGTGTCTAATGTGAAATATATAAGCATATAAGCAAAACTAGATTTTAGGTCTGTGATGAAAAAGGGCCTTGCAAAAAAATAAAAAATAAATAAAAAAAATAAATAAAGAAAATAATATTTTTTTTTTTTTTTTTGCGAGGCCCCCCTTCCCGCGAGGCCCTGTGCGACCGCACTGCTCGCACACCCCCTGGCGTCTTCCTTAATGACAAGCAAGCAGTGCAAGAATGTACCGTAGTGGCGTGCAGTAATGCGCCTTTCATTTCCCCTGTTTCATTTCTTTCAGTGCATCGTAAAGTTCCTCCAGGGTAAAGGGAGAATCCTTTTACTGTGGTTCAACAGTTTTAGTAGCAGTGCACAGAACAAGAGCATTTAGACCTTTTACTGTGGTTCAACAGTTTTAGTAGCAGTGCACAGAACCAGAGCCTTTAGACCTTTTACTGTGTTACTGACATGAAGATGGAACACATTTTTGTTGTTAATATTATTTATATTACTGGTAGTTCATACAAGACTTTCTTTGTAAAATGTGTCATAATGACTGTAGCATTTGTGTGTGTGTAACGTACACTGTAAAAAATAAATGTTTTTTCACAGGAAATTCACTATTATTTTACAGATTACTTTTGTTTTTCTACTTTAAGTGTAAATGCGATACAAATATAGTAAATTACCTTTTATCAAACTATTAACCATTAAATAAAGGTTGTAATTCCTTCATAGTTAAATACAGTAGAGGTTGCATACTTCATTATCTAAAGATGGTAAGTTAGAGTGTTGTGTTCACTCATAGTTAAAGACTGTAGAGGTTGAGTACTTCATTATCTAAACATGGTAAGTTAGTTAGAGTGTTGTGTTCAGTCAGACAGTAGACAAGTAGAGGTTGAGTACTTTATTATCTAAACATGGTTTGATTGATTGATTGAAAAGTTTATTAACAGATTGCAGAATGGGTACAGTACAGTACAGCTCAATACATAGTGGTTGAACTAAAAATCCAAAGAAACAGACTAAGAAATGACGTAAACACCATGATCAGAACCGCAAAAAAAAATTTCATCAACGACAAAACTGAGGAAAACAAAAACAAACCCTGCGAACTTTGGAAATTACTCAATAATCAACTAGGCTGCAGTAAAAAACTTAAAACCAGATTCTCAAACATAAACATAAAGACGGACAACACGCTCATCACAGACAAGCTGGATGTAGCCAATTACTTAAACATCTTCTTCACAAACATAGCCACAACACTGGTAAACAAACTACCCTCCCACTCAGGGCATTATGGGGTAGAACACATAGTAGCATACTACAAAAACCTAGGGGTCCACAAAGACGACTTCAAACTTGAAATGGTAACAACCGATGAGGTACTCAAAAAATTTAGCGCCCTCCAACCTAACAAGGCCACTGGCCATGACAACATCCCCTCCAAATTCCTCAGAGACGCAGCAGCCGCCATCACCCCAGTCATCACACACATAATAAACCTCTCTATAAGACAGGGGCACGTCCCCAAGGACTTCAAAATTGCGAGAGTGACCCCTCTACACAAAAAGGGCAGCAAATTAGACCCAGGCAACTACCGCCCTGTTTCTATTCTTACCTCCATCTCGAAAGTCATGGAGAAAATAGTCTACGAACAGGTCGAAAAGTACCTGGCGGAAAAAAACCTAATCTACGAATTCCAATCTGGCTTCAGAACGTCCCACTCCACTGACACATGCCTCCTCTATTTGAACGACCACATCAAACAAGAGGTGGACGCTGGCAAATACTGCGGCATGGTCATGCTGGACCTACAAAAGGCCTTCGACACTGTCAATCACTCCATTCTAATGGACAAGCTAAAAGCAATTGGTTTTGATAGCCTATCAGTGAGCTGGATGCAATCCTACCTGGAGGGGAGAGAACAGATGGTAGAGGTAAACGGTACTCTATCCCCCCCCCTCACAGTGAGCTGTGGTGTTCCACAAGGAAGCATACTAGGACCGCTACTCTTCCTAATATATGCAAATGACATGTCGTCAGCCTGTGACTGCAACTTGTTCCTGTTTGCGGACGACTCAGCCCTGCTGGTCTCTGACAAGAACAAATTGCAGGTTGAAAAAACCCTCAGCACGGAACTAGGCAAAATCTGCATATGGCTCGCTGATAACAAACTATCATTACACATGGGCAAAACAGAGTCCATTCTCTTCGGTTCAAATAACAAACTCAGCAAGACCGACGGATTCTCAGTTACAGTGGGTGACAATATTGTCACAAGGAAAGACGAAATTACCTACCTGGGTTCCATCCTAGAGGCAAATCTTTCCTGTGACAAAATGGCATCCAATGTAATAAAAAAAGTCAACCAACGAACTAGATTCTTGTACCGGATCTCCTCTCTGGTAAACAAGAATACCCTGAAGACTCTGGCAGGAGCACTCATTCAAGGGTACTATGACTATGCGTGCACCTCATGGTACCAAAGCACCTCAAAGGCGCTTAAAACAAAATTACAAACATCACAAAACAAACTGGTCAGACTACTACTTGACCTGAACCCCAGAACCCACCTCACCCCTGCCCACTTTGCCAACCTAGGATGGCTTAGAGTAGACGACAGAGTACAGCAACTTGCAATGGGCCTGGTCTACAAGATACACTATACGACCGGGGTGCCCATGTACATGTCAAAATACTTCCCAAAGGTCAGTGAATACCACAACCACTACACCAGAGGAAGCTCAACAAATCATGTTAAACCCAGATTCGGCTCAAACAAGGGACTAAACACGTTTCGCAATTATGCCACAACAATGTGGAACGCCCTACCCAAAGCTGTAAAGGAATGTGAATCCCTGCCCACATTCAAAACCGCCCTTAAAGAGCACCTACGGGAGGCTGCAATTCGAAACTGGCCACCGTAAATGCCCAAAACCCCCACCACCTCCTAATAGACAGTCTCCTCCCCACCGCATGTATATATTCCCTCCCCGCCGTATGTATATTTCCCTCCCACCCACCCACCCCCTCCTAATGTACAGTCCCCTCCCCATCATATGTATATACTCTGTCAGGATCTAGGGGTAACAGTACTGTATATTTGAATACCGCCTATGTCACAAATGTATCAGTACTAAATACCTATATGTCCCTATGCCATAAATGTCATGTATGTTGTGTATGTCATAAATGTCTATATGAATTGAAAATGGGGGACCCTGATGGAAACAAGACAAACGTCTTTCTCAGGTCTGCATCCCCTTAACAATTGTATGTATTGAGCCGTACTGTATTGTACCCATTCTGCAATCTGTTAAATAAAGTTTTCATTCATTCATTCATTCACATACAATTGTTAAGGGGATGCAGACCAGAGAAAGACTTGTCTTGTTTACATCAGGGTCCCCCATTTTCAATTCATATATGACATACATGACATACAGATAGACAGTACTGCTACGCCTATACATTTATGACATATCAGATTTGCAAATACAGTACTGTTTGTGATACAAAAGTGTCCAGAAAAAGGAGTGTATATACATTTGGCGTAGAAACTGTACATTGGTGAGTTAGAGTGTTGTGTTCATTCATAGTTAAAGACAGCCGAGGTTGAGTAGTTTCTTCTGATATTCCATAGTAAAGTACACGTTAACGTTACAATGTGTTGTGTTCACAACAGCGTTTAGTCCGACGACGCGTCGCGATAATATACTATATTCGCGAAGTACACGTTAGCGTTACAATCGTCGCGATAATATACTATATTCCATAGTAAATTACACGTTAACGTTACAATGTTGCGTTGTGTTCACTCATAGTTAAAGACAGTTGTGTTCACTCATAGTTAAAGACAGCCGAGGTTTCAAGTGATTCGTTGCAATGTACGCGGAAATGCCATAGCATTTGTCTAAGCGGGGCCTGAAAAGAAAGGCGCTTTACCGTACTGGCGTGCGGTGACGAATGCGGAAGCATTTTTGCACTGCTTGCTTATCATTAAGGAAGACGCCACCCCATGAGGCGGCCCTGCCTGTATGTCCCTATGCCATAAATGGCATGTATGTTGTGTATGTCATAAATGTCAATATGAATTGAAAATGGGGGACCCTGATGTAAACAAGACAAACGTCTTTCTCTGGTCTGCATCCCCTTAACAATTGTGTGTATTGAGCCGTACTGTATTGTACCCATTCTGAAATCTGTTAAATAAAGTTTACATTCTTCATTCATTCAGAGAGAGCGAGAGAGCCCCCCCCTCATCCGCATGCGCAGTAGTGCAAAACAAGGTACACGCCCCGACGCCCAGCAGCGTCGCGAACGCGGAACTGGAAATCGGTTGGTACCGCCCAGCAGCGTGATTACCAAAGGTAGCCGCATTTCTGGCAGACGTTTCTGGTCATGTGACATGTGCGCCCAATAGTGTGACGACTCGAGCTGTGTCTTTGCCCATTTCCACGTCAAACAGCCTGCAAACTACCTGGCGTTCTATCGCCATGCTCTAAGACAAACTCTAACCTTAACCAACTTCGAAGATTGCCCAAGCTTAACCAGTGTAGAAACTGGCGTCGGCCAATCAGAGAGCGTCTGCCAGAAATGCGGCTACGGAAAGTATAGACGGAACTGGAAATCGGTTGGTAAAAGCATAGACGCCGCCCAGCACAGTGAAACCAGTAGGGCTACTAGTAGGAGCAAGCAAGAAGAGGACGTGTTTACAAGGATGAGGTTGGGGCATACAGGGTTGAATAGTACGTTAGTTATGTTAAAAAAGCATATTGATGGGCAATGTGAGTGTAGGGTTAGTCTAGAAACGGTAGAACATGTGGTAGAGCAGTGTGCATTGTATCAAAGGCAGAGGAAAGGTCTTATTAGGGATTTGAAGAGGGAAAAGATAGCGCTTAAAATAGTTGATATTTTGCAAAGGAATTCTGGGGAAGTGTGTATGGAGAGTTTGTTTTATTTTTTGAGAACGACAGGTTTATTTTATAGGATTTAGGACATCCAGATCCACACTCCTTTTCAGTAGATGGCGGTAATGCTCGTCGAAAGTGTTTGCCAACCGCCAAAAAATAGAAAAGAAGAAGAAGAAGAAGAAGCACAGTGAAACCGAGTTTGCGCGCGGCACAGTATTTCCGGACGCCTACGAGCCAGCCCAGGTGAGCTGCGTTGTGTTACTCCGTCTGATAAACGCTTATAAAAGTTGTAATTCGTGTTTTAAACGTTATCTACTTGTTGCTACATGTTCCGTAAAATATTCCACTCATCCTGTGTACATTCTGTTCGGATCCAAGATCACTAACCCACCTTTGTGTTAGTTTAGTCTCGGAGAAAGTAGGCTAATGCTAACGAGACCGCCTGTTTGTTAGCTCCTGTTTGCTAGCTCCTTGCTAGCTTACATAGCTCCTGTATAGCTTGCTACTAGCTGTTGTCTATTACTAGCTAGCTTGCTACTAGCTGTTGGATATTACTAGCTGTTGGATATTACTAGCTAGCTTGCTACTAGCTGTTGTCTATTACTAGCTAGCTTGCTACTAGCTGTTGGATATTACTAGCTGTTGGATATTACTAGCTAGCTTGCTACTAGCTATTGTCTATTACTAGCTTGCTAGTAAAAGCCCTCAGCTTTGAACTCGGCAGAATCTGCAGCTGGCTTTGATAAACCCTCAGGGTTAGTGCCCTCAGGGTAAAGATACAAGGCTTTTTATATCAGGGCATCTGCCCTGCGACCCTGTCTCTTATGAGATAAATTACTGACCCTCGAGCCGTAGCCAATAACGGCTGATCCTATCAACAAGAGCCTAAAGGTTTAGACATAGTAACAAAAGAACTGCAGGAATCAATACATCGGTTT
>NC_140176.1:87216267-87275237 GCF_963971535.1 Notolepis coatsorum | reverse complement strand
CAAACCACTGGAAAAGGCTATTTTTACAATAGGGGACCTTTAATAATAGGCTATTATTCTCTTTGGGGTGGAGGTCATGCAGTAATTGTGGTTTTTTATGCTTGGTGCTGCATGCAGTTGACACGCTGTAGAAGAAGCCACCGCGACCACACAGCGGTTTCATAGCGTGTCTCACTCCACGAGGCGCCGACGTCACCAAGCGCAACAAGTAGACTCTCTCGGGACGCATCCTTTTTGGCTGATCTTGTAGCTTGTCATGACATACATTGGGAATTTGATTTCTGTAATCAATTAATTTCCCCCCACTATGTGTCAGATCTATGCCTGCAGCTGTTGAAAGGCAGTCTGGAGCTCACTAACAGACCCAGAGAAGAGGCAATTGAGTACACTATTGTATAATTGTATTATATGCACTTTAGCTGTAAGCATGTCCTTCTCAGTGTTATTTAATTTAGAACTTTTTTTTCAATTGCTTACAGTTGTTTTTTATTGCTTAACTCATTAATTGCCAAACCCGAGATAAGTTGGGTTAACTCGACATGCGTTGACTGCCAGACCCGAGATATCATGGGTTTTGGTAGTTTATTCTTTTATTCGATATTTTTAATCATTATTCATCCAGGGACCTTGGTGTTACCATAGGGAATGAGTCTGAGATCGCCAAAGTGCAATACCGGCCGCATCCAGCTAGACGGCGGTATTGAGCACCCTTTGAAACCTTGTATCTTGGCCTGTGCAACGGTCAAATGTCACCGGGCTCACTTTTCTTTGTCGGGTGAAGGGAGCGGTTATAACGGTCGGATTGAGGAGCGTCAAATGCTCCCGATGCATGATGTGTGGTGGATTATGTTGGCGACACGATTGACACCAATACTGGGACTCGCGATCAGATAATTGGAATATTCTTTTTGGGGTACATCCTAGTGAAGGTAAGGGCTATATGATATCAATCCTGCGTTGATCCAACCATGTCTTCACCCTGATCGCATCATGTGTGTGTAACGTTACTCCACAACGTATGCCGTTTGTTGATGATCAAAGCATAAAAAAACTACCCCCCCCCCCCCTTTCATGCATTCATGATGAAACATAATACCTATGACATAGATTTGATTTGGGAATAGTAGCGTGTACAGGCAAGAAACGTCAACGTTTATAGTAGAATTGACGTATAAGGCTATTACTCAGCCCTTCAGGAATTACCCCAGACCACGCTATAACCATACTTATATTCACAACAGTATAACACGGGAACGTATGGATGGAAACGTTTATTCTTTTTCACATATTGAACGATAGATATGTGATGTCAAATGGGCCATAGTATTGTATCCATAGCTATAATATAGAATATAGATGGATTCTTAATAGGACTAGTTGTTAAAGATCCCTAAATATTCAGCACAACAATTGAATGAGGTTGGAGTGGGGTGGAATTTGGCAATGATTACGTGGTGCCACCAGTACGACACATCTTCAGTTGTGTTCCCCGACCTCATTGGGTGTTTCGGCCATTTATCACAATACACCCTCTGCCGAGGTTGGCCCACCACAGGCTGATCAGGCCTGGGTGTGTGTCGCACGGTGGCACCACGTGTTCATTTAGCAGCCCATGCTGCGTCTCTACGTTTCAGCCACAACCAGTGACTGCTCCGATCTGCTGCAGTGGCAAGTTCTTTGATTGCCTTTCGTTGGGCCTGATCCCTACTTCCTTCAGGAGCCTTGTGGTGGAACTGGCTACAAAGCCTCTGCAGCCCACCTCCACTGGCCACACCTTCACGTTCCAGCCCTGCCCCTCTGCTTCAGCTGCTAAGTTGGCATATCGCAGCCTCTTCCGTTCAAATGCCTCATCGATGGCTTCCTCCCATGGGACCGTCAGCTCAACGATGAAGACACGCCGGCAAGATTTGGACCAGAGGACCAGGTCTGGGCGCAGGTTGGTCGCTGCAATTTCAGATGGGAAGGTAAGCCTCTGGCTGAGGTCTACCCGCATTTCCCAATCCCGAGCTGCGTTCAGTGGGCCTGAGTTCGGAGGTGACGGCTTGGTCCGCCGTTTCTCCCCTTCCCGGATGAAGGTTGTTTTCCGTGGAAAGGTAGTTTGGGCATTTAGAGGCATGGCGTTGGTGGTTACTCTCTTGTTCTCAAGTTCGGCAGCCAAGCACTTCAGTACCTGGTTATGGCGCCAGGTGTATCTTCCTTGAGTTAGACTGGTCTTGCAACCCACTAAGATGTGTTTGAGGGTTGCTGGGGCTGCACACTGGAGACAGGCTGGGTCCTCTCCATACCAGAGATGTAGGTTGGTTGGTGAGGGCAGGACATCATATGTGGCTTAGCCTATTAGACTCCATGCTCCACAGTTCGTTCCACGTGATTTTCCTCCTCTCCACGCCCTCCCACTTCATCCACCGGCCTTGCTGGGCTTGGGAGACTGCCTTGGCACACCTGGCTGCTTCCTCCTGGTGGCGCACTTCCTCCACCACCATGTGCCGCCGTTCGGTTGGAGTAGCCTTTTGCCATGTGGGTGTAGTTGCTTCCAATCCAAGGATATATATCATATAGCTTACGCTCTGCTCTTAGTGGAACTGTCCCTTTATCCAGTCTAATAATGAATAATTGTCTCCACATGCACACACCCATCCGCCTGGCCACACCCACATCCGCTCCTCTACATAAGTGGGGTCGTGGCCACACCATCAGCTCCTTCCCTATTTTCACCACCGAAAAGTGTCTGTACAACACCACTTTAAGTTTAGTGCCGAAATAGTTATTGGAGAAGAGGAGCTGCGTTGACATTGTATCTTTGTTTTCTCTCTCACTTTTTTCGAGGGAATAAAGTGATAATGTCTTCGCCACCGGAGAGTCTAGAAGATGATGATCATTCTGACCTCCACCGGCGCTTCGCATTAGGGGCGCGCGTCGCTGAGCAATCCCCGCCGGCATTGTCTCCGGCTCTGCAGCTGGATACTATGCTTTGGGAGGTGGTCGACTGTGTGAGGGCTGACGGCCTCTCTGGGCAGGTGATGTTTTTTGCGAGGTGCGTCAGTTGTGGGGGGACAACTGCACAGTTTGCGACGGTCGGCTCCAGGCTAGAATCCTTTTCGCTGCCCCTTAGCGGTGTGGAGGGGGTTCTAGTCTGATACCCCACGATAACATAGGCTCCTCCTCAGTGAAGTCGTAGCTTTGTTTTCCTGGGACCGTTATTCCGAATCTGCGGTTAAATTCCCCGGGTCTCTGGACAAACGGATACCCTCTGCCGCCGCACTGGCCCCGTTTTTCAAGACGAAAAACACCCGGCGCGAGGGATGCAAGCTTGGTGTTTCATTATGAGAATATCTCCGAGCTCAGGTCGGCTGCAGCCTGCGTTCAATGAGGGGCTTGCTACCGATGCCGCTGTGTCTGGTAAACACCGTTCTGTGTGAGGGACGTGTGTTGCCTTTTTTCCTTTTTTTCTTCGGATAAGAAGAGGAAAAGACAGCGGCTGTCTGAAGTGTTGGCCTGTATTGCTATTCTCACGTTGTACAGCTTCAGTAGTAGCCGCTTGGCTTGCCACTGCGTTAGCTGGCGGCTACACTCGGCTAGAAACGTTAACTTGATGCTATCAGTTAGCCTGGAGTTAGCTTTTAGCTTATGCTACAACCATTGGCGCTAGCCGTGAGGATAGCGGGCCCTGGCACTCTGACTACGACATCATCTCTGGCAGAAGATGTCGTCGGGCCTGCGCCATGACCGGCTGCAGGAGGGGGGGTGTCACGCCGGAGTGAGGCTCCAGCCATTGCCTCTTCTGGCCTTGCCAGCGAGAGGCCTTGTCAGCGTGGTAGACCAACCTGTGTTGCAGCCTTTCGTCCTGCGTACGTAGGTGAAGGTAAGATGTCCGTAGGACATTGCTCCACTCTTCCTTCCTCCCCCTCCCGAATGTTTTTGGTTAATAACGATGTCTTTGTTTAACAAAACATATGTTACTTCACTACATTTGGAGATACGACGTGTGGTGTGAAAATTGTCTTGGTCGCTTTTGTAAAGCTTAGGTTAGCATCCTCCCCCCCCCCCCTCCCCTTAAATATGATTTTGTTTACAAAATGTGTGTTGATTCACTATATTTTTGGGGATACGGTGTAATCCCTCAGCTACTGAACATGGTTCCCTGGTTCCACTCCATGTTAGGATGGGTGGGTCACGGGATTTCCCCCCGGCCATGGAATACGTCACTGGGCGCGTTTTCCTATTGGCCATGAGACATCCGTGAGTTTACAGGCTCTGTGCTGCAGACCGCCTTCTTTGTCAAAGTTGGATGATGCGATGCATTCGAAAACTGTTTGTTTTCTGTTCTGCTCTCTATTACAGTGTATTGGACCGTTGGTCACTTGGCCCAATTATTATTACATGTATCTTTTTCAATTGTTACTCACGTAGAGGTCTCTCTGGGGGAACTTCTATCTTCCCCTCTTATGTAAGGAGCAGAATTGACGGGGTTGCCCTCAGACGCGTCATATAAGACCTGTGTCTGTGTCTTATTGACCGGCTTCCTGCTGCTCGTCCCAGACAGCATGGAGGGAACGTTGTCTGGTGTTTCTTAATAGAATTCACCATTGATGTGTTTCGGGTTCTTGACGTGCATATAGTGCTGGCCCTGGGTGCTTCCAATGTGGAACCACGTTATGGGCCAGAGCGCCTTGGTTGCCCAATTCATAGAAACAGCGTTTTTTATGCGGGCGACTGGGAAGGAGATTTTTATCTCTACCGAGCGCCAGTGCACTAGGTTAGACTCAATGACTCACGTGCATCTCCGGGGGGAGATGACGGAGTAGATCATTACATTGGCGGAGGGGCAGCGCATTCACGTACTGTCCATCTTGGTGGCGCCCTCTGTGATGTTTTAGATCGACACGCGTACCTACCCCCCTCTTAGGACTGGGGATGGCGGCGTGACTAGGACGCGGGACTGGTTCTGGTCGTGCCGGATCAGGTCAGTTAACCCGTTGTCCGCCGGGGCACAGATCTGCTGTTCTGGTACCCCGAAGGACTTTGTGCTTTTCCGGGGGGAAAATGCCAGGTCGGTCCGGGCTTCGCGGGGATTGATGTTGTGGATGTGTGTGTCATATGTATGCCACTACGAATTGCCCATAACAGTGACGTGCTTGGTCCATACTGTGTTGTACCTTGCGCTATGTTAGGGGGCCTGGTCCTTCTCCATTTTTCACCCCCCCCCTCCCCCTGCTGGGTGTCTGGGTGGTTGCTGTCAGCCCCTCTAGGCATCCCTGTGTAGGTCCCGGTCCGCCAGGCCTAGGTCCGGACTTGTTCTCGTCGACCTGTTGGCCTGGGTTAACCCTTTGAAAACTGAAACACTTGTACTACTTGTATAGCCTGTGTATACGCGCAGTTATGTTTCTAAGTTTTCTTGGTGGGTTAAGGGAACAACCGCCTCCTGTTAAACTAAACATAGGGAGGTGGTTGGTTCTCAGGTGTGTTGGTAGCAGAGTCGACTCTTGGGTTGAGGCCGGGCTTGACCCCGTCTGCCCGAGAGTATGCCCCCGCATCTTTCATGATGTCTGCCAATTGTGTCAGCCTCTCCTTTGTACCTCGACCCCGCTGGAGGGGTCGGGTTTGTGGAGGTCATGACATGGTGCACAGCATACCGAACACCCCTTCCGCCGGGTACTGTTCTCACAGTAGACCCCTTAGTCCACAGTGCTCCAGGCACAGGTAGAGTTCTGGCCTGTTGCCTGTATTGAGGGATCAACCCCCTTGGGGGTTGTCTCCCAGGCACGCCGTCTAGCCCCACAGTATTGTGGGGGGGTAGCCTCTTGGGGCTTACGGCCATGCCAACCTGGACGCGCCCGATCTCGTCAGATCTCGGAAACTAAGCAGGTTCGGCCCTGGTTAGTTCTTGGATGGGAGACCCCCTGGGAATACCAGGTGCGGTAAGCTAGAGTGCTTTAGAGCGGCGTGCCAGGGGGGAAGGGTCTGCTCTTGTTTGGGCCCTGTCCGATACGCTGGCAATGTGGGGGGTGATGTCACCAGTGACCGTCTGGTGGGGCCCTGATGCTGCGGCCTCGTTGGCCTCGCCAGGCCCCTTTTTTCGGGGGGTCCTGGCCCTCAGGTTGTCCTAGGGCTGGGACCTCCTCCGCTGCTACGGCCTTGCCACAGGGTTGGGTTGTTGACCTTCGACCCTGTGATGTTGGGGGCTGTGACGGAGGTGTTTTTGCTTCCCGTCTGTTCCCTGGTGGCATGTGGGATGCGCGCTTGAGTGGTCGCGGGTCCTTCTGAGTGAAGGTAAGTCCCACGGTCTGCTCACCCTGTGCGTTTGAGGTGCTAAACCCTCTTCACACAGTCGGATCCGATTCCCTCCCGTCCTCCACTAGGGGGGTCCAGGGGGCTCGGGTCCTCCCCGGTTCTGATGGTTGTGGGGGGCCTCAGCGGGTACATCTGTCGAGCTTCCGCTCTGCTCAGCTCCTGTGTTCCACTAAGAGCAGAGCGTAAGCTATACGATATATAACGTACGGTTATTCTATAACCATAGTTATATAAGTATAGCGAGCGTTCTGCTCTGACTCACTGAGGACCCCGTGGTCTTCGCCTTCGGTGGTGAAAGACTTGGAAAGGAGCTGATGGTGTGGCCACGACCCCGCGTATGTAGAGGAGCAGATGTGGGTGTGGCCAGGCGGATGGGTGTGTGCATGTGGAGAAAATTATTCATTATTAGACTGGATAAAGGGACAGTTCCACTAAGAGCGTTATAGTTCTACAAAAAAGGTGACACACTCCTATCTTTTAAAGCGTGGCATTGCTATGACGGGCCCCGTCTAATATCTGGCAGTCAATGAGTTAAGCACGATTTTGAAAACAGGGCCCGGTTTTTCAAAACATTACACACAATTAGCACAACCACATACACAATTAGCAGAACACCTCAGATCCTTTGCTAAATGAAACACTCTTGTAAAAACTATACACTAATTTATAAAAAAAAAACATATTTTGTTACCATATGAAACACATCGTTCTCGTTGTTCGCTCTCTCGTTGTTCGCTCTCTCTCCCCTCCCCCAACCCTCCATCAGGTAGGACTATAGGTAGGCAACGCTATTCAACCTTGAGGCTCCGTCTAACTCTGTCGGGTGGAAGAACTCTCAGTGCCATCCACTTTGACCCAGATAAAAGATTACAGCGTTATCAAAAGCTGTTCCCTTGCACCTATCTCTGGTCACCATAGCGACCCACAACCTTTCTTCTACCAAGCGCTGTCCCTGGCCAACTATAACCTTGCCTTGCCTTAACCACTTAAGTGCCGAATTCTTTCCGGTACACACATTACAAAAACCTTTGTAAAACATACATTTTCCGTGGGATTTTTATAAACTTTGGACCTGTATGACTATAAGACTTCAGGCTATGGAACCGTTATGTTTTCCAGCTCCTGCCTCTCAGCTGGAACCCGAAAACAGGCATCTGGCAACAAGTCAACACAAAAGTAAGGGGTGAGTATTTTATTTCAGTGTGTTCAAACTTGTTTCTCTATTATATTAGCACTCAAAGTGATTTTTTTGATTGTGTAAGAAACGCCAGACTGTTACCTTTCAAACGAGACCAGACTCATGCATGTGCTATAAGTATAAAGTATAATAAATCGCAAATTACTTTGGGTATGCAATCATCAAAAAATTATAAAAAATAGCAAAGATTTTGCCCGATGCATAACCTAAACACCTACCACTGTATAAATGCATTTTACACATTTGGTGTAAAAGACAAAAAAAACACATTGCCTGAATTTTTCTATTTTCTTTTAGATAATTTGTTGGCATTTTATTGCTTTATTGGACAGCCTCGGCAGAGAGGAAGGAAGGGAGAAGACATTCGGCAAAGGTCGCCGGGTCCGGGAGTCGAACCCGGGACGGCTGTGTTGCACTGCAGTGCGTTACGTGGTGCGCCACCTCAAACTTTACACCACTAGTATAAAAAAACATATTTTGTTACCATATGAAACACATGTTTAATTCAGTTTGAACCAGTTACACTCTGCTGTGCTTAACCTAAAACACTTTACTGTAAGCAATTGTACTTTTCAGTGGTTAGAGTACTGTAAGTGAAGTACACAGATAATGTGCAAATATACAATAAATGCACCAAACACTACACAATACCAATGTTGCAGACTGATGAAAATATAATTTATTTAGTTCCATAAACCCAAATCAGTCAGTGCTTTGGAATTGCAAGGAAGTGACATCATGATATACTTCTGTGTGTAAGTGTGCATGTGACAAACTGTAATTAGAAAATGAGACAGGGGGTACAATTTTACCTTGGGGGACTCCCATAGTGAGGAGGATAAGTTTGTTCACAATGTTTTGCATCGCCGTGCCACTTTGATTGCCGATTGAATTTCGTTGTTAAAGGATTATTCTTATCCTATGTATCCTATGTATTTGACGGAGTTACTATTTAGTGTGTTTTGGAGATGGAGATTTCTCCCCTTTGGTTTATCACATCGTGTGCGTTCATTCAGCTACTCTAATTAAAGACGACGTAGTGCTTTATTCGAAAATCAACATCTGTTTCTCGTCGTCTTTGTTCTGCACTGCACCTGGGTCCAACACACCTACCAAACCGTAACAGCTGCATATGTATCAAAAACAGACCCAGCTGATATAAAATACTCATTAAAGCGCCCAACAATATCATCCCTGCTCTTACTTTCAGTCGAGTCAACTAGCATGCATTCACAGAGGCCTGAAGTGGAATTGGAGCCTAGCTTAAAACTCGCTAGGCTAGCTGATCCGTATCCGCTCCCATACATTTGTGCTAAGCTAGGCTAGCTTGCAGCCGGATAGCTTTCTACTGAACACAAAGAGAGGAAATTGGTATCTATCTTCTCTTCTCTGGAGAAGAACACGTTTCCCATCATGTTGACGTATGGCAAACCTTATGCGCTGTATGCTCCAGTGTTCAACTTTGGACCACATCTCTGAAGTCTCTCCCCGATTCAAGATGAAACTTCTCCCTTCTTGAGAAATGACAACTCCTTCCCTGCTTCATGTGTGCGACCCACCATGACTTGGTCATCGGCGATGATTAACTGATTAAAAAGAAAAACCACAATGTCGACTTTGCGCATGTTTATCCCTTTCCACCACCACAATAGGGGGTCGATAATCTTTTCCTGACAAGGATCAGGAACACCCACAGGCAGATCAGGAGGCCGGCACTGATTTCACTGATCGACTGAGTGTTCTTCCTGGGGTCTCCATAGTAGCCTGTGTATTTGGGGGATAAACAAGATCCCCCCCGAAAATGAAACGCCCAGCATCTGCGGTAGAGGTGAGAGAGAGAGAGAGACAGAGAAAGAGACAGAGAGAGAGAGAGAGAGAGAGAGAGAGAGAAATAGAGAGAGAGAGAAAGAGAGAGAGAGAGAGAGAGAGAGAGAGAGAGAGAGATACAAAAGAAAGAGAGAGAAAGATTAAGAGAAAAAGAGAGAAAGAAAAAGAGAGAGGGTGGGTGGCAGACAGATAGACACAGAAAGTGAGAGATACAGGTAGAGATGGGAAAGATATATATATAGAGAGAGAGAAGGGGGGGGGGGTAGAAAGAGACACCAAGACTGAACAAAGACAAGGAAAGACACACACACACACACACACACACACACACACACACACACACACACACACACACACACACACACACACACACACACACACACACACACACACACACACGCATAAACACACACATACTACATACACACACAGATGTAATAGACTGTGGGGGTGGCTACAGATTAAAGGGTCTGTCTGCAGTCTAGCATGAGTCAGAAGGGAAGTGGATCACCAGTGGTCTCCTGATGGCTCTGAGAAGACAGGCTGAGAGGATAGGCTGAGAGGACAGGCTGAGAGGACAGGCTGAGAAGACAGGCTGAGAGGACAGGCTGAGAGGACAGGCTGAGAGGACAGGCTGAGAAGACAGGCTGAGAGGACAGGCTGAGAGGACAGGCTGAGAGGACAGGCTGAGAGGACAGGCTGAGAAGACAAGCTGAGCGGACAGGCTGAGAGGACAGGCTGAGAGGACAGGCTGAGAGGACAGGCTGAGAGGACAGGCTGAGAGGACAGGCTGAGAAGACAGGCTGAGAGGACAGGCTGAGAGGACAGGCCAAGAAGACAGGCTGAGAGGACAGGCTGAGAGGATAGGCTGAGAGGACAGGCTGAGAGGACAGGCTGAGAGGACAGGCTGAGAGGACAGGCTGAGAAGACAGGCTGAGAGGACAGGCTGAGAGGATAGGCTGAGAGGACAGGCTGAGAGGACAGGCTGAGAGGACAGGCTGAGAGGACAGGCTGAGAGGACAGGCTGAGAGGACAGTACCGCCAGTCCGCCACCAGCGTACAGTAGAACCTAGGGGTGTAAAGGTACACCTATCCGTACCGAACCGAACCGTTTCAGTGTGTACCGTACCGTACCGAACGGCTGTGTAGTGTACCGAACAAATACAACGGTATGTTAACCACTAACGACTGCCCACCGGGGGCTGTTTTCTTCACAATATAATATATATACATATTCTTTTTTAAATTGTACAAGTCGCTTATTAATTTCAATATAGAATATTCGTTGACAGCCCTACAAGTACAATTAGTTACTGCACACTACAGTACATCACCCCTGAGTGGAACATGGAAAGCCAAACTTTCCCACACCGAAAACCCGTACCGAACCGTGACTTCAAAACCGAGGTACGTACCGTACCGTGGTTTTTGTGTACCGTTACACCCCTAGTAGAACCTCAACTACACAGCTGAGACAGTAGAACCTCAACTACACAGCTGAGACAGTAGAACCTCAACTACACAGCTGAGACAGTAGAACCTCAACTACACAGCTGAGACAGTAGAACCTCAACTACACAGCTGAGACCCTCAACTACACAACCACTAACGAACACAACCATAAATTCCTGCACGAGAGGTTTGGAAAAAATTACACACTGTAGCATTACATAATACAGACGTTTCCAAAGGAATTCCTTCGCTAGGGAAAAAGCTCAGGTCCAAGTTTATTTCTTGCCAGCTGATATTAGCAAACAGTGTGACGTAAAATAATAAACTTGGGTCTGTTTACAGTTAGAATGTTTACGTTGTATGGGCGGTCAGGTGGCGTAGCGGAGATTGCGTTCGTCACCAACACCGGAGACGCAGCTCACAGCTCCGGCGTTGTCACCAGCTTGGCTGGCCGTTCACACTAATACAATTGGCTGTATTAGAGGGTGGGAAAGCTGGCGGGGTGGGTCCGGGTCGTTGTAAACAGCGACTCCTACAGTTCGGTCAGGGCGCCTGCTCAGCGCGGATAGGATCTAAGGGGGGTAGTGTGATCCTTCCACATGTTACACCCTCTCAGTGAGAGTCCGCGCTGCCAGGTGAAAAGAAGCGGTTGATTGGCTAGACGTGTGTCGGAGGAAGCACGTGATAGCCTCCACTCTCCCAGACCGACTGTGGGGGGTAAGTGCGCAGCGACCAGGAAGGTGATTGGGAATTGGCATAACGACTAACATTGGGATGGGAGAAAATCGGAGGAAAAGGGAGGGAAAAAAAATAAAGAATTAAAATAATAATAATGTTTACGTTGTTGAGTCAGAAAAGGTCTATATGCCGTCGACAGCGGCACTTTGGCATTTTGAATTAATTATTGTCTCTTCATCAAACACTTCACAAAAAGCTTCTATGATGTCGTTGATTCCCCCTTCAAACGGAACGGTTTTCTCCCGTGATGTCCAGGAGCAATGCTGACAACGCTGACGTTCCACTGTAGGGAAATAGAATGATGAATGTAATAATAATAATAATAATAATAATAATAATAATAATAATAATAATAATAATAATAATAATAATAATAATAATAATAAACGTTATTTGTATAGCACCTTTCATACAGAAACTGCAGCTCAAAGTGCTTCACAACAGGCATAAAATGAGCACATAAAGTGCATACATATAAATCACAGTTATATATCGTATTTGCTTTCGCGTCCCGCTCTGAGCCTTATGAGATACCCCTTATCTCCTATGATACCTACTGTATCTCCAACGAAACAACTACATGCACCCCACCTGTATGGGGCCCCGCCCCTATGGTGGCATAGCCCATATAACCGTGACTCTGGTCACCAAACACCCTTCCTCTATTTTCGTTCCAGCGTACTGGCTGCGTGCACCATACGTAACTAGCAGGATGAAAAAGATCAGAGTCATAATGTTGAAAGCTTACCGGAGGTTACTGGCCCCTGGCATCTTCGACGCATGTTTTCGGCGACACGACGGGCCTATGTTGATGTTCCTCGTCTGATGACAGCAGATCGAGGTTCAGCTGTACAAGATTGGCTGTCGGGCCAGCTTGTACTCAGGTAGGCCCTGTGTCTTCAGGCATGGGTATTAGTGTTAGTAATGCTGGTTTGTTTTGTTGCACAACCATGTTGTGTGTTGGCGCCGGGGGCAGGATGGTTTGGTGAACGTTCACTGCAGGGAACGGTTTCCAAGCTGTCTTGGGCGTGCTACTAAACATCTAATGCTATGCTACATGCTATCGCTAATGCCACATGCTATTACTACTGCTAACTGCTACGCTGTTCTAATGTCTCCGCCGTGAGATGTTGTCACTTCTCCCTCCTCTTGCCCGGTTCATCAATGAAGGTCAGTCGGTAGCTGTTGTGGTTTTTTTTGCTGAGTCCTATTTACCTTTTTTCGGGTAAATGGGTTGACAACAGGGTAGGCCGTGGCTAGGTAGCCTAGCCAGGTATGTTGCCTTGTGTTCCGGCGGGGTCTGTTGAACGGTGTCCCCATCTGGGGCGATGCGTGAGCTCGGCGGTGTAGCAGTAGAGCTATATTACTGCAGGATGGGACTTGACGGCGGGTTATGGCTCAGCTGGCTAGTTCCTATCCACATTGGCGTCGGGTAGTGGGGCTATGGGTCCAGCCGACATGGTAAACATGTTGTGTGTCTGTGCGCAGGCGATTGTTGATCTGGGTCCCACATCGCCTCACGCTAGGCTGTAGTAGTATAAGGGCAGGGCCGCCTGGGTGAAATGTGAAGCCCTGTGCGAATTTAAACGTGAGGCCCCCCACTGTTTCGTTCTGTCACTCTGCTATGAGAAGGTCTGTCTTGCTACAGTTTTCTCTCCTCTCAACCATTCATACTGACGGTCAATCGGTATACTGGGGGAGTAGTGCGTGGGGGGCTTTGTTTACCTTTTTTGGTAAATGGGCTAAACTAGGGCTGGTGTGCTGTTGTGAATATTTTGAATGAAGGCGGGACTAGTTCGCTCTGGTCCGCCTCCCCTTAACTTTGTGTGTATGGGTTTGCTCATTCTACAGTATTTTGTGGTTTAGTTCTTTTATTCATTTAACCCTTTCATGGTGCACACCACAGTGGAGGTTGCTGTTTGAAATCACCACTGGTGCTCCGTGTTAACATCAGTCCTTTGTTTTTGACATATTGAAACAGTGCCCCGCCCGGCCGACGCCATGGGTGGGTCGGCCTGGCGAGTGGCTGGTGGGCTGTTAAAGCTTGTACCGCCACGGTATGGAATTGGCAACGATTAGAACTGTGTTCGAATTGCCGACGTCGACACATCGCGCGAGGTTGTTGACGTTATTAGCTTTGACCCAGCCGCAAGCTATAACCGCTCAGGGTTCCCCTCTCCGCAGGGGATTTTGGTCTTCTGCTGGAGCGCGGGTGGTATTGTCCTAGGCCCTACACCGCCTCACACCGCGCAGCCAGAAGAAGAGAGAGCACGGCCTCGTCAGCGGCGATGACGAGGCCCTCGACAGGCGGCCATGTTTTCCCCCGCCGGAGGTATCCTGGGCGTTGATTCGACAGGTGTCCACAAGGCCGACAGCCTTGGCGGCCGAGGGATCGGCCATGTAGGATGGGTTCGGCTTGAACAAACAAGCCGTCACCGTCCTGCCGCGAGCAGCCCGCTCTCCGATCACTCCCTTCCCCAACACCAGCGGGAAAAGTGGGCTCTGATTGTTTCCTTTGGCTGCGGGCCGCGTGCCTTCGTTGATGCGCGGGCGGCCCCCCTTTCGCTTCTCATGGGGACAGGGGCTGACACCCAGTTGATGGCTGAGCCTGGGTCTGTCCGTGAGAATGTTGTGCTGTCAAGCGGCTCCCACACCTTGAACTGTGTTGGTTGAGCCTGGTGTTACGTCTGTCAACTTAAGTGTTGTCAGCAGGGGGGCTCGAAACCTTTTGAGGCACACAGTGCGGGCTTCCCCGGCCTCGCCTTCGCCAGGCCAGGTATCATGTTGGTGCCTCCCACTCCTGAAATATTGGCAAGTGATCGCAGCTCACATGATTTGGGGTGGTAGTAATATCACTGCAGGGCTACGGTGTGTAGGAACCCATGGGGGCCTTACACCTTGCATGTCCGGCTGCAGAACAACTCCTCAGCATGTTCTGGAGGGGTGTTCAGTGGGGGGGCTTTTTTCATCGAAAGCCCCCTGTATCAGACCGGCCCTTTCTGTCGGGGTTCCCCCTTGGGTGCGATTGCCTCGTGGGTGGTGTCAGGGTCAGATGTTCCGACACGGAACGCGCTGCTCGCACGGTTCCAGGGTTGGCTATGCACAGCGGGGGGACCGGGCCAACTATCTACAGTTCCTGGCGGACCTGCGCCACGTGACGGCGGGTGCGTTGGGAGTGTCGTCACATATGACTACGGCAGTACCATATGTCGAGGTGGATGGAGAGAACGCTGAGGCGGGGACTTGTGTTTACACAACCCCACCCGTTTTCAGGTTTGGTACAGACCCCATTGTCAGGGTCTCCAGCAGTGACAGCTCTGGTCAACGAGATCCAATCTCTGTGGACGAAGCAAGCCATCGTCGTGGCGTTCTCCTCCGGGTGTTCTCTGCCTGAGAAGTCGGGAGGGAGGGGTGTAAGACCCAGGCTGGACCTGTCCCATGGGAAGGTTCAGCATTTTTTGGATCGTCTCCTACCTGTTGAACACTGTCAGGTGGGGGTCTGGTTCTCCTCCATAGACCTGTAGGATGCGTATGCGCATCTCCGATCTTCCATCCTAGGGCTTACCTACGCTTCCTTTGCAGGGTTAGCGTATGAGTACCAGAGGCTGCCGTTCGGTTTTCTCTGGCTCCCCGCATCTTCACCAAGTGCGTGGAGGCCGCACTGGGGCCTCTGCGTCGTCAGGGATTACGGAGTGTTCTGCCCTGATGACGTTCTGGTCCTTCGCGGTCAAGGTGGATCGTCAGGTCTCGTACCAGGCAGGTCTCTACCAGCCTGGGGTTGCTGTAGACTGGATGTAGAGTACTCCTCTTCCCAGTCAACGGTTGGAGGGCTATGGGCATCCATCTCAGAGCGTGTTGTCAACACGCTCGGGAGGTTCCGTCCTAGGACGGTTACGGCGCTGTCTCACGTCGCGTTTTCACCGACGCCTCCCTCGCTGGTGACGCGTCGGGCCAACGCAGTAGGGGGCAGCTGGCAAACCATGCTGCCCGGTCTGCGCTACGTTCAATGTGTTGGTGTTGAAAGTGGTCCTTCTGGTCCACAAATGGTGTTGATCAGGACGGACGATACGACGTCAGTGTCGTGTATCGACAGACAGGGAGGAGTACGCTCCCCCTGTCTGTACCAGGCGGCGGGCGGCTGGCTATGGGCGTCCTCCATCTGCGCGGCCTGAGGGCTCCCCACATCCCCGGCAGGGAGAATGTGGGTGCAGGTGTACTGTCGCGGGGCGGTCCTCATCCTGACGGGTGAGGATTACGTCTGGACATGGCCAGGCAGGTCTGGGACCGATGCCGTGCCGCCAGGGATTCTTCCCCATACATCTGTTAGGTCAGTTGTTGGGACGGGTACGTTGAGGGGCGCAGGTTCTTGATCCTGATGGTGTTACCATCCGGAATGCGCATGCTCCCTCCACTGTCGCGCTTACGCGGGCAGATGACGTATGTTCCAAGTGTGGTGTAAGGCGGGGGGCCGGGACTCAGTCTCCTGCCCCCTGGATGCTGTCCTGAGTTACCTCCAGTCTCTCCTTGATAGACTGTCGGCTTCGACGGTGAGGGTATATGCAGCAGCTATATCCTCCTATCATGAGGGGTTTGAGGGGATGTCTTGTTCAGCCACCCTCTTGTGAAGCGTTTCCTGCTTGGCGCTCGACGCGTTAAGCCGGTGCAACGCTCCTTGGCTCCGACTTGGGATCTTCAATTGGTCCTCGGTCGGTTGTCCTTGGCCCCGTTTGAGCCGCTCGAGCAGGCGCCGTTGGGACAGCTGTCCTTCAAGACCGCGTTCCTACTGGCTGTCACTTCCGCTAAACGCGTAGGTGAGCTCTGTGCTCTCTCGGTACGTCCAGAGTGCCTGTCTTTTCGGACCGATTGCGGTGCCACTCTGCGACCTAATCCTGCTTTCGTGCCTAAGAATATCCGGAGTTCCTTCCGCTCCCGGGATATTGTGGTTCAGGCGTTTCGTCCTCCTCCTCACACTAGTGAGTTAGATGCGGGCCTTCACCTGTCATGTCCAGTCCGTGCTTTGGGGATTTACCTCAGCCGTACTCAGGACTTCAGGGTTACAGACCAGTTTTGTGTCTGTTACGGTGGGGCTCGTGCTGGTAAGGCACTGTCGAAGCAGCGCCTGTCCCATTGGTTGTGCGAGGGCATTACCCTCTACTACACGTTGGCTGGGCAGGATCCCCCTGGGGGCGTCAGGGCGCACTCCACTCGTGGGGTGGCTGCTTCTGCCGCTCTCCTGGGTGGGGCCTAGGTGGAGGACGTCTGTGCTGCAGCTTCATGGTCCTCCCCGGGTCCCTTTGTAAGGTTTTACCTCATGGACATGACCGGGGGTTCTGTCTCCCAGGCGGTTCTGGGGTCTGTGGCCTTTCCTGCTTCCCGTCCTTGGTCGGGTAGCAGGAGTGTATGGGTATGGGCCACAGTGTGTTGAGTCACACGTGGTTCCGCCTGTACGGTGTGTTCAAGGGGTTCTGGTTCCCTCTTGTTCGCATTCAGGTGGAGTTGACTGCGCCCCCCCTTCATTAGGAAGGATGGGGTGACAGGGCTCCCCGCACCCCTTGATGTGGGCTTACGGGTCCTCAGGGGGTACATTTGTCGGGTCTCGCATCCGCTCTTCCCCATATCTCATAAGGCTCAGAGCGGGACGCGAAAGCAAATACGATATATAACGATAGGTTATGTAGATAACCTAGTTATATTAGTATTGGCTGAGCGTCCCGCTCTGTGCGGCCCTGAGTTCCCTCTTGAGGGATCTTTTCCTGGAACGGGATTTGGCGAGGAAGGGTGTTTGGTGACCAGAGTCACGGTTATATGGGCTATGCCACCATAGGGGCGGGGCCCCATACAGGTGGGGTGCATGTAGTTGTTTCGTTGGAGATACAGTAGGTATCATAGGAGATAAGGGGTATCTCATAAGGCTCAGAGCGGGACGCTCAGCCAATACTAATATAACTAGGTTATCTACATAACCTATCGTTTTTCACATTAGGATCTAACATCCCAACAGGCCACCTTGTTTATGGTTTGATTCAGTTTTAAATAGACAATAATAAAAAGAGTAAGATAAAATAGACAGAGTAAAATAGTGCAATAGTGCAGTGCAATAAAATTGTAGAATAGAATAGACATAAAATGAGCACATAAAATGCAGAGATATAAAATCAGTTTTTTGACAGTGCAATAAAATAGTTCTGGATTACTGTTTAAACCGTTTACCTTCTCTGTTTGGTATCCACAGTTTAAAACTTGACAGTCTTCCCTCCTGTTTGATACCCACTTATGTATGTAGAGACTTTGTTTAGACTTTGTGTTTTCCCCTGCAATGTGTAAGCAACTAAAATTCTTAAACGTCAACAATGCTAATTATTCTGGTTTGTCCTGTTGCTGTGGTAGACGGGGTCACCATCACTCCGGTTGGCTGCTGAGTTAGACCAGCTGACGTGCATCAAAACATACCAGCAAAACAAAACACATCTGTTGGGAACGGCTGCCTGTGGTTCCAGAGTGTTTAGTGGGTCAGTGGGTTGCATACAGTACTGCATACCGTACAAACCTTGAACTCTGTTGCCTATACTCAATTCATACCTGCCTACTGCTTTCACTGTCTACAACTGCCCTACACTGTAATCATAATAATCACAACTATACCTACCTCAAACTACAGTATAGTCTACCCATATAACTCTGTATGATAGCATGTACAATAGTGCTGTATATACCGTATATATACATTTATATTTACTGCATATACTGTATAATTATATATAATGTGGCAGATCTCACCCCCCCTCTCATGGATATGTGAAGGATGGGAGATACTTTTGGCACGGAAGGAGTAGACAATTAGGTAGCTGAATATTAGTACTGATAGAACACACCTGCGCATCATTAGTCCACCCACATCTCACGTACACTACACACGCCCAGACCCACACACTACAAAGCCACTAGGTTAGTGAGGAGTAAGTTGATCTGATCCGGTGAGGTTGGAGTTGTTATTATTGAGAGAGAGCGAGATTGTGTTATACGGAGTAGTGAAGGTGAGAGGTAGTGAGAGGAGAGGTGAGAGCAAGTAGGTGTTCATTGTTTACTGGACCCTGGACTGGCTGAGAACCCCCCCTTGTGTACTGGCCCTGGACCGGACGACTACCCTGAGTATTGAACAATCCCTTTTTCTGTCTGTGAGCCTGTTTTGTGTTTTTAACCCTCGGACTGGATCACGACCATTCTTTTGCCTTTACCTCTGGATTCTGCCTTTAATTCAATAAATACTTGTATTGATTGATATTGCTCTTGTGTGGACATTCTAATTAGTTTGTATTTGAACCGTGGCGAGTCTGAACCCCACCAGGCTCGTCACAATATATATCTGTCTGAATATACCTGCATATAATCCTTCTAATACCTACTTATACACCTGCATATAACCCATATTCTATATGATAGCATGCACAATAATCAGAATCAGATCAGAATCAGAATCAGAATCAGAAAGGGCGTTATTGCCAAGTAGTTTACACATACAAGGAATTTGATTTGGTAGTTTTTGGTGCGACATTAGCGGACAAATACGGTAGAATAAAATAAAGAGGTAGAATAAAATTAAATGAAATAGAAGCACAATAGAATAGAATAGAATGATCAAATAAAATAAGCCAGGGCTGTACAATTGTGCACAATGTGGTCAAGTATATACACTAATTAGTGTATATAAATTATAACAATACAGTGGGATGGAATATTTAGCAGGGCTGTGCCATTCAGCAGTAATGTGAAAAAAGTATGAACAGCTAAGTATGAACAAATATGAAGAGTTTTGATTGTATATACAAATATATAGTCCAGTAAGGGTGTGTTAATTAAGCATTACATCACGCTCAGGAGTGCGTTATGAGAATTATCGTTAGACCCCCCTAGGCATGATCTAATTCTCATAACGCACGACTACAAGTGGTGTAATGTCTTTTATACAATTGGCGCATTCATCCAACCTTATTGCTATACAATAAACACACATTAATTGAAGATTTATTGACAAAACCATCCGCAGAAAAAGTAGGTCCAAAAAAAAGAAGACAAGTTGCCTCCGTGTGTAGAAGCAGCTCGGAGGTGCAGTGTTTCAACGCATGCCATCTAAGAATGAAGTGAGCGTGTGTTATTGGAATGATTGATTGATTGAAAATTGTATTACAGATAGACAGTGTTACATCTTTATACAATTGCCGAATTCATCCAACCTTATTGCTATACAATAAACACACATTAATTGAAGCATAATGGAGATTTATTCACAAAACCATCAGCAGAAAAAGTAGGTTAAAAAAAGATATAGGGAGGCAACTTCTCTTCTATAGAAGCAGCTCGGAGGTGCACTGTTTTAAGTGAGCGTGTGTTATTGGATTGATTGATTGATTGATTGATTGAAAATGTTATTAATGTCCGCCTTGTTTCGAACTGGTTATGCTTAGGCTCTCTTTCGAAGTCGGTTATGCTTAGAGTTTGGAATCAGGGCTGGTCTGTCTATCGCCCTGCTCTAAAGATAAACTCTAAGCATAACCGACTTTGAAAGAGGGCCTAAGCATAACCAGTTCGAAACAAGGCAGACATTAATAAAATGTTCAATCAATCATTCCAATAACACACACTCACTTCACTGTTAGACGGCATGCTTTGAAGCAGCTCGGAGGTGCACTGTTTCAACACATGCCATCTAAGAATTAAGTGAGCGTGTGTTATTAGATTGATTGATTGATTGATTGAAAATTGTATTAACAGTGAAATGAGAGTGTCCTTTTGACGATTGGCATCTAACAACATACTTCGCGCAATTTATATTTTGTTTCACAATGAGTCATGACCAACCAATTACATAATCCAACATTGTGTAAGCAACAAACACATTCCATGTGACAGAATCGTTTTTGAATGAGTCGTTATGACGCTATCAACACATCCATTCATAAAGATTATTGTCCGCCATCTTGTTTTCATTCCTAAAAACTCAAACTGGCGGAGTGATTGTAATTCGGTTGTGGGCGGGTTCTGGAATCATGAGCGTGTGTTATGAGAAATAACCAAGTCTAACTTGACTGTTTCAGCCAATCAGAATCAAGAAATTTACATGCCATTGTATAATGTAACACAGTGGGGGGCGGGGGGGTGTTAGTGAGGGTCCCAAGCCTTGTTGATGAGGCTCACTGCAGAGGGGTAGAAGCTGTTCTTGTGGCATGAGGTTTTGGCCCTGATGGACCGCAGAGGGGAGTGTCTCAAACAGATTGTGACGGGGGTGGTAGTGGTCGGCCACAATCTTACCTGCACACTTCCGAGTTCTGGAGAGGCGTACAGGTTCTGGAGAGATGGCAGATTGCAGCCGATCACCTTCTCAGCAGAGTGAATGACATGCTGCAGCCTGCCTTTGTCCTTGGCCGTGGCTGCAGCGTACCATACTGTGATGGAGGAGGTGAGGATGGACTCGATGATGGCTGTGTAGAAGTGCACCATCATCGTCTTTGGAACAACATCCTCTGCTGTGCTTTCTTGACCACTTGAGGGCATGGGAGATAATAGTTCCCAAGTAGCGGAAGGACTCCACAGTGTCGACTGCGATTCACACAGGGTGATGGGGGTGAGTGGGGATGGGGTCTTTCTGTAGTCCACAACCATCTCCAGTGTCTTAAGTTCTACTTTTTTTCTATCTTTGACGGTGAATAACACCATGCTAACATTGACCAAAAGTGAAGAATTGCCACTGAGCTCATTCAGCACCTTCTTGATATCAAGTGTACTAAAAACAAGACTCGATTGTCGTGTTTATATCTCACGGGTCGAACAAACCTCAACATTATTGCCATAAAATACAACGTATATTGTTTATTTACTTTTCTGTGAACGTCACAATCCGGTAAAAAATGGCAGAGATATGGACATTATACAAAAGTAATTTTAGTAGAATTTTTGTAATTACAGTAGATTCCATTCGTGGTCTTTGCTGCCCTATACCGGGCGCCTGGTGGTACAAAATCCAGATTTAACTCTACCATTGGAAAGAGGAGATTTGGCCCGATCCATAGGTGTATGACATGGCCGTAATAAAGTCATTTATAGGCCTGATATTCTATATTCATATTTCATATTGCATGTGTCCGGATGGCATAATTCAGTACTTTATCTACAAAAAAACCTGTAAATCATCTGCCCTCTGTTCATTTGATTTTTAGTACACTTGATCTGAAGGAGGTGCTGAATGAACTTTTGGCCAATGTTAGCATGGTGTTATTCACCGTCCT
Organism: Notolepis coatsorum; assembly: GCF_963971535.1. Classification (NCBI taxonomy): domain Eukaryota; kingdom Metazoa; phylum Chordata; class Actinopteri; order Aulopiformes; family Paralepididae; genus Notolepis; species Notolepis coatsorum. The sequence goes on along the minus strand of NC_140176.1, from coordinate 87,253,451 downwards.
TTGGTTCATTACAATTTACTCAAGCATAGTTACAGACTATGTGTTCTACCCCATACTGCCCTGAGTGGGAGGGTAGTTTGTTTGGAAGACTTGTCACCCATTGCAAGGTCTTAATCTAACTTTAAAAAACATAAACAAAAAAAAGGCATTGATTATCGCAATGACTCAAACGCAAGTGCAAAACGTTTTTATTCTCCATTGGGTTGCCCATGGCAGAAATTTGCTTTAGTGACTCGTTAATTTCAGTCATTACAGTGCAAATGTCGGGTCAGCTTGTCATTTATTTCTGTCTCCTCCTGGGTGTCCACAGGAATGGGCAACTCAGCCGAGTTGTCTGGGAAATTGACAACTTATTTTGATTTATTTATTCAAATTAATCTTTTATCATATAATTAAATATTGTTTAAAATAAATAGCTAAATACTATTATTTTGTGTGTCATGTTTCCAAATAAAATAGTTCACGACAAAATTATTTCTACCTTCAATTTGTTGGTTAGATGACCTCCGTGACAAGGACATCAATCTCAGTGAAGTTTCTCTTTTTAGTTTGCTTAGCCATTATTCCGCATTCCACAAACAGGCATGTTTCCACTGGGGTGTTTTGTTACCATACATGGTAAATTGGGGGCGGTTCTGTATGCAAATACTTAGAATCGTGCACGAGCGAAGACAGTAAGAACAATTGGTATTTATCAACATGGAGTACTTGCATGTGTGCGTATGACCTGTGTACGCATGTTTGATAAATCCGAAATGTTCTGTGCGTAGAGACATTCTAAATTCCGTGCGTAGAAAAAATAGAACTCTTTCTACGCAATGTTGATAAATGAGGGCCCAGGAGAAAATGTCTGTGCGTACGCAGCATTGATAAATGAGGGCCCTGGAGTTTTAAGATAGGCTAGTGGTCCGTATCTGCTTCCATTAATTTGTGCTAAGCTAGGCTAGCTTGCAGCTGGATAGCTTTCTAGGAAATTGGCATCTATCTTCTTGTCTGACTCTGGAGAAGACGTTACTGTAAGCACATTTCCCATAATGTTGACGTGTTCCTTTAAATATCAGGGGACTTTACAGGACCTCACTGCATTTTACGCTATGCTACCAGTATGCACTGCATACTAATACATAATGCCCGCAGTTGTCCCCACACAGCATTGCCAACGTGATCAGATGTATGGTGTAGAGTAGACCCCATAGATGTATGGACCATTCAGATGCAACATAAAGTCACGATACACCACAGACTAAATGATGCAACAATAAACTACACGTCTGCACCAACATCTACATCTACTGTATACCTGCCACTCCCTGCAGCCTGCGTTCCACATTAGTTGGCCGTTTCCCAGGCCTTGTCTTTCCTCTGTGGCCAAAACCCAAAAGCCTCCCTTTTTGAGCCTCCTCTGCCAGCATTACAGAGGTCAATCGTGGATGGAATGCTGCATGAGGATATGGTATTGGACAAGCGCTTTTCCTTCAATATCAAGTAACACTTTAACTTGAGTGGAACTTGGGATGTTTACTGTCATCGGACTACTATGTCGAGGTGTTTCTACTTCTACTGAAGTCAATTAATGGGGGTACTTCTTCCAGGACTACTGAAGGCCATATGGCTCACACTGACAGAGCTTAATCGGAGGATTAACAAGAAAGGCCTGGTAGCCATGCAGTGAATGCATTCTGGAATGCTCTGCATGATCTAACAAGAAATATCTGTGTTTCCATAAAGTGTTTTATCATGAGACCCTTCATAGCTCACTGACTTAACATATTTGAAAAGATTAGGGGATGTTTTTTAATCCATCCTAAAGCAGAATGTACATGTGTGATATTCCAATGATCTTTGTCAATATCAATATTTATAAACGCAGACAGCAGTTTCCCTAAAGCTGGAACTTTGTGATGGCATCAAGTGACTACATTTAGGGCTTACAGCTCTGACTCACAAAATGTACCCAGTAGAATCACCATGGTTACTGTCATGGTGTCCTAGGAGTTAAATCACCATGGTTACTGTCATAGTGTCCTAGTGTCCTAGGAGCTAAATCACCATGGTTACTGTCATAGTGTCCTATGAGTTAAATCACCATGGATACTGTCATAGTGTCCTCATATTTCAGTAAAATTACCATGGATACTGTCATGGTGTCCTAGGAGCTAAATCACCATGGATACTGTCATAGTGTCCTATGAGTTAAATCACCATGGATACTGTCATAGTGTCGTAGGAGTTAAATCACCATGGATACTGTCATGGTGTCCTAGGGGCTAAATCACCATGGATACTGTCATAGTGTTCTATGAGTTAAATCACCATGGATACTGTCATAGTGTCCTATGAGTTAAATCACCATGGTTACTGTCATAGTGTCCTAGGAGTTGTTCCACTATTCACTGTCTATGGAGCAGCTCCAGGGTTTACCGTATCTCTTGATGACATCATCACTAGTATTGTCAGTCTCTCTGATGTTCAGCTTAAAGGAGAGACCTGTTCATATTAACAACAGTAGTATAGAAATAACATATTAACTATATTTTTAGGGTGGATTTTCCCTTCAAGGTATTGCTGCTCATAGACAGTTTCAGCGGAATTGTGTTGCTAGGGAACAGCTTCAACCCCAGTTTACTTCCTGTTAGCTTTGATATCAGAAAACACTGCAACAGACCGCAGAGACACTGGTATCGAATCCAGCTGTCAGCGGTACCTCCGGCTTGGTCGGTCGTCCATACTAACATGATTGGCAGTGTTAGCGGGTGGGAAGCCGGTGGGGTATATATCCTGGTCGTAGTAAACAGCGACTCTTACAGGTCGCTCGGGGCGCCTGCTCAGCGAGGAAGGGAATTGGGGGAAGTAGTGTGATCCACCCATGCGTTACGCTCCCCCAATGAAAGTCCTCGCTGTCAGGTGAAAAGAAGCAGCTGGCTGACTCCACATGTATGTCTGTGATAGTATCTATTAACCCTCCCTAGACCGGCAAGTGGGGGGCAAATGCGTGCAACGACCAGGAAAGGGGGGGGGGGGGGGGGGGGGGGGGGAATTGGCATAACGACTAAATTGGGATGGGAGAAAAATACAGAAAAAAGGAGGAGAAAAAGTTAAAAAAATAAAAAATTAAATGCAACAGGAAATAAACTTGAGGTCCATTTAGGATGTTTATTTTACATTTACGTTTAGTAATTTAGCTGACGCTTTTATCCAAAGTGACTTCAGGAAGTCAGCTGGAAGGGTACACCTCTGGAAGCTAAGGGTAAGTGGTATTGTTTTTCAGACAGTGTTGAACTTGAGTGCTACACTTACAACACACAAGACATGATTGTAAAGTTGTGATTTATCTAGAAAGATACTATTAGCTAGTCTATCTGATGATATCCACTTCACTCAATGAAAGCGTGCCCTGTCGCTAGCTACTAGTCACATTGGTTTTATTGACGGTGTTATGGTTTGTAACCGACCCCAATCGCACAACACAAGACAGGTATGGTGGTTTGCCAAGAAACAGATATTTATTGTGAACAGGGAAAAAGGGCACTGTCCCTTTAAGGGAGAAAACACAAAACACTGGAATAACACAAGAGGGGAAGGTAAAGTGCCTTTAAGAGGCGGGCAGGAAAAGGGAACACTATGGGAAAGTAAGGGAACGCCTAAGGGAAGGTTAAGGGAACGCCTAGGGACCGAGGAACTAGAGACTAGGTAAACTAGGGAAAGAGGACTAGGGACTAGGAGAACTAGGGATAGAGGACTAGGGACTAGGTGGAACTAGAAGGGGAGAACTTGGGACAGAGGGGACTGAGGCCCGCGAGGCGGGCTGGGGAACAGGGAGGAACTGGGGACAGAGAACCGCGGAGGCGGGCTGGGGACAGGGAGGAACTGGGGACTGGTGGGAAAACATCTGGGCCGCTCTGCAGAACAGAGGAGAGGGTTAATATTCAAAGGGAACAAAACAGAGCAGATGCAGAACAGTCCAAATAACAAAGTAACAAAGTAAATACTATCTTCGTGTGAACAAACACACAGTGGGAGATGAAATGTCCAAAATAATATCCACGAGAGAACAAAACAGAGTGGGAGATGAAATGTCCAAACTAATAACTAAGTGAGAACTAAAGGAGGCAATACGCTGGGTGAGTGACATCACAATCAAAACTCACCCAGGCGTATGCGTAATGGTGCAGGAACAGCAGCGGGACGAGGGCAAGGGGCATTACGCTGAGTGAGTGACATCACAATCAAAACTCACCCAGGCGTATGCGTAAAGGTAAAGGGACAGCAGCGGGAACGGGGGCAAGAGGCATTACGCTGAGTGAGTGACATCACAATCAAAACTCACCCAGGCGTATGCGTAAAGGTACAGGGACAGCAGCGGGTACGGGGGCAAAAGGCATTACGCAGAGTGAGTGACATCACAATCAAAACTCACCCAGGCGTATGCGTAAAGGTACAGGGACAGCAGCGGGAACGGGGGCAAAAAGCATTACGCTGAGTGAGTGACATCACAATCAAAACTCACCCAGGCGTATGCGTAAAGGTACAGGGACAGCAGCGGGAACGGGGGCAAGGGCACTACGCTGGGTGAGTGACATCACAATCAAAACTCACCCAGGCGTATGCGTAATGGTACAGGGACAGCAACGGGGCGAGGGCATCGCCACCGGGTGGCTGGCTGTCCGAGCCGAGGAACAGAGCGCTGGAACAGCGGCGGTGGCGAGGATGTCGTCCACCGGGTAGCCGCTGTCGGAGCCGAGGAACAGAGTGCGCGCCACACCTTGGTGTGCGCGTCGGAACAGTGGCGGTGGCGAGGGTGTCGTCCACCGGGTAGCCGCTGTCGGAGCCGAGGAACAGAGTGCGCGCCACACCTTGGTGTGCGCGTCGGAACAGTGGCGGTGGCGAGGGCGTCGTCCACCGGGTAGCCGCTGTCGGAGCCGAGGAACAGAGTGCGCGCCACACCTTGGTGTGCGCGTCGGAACAGTGGCGGTGGCGAGGGTGTCGTCCACCGGGTAGCCGCTGTCGGAGCCGAGGAACAGAGTGCGCGCCACACCTTGGTGTGCGCGTCGGAACCGAGAGACGCATCTGGTGCGTCTGCGTGGAGGAGTGTGCCAAGCAGGAAGGTCTGGAAGATGCGCGTCGGCGCGCTGAGGTCTGGAGAGCGTGCCAAGCTCGAAGGTCTGGAAGATGCGCGTCTGTGCGCTGGTACGGAGGAGCGTGCCAAGCTCGAAGGTCTGGAAGATGCGCGTCTGTGCGCTGGTACGGAGGAGCGTGCCAAGCTCGAAGGTCTGAAGTGGAACACTGGAATACCTCCCGTAGAGGATTAGAGAGCGCAGTACAGTGTCTCCCTCCAGGCAAACGGCGGCAGGTGGCGAAGGCTTGAGCGCATCTGGCGCGCTGGTCTGGAGTGGAACACTGGAATACCTCCCGTAGAGAATTAGAGAGCGCAGTACAATGTCTCCCTCCAGGCAAACGGCGACAGGTGGCCAAAGCCCTTGAAGATGCGCGTTGCGCGCTGGTGACTGGAGAGCGTGCCAAGCCCGAGGGTCCGGGAGATGCGCGTTGGTCTAGATGTGCGTCAGGACGAACAGCTGCGCTGGGGTCTGCAGTGGAGCGCTGGGGTGCCTCCCGTGGAAGTTACAGGGAGCGCAGATCAGTCTCCTCCACAGGCTACGGCGACAGCAGACGAAGGCTGGAGCAAACATCTCAAGGCTGGAGAGATCCATCTTACAGCATTGGTAGACCAGAGGATCTCCCGAAAGAGTCTAGATGTTAGAGAATATGACTCAGCATGAATACAACACGACCCCACGCCGAAACGAGGGGAAGAGCCCTGGTATTTAAAGCCCACAGGGGAACTAATTAGCCTGCCACCACAGGTGCGAGAGGTAATTGATAATAGTCCAGGTGTGGCCACTGAGAGTAAACGAGAGTAAAGAACGAGAGGGTGGGGGCTAGAGAGAGTGAGTGAGAAGGGAATTTCTAACAGTAGGCTTTAAAGAAACAGAGAAAAGGTGGTGAGCAGCGGGCAAAACCTCACAGTACCCCCCCCTCAACGGGAGCCACCCGGCGACCCAAAACAAATACAGACAGAGTGGCAGGGGGCAAAACAAGAGGTACTGGCCAAGCCAGCAGGGGAAGCCACCACAAGAGTGGGGCTAGCAAAAGAAACAGGGTCGCCGAGGGGTAACTAGGGTAGCAGAGGGGCAACTGGTCTAGAGGAACTGGGTCTAGAGAACTAGTCTAGCGAACTGGGCAAGAGAACTGGTCTAGAGAACTGGTTTAGAGAACTGGTCTAGAGAACTGGTCTAGAGGAACTGGTCTAGAGGAACTGGGTCTAGAGAACTGGTCTAGAGCAACTGGTCTAGAGGAACTGAGGGGCAAGCAGGGTAGCTAAGGGGTAACCATGGAAGCACCGGGAAAGGGCTAGCAGAGGGAAGGTTAGCTGCCAGGGCACTGATAGCTACAGGGCCTATGCTAGCTGTACTGCTACATCAACATAGAGGCTGCGCAAGCTGCCGGAGCTAGGCTGGCAGACAGGGCTGGACCAGCATGAGAGCACAAGCTAGCTGGAAGGACAGTCCTAGCTGTGTGAGAAAAACTGACCTTGCTAGCTGAAAGGGCAGTCCTAGCAGTGGGATAAACTACACAAAAAAGTGGAGGCCATGCAGAGGGACCGGGTTAGCTGCTTGGGCCTGGCTAGCTACAGGGCCCATGCCAGCTGCAAGGCTGCATAAACATAGAGGCTGTGCTAACAGCCGGGGCCAAGCTAGCAGACCGGGGCCATGCAGAGGGAAACTGGGTTAGCCGCCAGGGCATGGCTAGCTACAGGGCCTATGCCAGCAGCAAGGGCTGCATAAACATAGAGGCTGTGCTAGCAGCCGGGGCTAAGCTAGCAGACAGGGGCTCTGCTGAGGGACTGGGTTAGCTGCCAGGGCATGGCTAGCTACAGGGGGGTCAAACAGGGCAAAACGGGAAGCAAACAGGGGAGCTAACCGGGGAGACTAACAAGCTAAACAGGGGAGTAACAGGCTAACAAGGGAGCTAAACAGGACTAACAAGGAAGCTAAACTGGGCTAACAGGGAAGCCAACAGGGCTAACAGGGGAGCTAGAGGGAACAAGAAAAAAAAAGGCAAACTCAACATACACCGTCTGTGCTGGCTGGGGTCGTCGATTTGGTGGGGTCGTACTGTTATGGTTTGTAACCGACCCCAATCGCACAACACAAGACAGGTATGGTGGTTTGCCAAGAAACAGATATTTATTGTGAACAGGGAAAAAGGGCACTGTCCCTTTAAGGGAGAAAACACAAAACACTGGAATAACACAAGAGGGGAAGGTAAAGTGCCTTTAAGAGGCGGGCAGGAAAAGGGAACACTATGGGAAAGTAAGGGAACGCCTAAGGGAAGGTTAAGGGAACGCCTAGGGACCGAGGAACTAGAGACTAGGTAAACTAGGGAAAGAGGACTAGGGACTAGGAGAACTAGGGATAGAGGACTAGGGACTAGGTGGAACTAGAAGGGGAGAACTTGGGACAGAGGGGACTGAGGCCCGCGAGGCGGGCTGGGGAACAGGGAGGAACTGGGGACAGAGAACCGCGGAGGCGGGCTGGGGACAGGGAGGAACTGGGGACTGGTGGGAAAACATCTGGGCCGCTCTGCAGAACAGAGGAGAGGGTTAATATTCAAAGGGAACAAAACAGAGCAGATGCAGAACAGTCCAAATAACAAAGTAACAAAGTAAATACTATCTTCGTGTGAACAAACACACAGTGGGAGATGAAATGTCCAAAATAATATCCACGAGAGAACAAAACAGAGTGGGAGATGAAATGTCCAAACTAATAACTAAGTGAGAACTAAAGGAGGCAATACGCTGGGTGAGTGACATCACAATCAAAACTCACCCAGGCGTATGCGTAATGGTGCAGGAACAGCAGCGGGACGAGGGCAAGGGGCATTACGCTGAGTGAGTGACATCACAATCAAAACTCACCCAGGCGTATGCGTAAAGGTAAAGGGACAGCAGCGGGAACGGGGGCAAGAGGCATTACGCTGAGTGAGTGACATCACAATCAAAACTCACCCAGGCGTATGCGTAAAGGTACAGGGACAGCAGCGGGTACGGGGGCAAAAGGCATTACGCAGAGTGAGTGACATCACAATCAAAACTCACCCAGGCGTATGCGTAAAGGTACAGGGACAGCAGCGGGAACGGGGGCAAAAAGCATTACGCTGAGTGAGTGACATCACAATCAAAACTCACCCAGGCGTATGCGTAAAGGTACAGGGACAGCAGCGGGAACGGGGGCAAGGGCACTACGCTGGGTGAGTGACATCACAATCAAAACTCACCCAGGCGTATGCGTAATGGTACAGGGACAGCAACGGGGCGAGGGCATCGCCACCGGGTGGCTGGCTGTCCGAGCCGAGGAACAGAGCGCTGGAACAGCGGCGGTGGCGAGGATGTCGTCCACCGGGTAGCCGCTGTCGGAGCCGAGGAACAGAGTGCGCGCCACACCTTGGTGTGCGCGTCGGAACAGTGGCGGTGGCGAGGGTGTCGTCCACCGGGTAGCCGCTGTCGGAGCCGAGGAACAGAGTGCGCGCCACACCTTGGTGTGCGCGTCGGAACAGTGGCGGTGGCGAGGGCGTCGTCCACCGGGTAGCCGCTGTCGGAGCCGAGGAACAGAGTGCGCGCCACACCTTGGTGTGCGCGTCGGAACAGTGGCGGTGGCGAGGGTGTCGTCCACCGGGTAGCCGCTGTCGGAGCCGAGGAACAGAGTGCGCGCCACACCTTGGTGTGCGCGTCGGAACCGAGAGACGCATCTGGTGCGTCTGCGTGGAGGAGTGTGCCAAGCAGGAAGGTCTGGAAGATGCGCGTCGGCGCGCTGAGGTCTGGAGAGCGTGCCAAGCTCGAAGGTCTGGAAGATGCGCGTCTGTGCGCTGGTACGGAGGAGCGTGCCAAGCTCGAAGGTCTGGAAGATGCGCGTCTGTGCGCTGGTACGGAGGAGCGTGCCAAGCTCGAAGGTCTGAAGTGGAACACTGGAATACCTCCCGTAGAGGATTAGAGAGCGCAGTACAGTGTCTCCCTCCAGGCAAACGGCGGCAGGTGGCGAAGGCTTGAGCGCATCTGGCGCGCTGGTCTGGAGTGGAACACTGGAATACCTCCCGTAGAGAATTAGAGAGCGCAGTACAATGTCTCCCTCCAGGCAAACGGCGACAGGTGGCCAAAGCCCTTGAAGATGCGCGTTGCGCGCTGGTGACTGGAGAGCGTGCCAAGCCCGAGGGTCCGGGAGATGCGCGTTGGTCTAGATGTGCGTCAGGACGAACAGCTGCGCTGGGGTCTGCAGTGGAGCGCTGGGGTGCCTCCCGTGGAAGTTACAGGGAGCGCAGATCAGTCTCCTCCACAGGCTACGGCGACAGCAGACGAAGGCTGGAGCAAACATCTCAAGGCTGGAGAGATCCATCTTACAGCATTGGTAGACCAGAGGATCTCCCGAAAGAGTCTAGATGTTAGAGAATATGACTCAGCATGAATACAACACGACCCCACGCCGAAACGAGGGGAAGAGCCCTGGTATTTAAAGCCCACAGGGGAACTAATTAGCCTGCCACCACAGGTGCGAGAGGTAATTGATAATAGTCCAGGTGTGGCCACTGAGAGTAAACGAGAGTAAAGAACGAGAGGGTGGGGGCTAGAGAGAGTGAGTGAGAAGGGAATTTCTAACAGTAGGCTTTAAAGAAACAGAGAAAAGGTGGTGAGCAGCGGGCAAAACCTCACAGACGGAAGTTACAACAGGGCTTTTGAGGTGATGCGTGAAATCACTGCGCCCAGGCACCAGTGGTTCGGCAAAATTTCTTCAGAGTATCTGCTTATTAAACGAAAATGTCTAATTTAAATTGTATTTCTCCACGTGGTAAATACACAGGTCACAACATGTTTACAGGAACGTTTTGGAGTTGTATTTGGTAGGGATGTCCAATATTATTGGCCTACCGATATTATCGGCCTACCGATATTGGCATTAAAATGTAATATCGGGGGCCCCCCAGTGGCGAACCACATATCGCGCTCAGCCGCGACACGGCCGACCCGGGTTCGACTCCCGAACCCGTCGTTATTTGCCGAATGTCTTCCCCCCACTCTGTCTCCCATTCCTCCTCTGTCTCTCTCTACTGGACTGCCCAGTAGAAATAAAGCGATAAAACGCCAACAAATAAATCTAAAAAAAAAGAATATGTAATATCGGAAATTATCGGTAGGCCTATCGGTAAAAACCGATTTTTACATTTATTTAACCTTTATTTACCCAGGCAAGCAAGTAAGCAAGTAAGGGGGGGGGGGGGGGGGGGCGCATATATCGGTATCGGTTGATATCGGTATCGGAAATTAAGAGTTGGACAATATCGGTATATCGGATATCATTAAAAAAAATCCAATATCGAACATCCCTAGTATTTGGAGTTGTATTTGGAATGTATTTGGAGTGTATTTGGAGTGTATTTGGAGTTGTATTTGGAGTGTATTTGGAGTGTATTTGGAGTGTATTTGGAGTTGTATTTGGAGTGTATTTGGAGTGTATTTGGAGTGTATTTGGAGTTGTATTTAGAGTGTATTTGGAGTGTATTTGGAATGTATTTGGAGTGTATTTGGAGTGTATTTGGAGTTGTATTATTTCGTGACTGTTGGGAACTCGGCTACATGGAGGAACCTAATTCCAGTGAATGATGCTAAGCTAGGCTAACGGTGCTGGGGTTCGCTATGCCTAATGCACAGAGAAGAAAAGGGTATGTAGTATCTGCTTGTCTAACTCCAGGGTAGATTATTACCCAAAAAGTTGGCGTGTTCCTTTAAGTTGAAAGTGTATATAGGTGGAGATGTCTTAGTATAGCTTTTTTGTCCTAACTTGAAGTGAATGAAATCATTGTGATGTTATAACTAAGTATATTTTGGGAACCCACTCTAAAGGCCTAAAAGGTCAAATGCAATGTGGCAGGGCCCCAGCATTCCTAGCGGCACCTCTGACCTTCCGTGAGAGGAGAATGTGAGGGATAAGATGTTATCGGTATCCTTGTTAAGCCAACAGTAGGAGGACACATAGATAAGTGGCGCTACAAAAATGGACACAGAACCAACTAACAGACTCCTTCATTCTCTCTCTCCCCTGTTCTCTTCGACTCTGCCTCTCTTTCTCCCTCACCCTCTCTCTCTATGTCTCTCTCTCTGACCCAATCTCTCTGTGTCTCTCTCTCTCTGTCTATCTCTCTTTCTGTCTCTCTCTCTTGTTTTCACAATCCCACTTCCTGTATCATCCTCATTCTTCCTCTTTCTGACGTGTCTTATAGCTGAAGGTCCCAAGCACCGGTCTCTCCAGTTACAATGGAATTGGAATGAACAAACTCACAGGCCAGACCATCTCGCGAGAGATCCCGGCTCAAATTCTATGAGTAAATCAATTATATATTAGTAAAATTATATGACTATAAACAAATTGTATGACTATTAGACAAATTCTTGCACGCACTCGCGGCACTATGCGCTCGTCTGCCAGCTCCGGGCTGCATTTTTCGCCGATCATCCAATACACAAAGTTGAATTTGCCGCCTTTTGATCGCCACCACAGTGACCACACTCAACCAATTGTGTGCTTCGGGTCTCGAGTTACAAGACGATATATCCAGCGAGCGTCATTTGACAGGTGACGAAGAAGTCCTTTGTCCTGACTTGTGCATGTGAATGAATTGAAGTGGACGGCCATTTTGGATTATCACGCATTATTGCGGTACACACATTACAAAAACCTTTCAAAAAAACGAATTTTCCGTTGGATTTTTATAAACTTTGGACTGTATGACTATAAGACTTCAGGCTATGGAACCGTTGTGTTTTCCAGCTCCTACCTCCCATCATCTGGAACTGGAACCCAAAAACAGGCATCTGGCACCAAGTCAACACAAAAGTAAGGAGAAAATATTTTCAAACCTCTGTTTCTCGAATACATTAGCACTTAAAGTGATTTTTAAAGTATAAAGTAAAGCTTTAGAAAAAAAGTATGCAATTGTCAAGAACAAAAACAAAAATACCTAATAATTTTTGTCTAACCAGCTGGCACTAACGTTAGCTTGTTTTTGTTTAGAAAAAGATCACGGCAACGTATGAGGCTGTAACTGAGTGGCGAGACTAAACAAAAAACACTAAATCGAGACTAAAATGCTCAGACCTGTAGTTGACTAAAACTTGACTAAATGGAAAATAGATAAAGGTGACTAAATATGATGAAAACGAAAAAGAGCATTTGACACACAACTAAGACTAAAACTAAAATGTAGCTGACCAAATTAGCGTGGCTTCTTTCTCTTCTCTGCCCCCCCCTCCCCTCCCATCTGTTGTCGCTTTCCTCTTTCACAGGGACCAGCTCCTTTCACACACTCTACATGACTGACAAGGTCTCCCCAGTCCACTGCTTGGGGAGTCGGGGTCACGCAGCATTATGAAGCCGCTGGACAAAGCCGAGAGGGGGGGGGGGTGCTGCAAGGTTAGAGGTCTCGCCTCTGTCAGGGTGGAATGAAGGTGGTGGAGTGTGGGAGTATGGGGGTCAAATATGTTCCAGGTCAAACGGACCGACGGATGAATTTTTTGTGAATGTAAATATTTAGCATGATGTGTTTTTAACCTGTTCTTAATTACCTGTATGCCATATTAGATTAGATTAGATTCACTTTATTGTCATTACACAGTACAAGACAGTGCAACGTGATTTTGTACGTCTAACCAGGATGTGACAATCAACAGTCATTTGCAATATAAAACACATATAAATAAAAACTGTACAGTAAAGTGCAATGGTTAGCACAATGTGAAATGGTGAAAAATATACAATACAAAATACAATACAAAATATAATAAAAAATAATCATTAAAATAAAGTCTACATAAGCTATGGCTATATACACAGGTATACAGTGAGGTGCAGTGGGCTATGTAGAGTTTTGATTCAGAAGTCTGACAGCTGAGGGGAAGAAACTATACATGGTCCTGTTGGTTCTGCCTGGGAGGCTGCGGTAGCATGCCCCAGAGCGAGTACCCCGCAGGCGGGTGAACAGTCCATGGTTGGGGTGAGAAGCGTCTTTGATGATATTCCGTGCTCTCCGTGAGCACCGCTTCTCATAGATTGATGAGATGGGGGAGAGTGGGGTCTTGGTGATGCGTTGGGCTATTTTCACTACCCTCTGCAGTGATTTCCGGTCCTTAACGGTGCCGTACCAGACTGAGATGCAGGTGGTGAGGATGCTCTCAATCGTACAGCGATAAAAGTTCACTAGCACGGGAGGGGATAGGTGGAGTTTGGCCAACTTCCTCAGGAAAAAGAGGCGCTTGTGGGCCTTCTTGACCAGGGTCGAGGTGTTGGTGGTCCAGGACAGGTCCTCAGAGATGTGGACTGCCAGGAATTTGAAACTACAGACACGCTCAACCTCCTCTCCATTGATGTGGATGGGGCTGTGCGTGCCTGTTTTATTTTTCCTGAAGTCCTGTTATGCTTTCTTTTTTAGCGGCTTTTAACACCAGGCCCAGGGACAACAGTTGAAAATTTGCTTTGGCTAACACTGTCTCACACATTTACATTTATGTTCATTAATGTGTGCTGTCCCTGTTCAAATAAAGTTTAAACTGAACTGAAACTGAAACTGAATCCTGATAGTGCTATACTGGTGTTTTAGATGTACATACCAGCTTTCAATTTGTTATGAGCAAGGCCAGATTATGCCACAATAGGACCCCAGGGCAAGAAAGTGTTATGCACCTCCGGGGACCGACATAAATATGCTATATGAAATATTCATCTCTAGGCTGACAAGTTTTTCTTGGCTAGTCAACAGTACGGTGCTGCAGCAGTTTGCCCCGACCCAAGCCTTTGCTTCACCGCCTGGAGACTGGACTGTCACAGCCACAGCGACAGCCCCTCGCCAGCAGCATGAAGCAGGGCTGTGTTTTTACCATAAAAGGTTCGAAGCCAAGCAGGCCAAGCAGTGCCTACCGCCGTGCAGCTTCAGCGAGCCGGGAAACACCTGGATCAGTGCCATGAGCATCGGTCGGACTGGCAGGCTACTGTTCCTCCAGGACACCATCTCCGGGCGGCGTTTCATGTGCGACATGGGCGCGCAGAGGAGCGTCTTGCCGGTTTCTAGAGTGGACATTCTATCCGGTGGACACGGTCCCCCTATGGAGGCCACCAATGGCAGCCTCATCTGCTCATACGGCACCAGGTATGTGGAAATGTGTTTTAGTGGCCAACGATTTGGCTGGGACTTTATCACCGCTAATGTAGCTGTTCCCCTTCTCGGTGCAGATTTCTTTTTCACCTATGGACTATAAGTGGATGTTAAAAATGTATGCTTGATTGATGTCTGTAACGTTCTGGGTTTCTGTCCTATTCTAGGACTAGGAACCCTACTGTCTTTCTGGAGTACTTCACTCTGTTGTTGGTATTTGCACTAATTGAATGTCACCTCTGGCTTGCTGTCACTACCAGGGGCGGATTTAGGATTGTAGGAGATCCGGGGCTTAGCCCAGATGGGCCCCCTTTTAATTTTTTATTTAATATTTTTTTTTTTTTTTTTGCAGGCAAGGGGTGGTTATGGAGGGGGTCCGGCACGACCCCCTCCACGACATTTTTTCTTTTAATTTAATGAATCTGTACGTGCAATTTCCTGCAATATAGAGCCTTCAATCTTGACCAATAAAGCTGCTCTTTTCACTATAAAACTCAGTTAACCATAACATAGTTATGATTAGATTTATATATTGGGGGGGGGATATATCATATTTTTCATATAATCAAAAAGTGGTGGAGCAAGATCATACCTTTGCTCCCCCAAGTTCAATAGTGGGAGAGCAGAGATGCTCCGAATGCTCTTATGGCCAGGCGTCTATGATTCACTGATACAAAGTAAAATAGTGCAGTGCAATGAAATAGTTTGTAAAATAGAATAAAATAATGCAATAGTGCATTGCAATAAAATAGTTATCATCGTATTTTTTCGGGAGGCCGGTAAGGAGTGCATTACAGTAGTCGAGTTGGCTTGAGATAAAGGCATGGATCTGGTTTTCAGCGTCCTTTTGATTTATAAATGGCCGTACTTTAGCTATGTTTCTAAGGTGGAAGAATTAAGTTTTTGTCAACTTGTTAGGTCTGAGTCTACCATAACACCAAGACTTAACTCACTCAAATACAGTTAGCAGCTGGATAGACCACAGATGGAAATTAGCTTCTGCTAAATCTGGTGCAAACATATTTTCATGTAACAATGATGAATTGTAAAAAAAAAAAAAAAAAAAAAAAAATTTAAATAGATTCGGGGCTTTTCAGAATACATCCGGGGCTTGAGCCCAGGTAGCCACCCCCTAGCTCCGCCCCTGGTCACTACACTGATGGACTGTCACCTCTGGTTGCTGTCACTGGCTGTCACTTATGCTGTCACTAATTGATGCCTGTGGTATGTCAGGAATGTGATGACCTCCTGTTCTCTTTCTCCCTGTCGGAGCTTCAGACAGTCCTGCGTGCAGTCGTCTACAGAACAAGTGCTGGAACCTATTGTTGCTGTTACCTTGATTTAGTATTTATCCTTAAGTCTTTTTTCAGTTGACGCTTGGCCTCTTTCTTGTTATCATTTGCTATCCTTGCTCCTAGTGTTCGTACATTAAAAAGGACACACTATTGAAGAAGAGCAAAACCACACCTCCGTCTCTTTCTTTCCTCTACAATTGGAACTCAATTCCTACCTGCATCTTAACAATGCCGGTACTTTCTGCTCGTACGCTGGTTCTGGATGTGCAGACTCCATCAGACTCTCTATAGCATGCTCTCCGCCTCAGATGAGTTTCACCAACTTCTCGCTGAGTTCCCGGGATCTCACGCGGCCCACCTTCTCATCACCTACAGCCAAGCATGGAGTGGAGCACCATATTGCCACAACCGGCCCTCCGGTCTATGCCCGGGCTCCGCGCCTCGACCTGGTCAAGCTCAGCGTTGCCAAGGCAGAGTTTGTGAACATGGAGCGCCTCTGCATTGTCTGTCGCTCTGACAGCCCATGGGGATTACCACAAGCTCAATGATGCTATGAGGCTATGGGAAGTTAATGTTTTCCAAGGTAGACCTTGTGCGTGGGTATCCTCAACCCGCTGGGGCTTGGCAGCTGCTCACTTTTTTCAGCTGCCAGTTACGCCCCAGCAAGCGGAGGTATAGCACTTACGATCGGGAAGCCCCTTTCGTGACTGTGATGCACGCCAACAAGGTTTGGCCGAGTGAATACACAGTCCCTTGCTCCCCCATAGGAAACCACCCTATTTTAACTCTGAAGAACTGGTCCGACACAAAACGTTCATTATACAAGTATCGCAGAGACATTTTAAAGGTACTCACAGTTGCATGAGGGTCTTGGACAGAGAAAGGCAATGGTTTGAAAGCTCGGCGTTGCTAATAAACATTTAAAATAATTTGTATAAACGTGTAAACATCACGAGACGGCAGTGCGGCTCTGCAGATTATACCCTACTCCTCCTCATTGCGGCGTTCGGGGGAGAGCAGCCATACGTTCTTCGCTGTTTACATGTTTATACAAATTATTTATAATAGGGTGGTTTCCTATGGGGGAGAAAGGGACTGTGGATTCACTCGGCCAAACCTTGTTGGCGTGCGTCGCAGTCATGAAAGAGGCTAATGATCGGGAGCTCCTCGGCCTCTACCTTGCTATCCGGCATTTCCGTTCCCTGCTGGAGGCCCGCTAGTTTACGGCATTCGTGGATCACAAGCCGCTGACGTTCGCCATGGCCAAAGTGGCCAAAGCCATGGTCCGCCCGTCGACAGCGACAGCTCTCCTATGTCTCAGAGTTCACCACTGACATTCAGCATGTGGCAGGGAAATCAAACCTCGTCGCAGACTGCCTCTCCCGGGCCATAGCAGGGCCATCCACGTGGGGCTGGATTACACAGGTAAGGCGGTGGACCAAGATGCCGTCCCTGAAGTGCGAGATTTCAGGTCAGCCACCTCAAGCCTGCGTTTAGAGGATGTGGTTTTTGACAGCCATAAAATACCTTTTACCTTTCTGTGAACGTCTAGAAAAAAGACTGCGTCGCAATCCAGTAAAAAATGCCGGAGCTATGGACATTATACAAAAGTAACTTTACTAACAGTAGATGTCATTCACAGTCTTTGCTGCTCCTGTGTGATGTCTCTACGGGGCAGCCCCACCCCGTTGTTCCCACAGGGTGGAGGCAACGTATTTATGATGCTGTCCACGGCCTCTCCCACCCGGGAAAGAAACCTACACAGAGACTAGTATCCGCCAAGTTTGTCTGGCCCGGGCGGGCTCAGGAAAGACGTGGGAGATTGGGCTGACTCCTGTGTGGAGTGCCAGCAGTGTACCGTCACACCAAGGCCTCCCTGCAGCAATCCCTGTGCCTGAAAGGAGGTTCGATCACGCCAATGTGGATATAGTGGGTCCCCTGCACCACCTATCCAGCGCCCTAGTGGCCATACGTAAGGTATTCCCTACAGAGACGCCGGCCTCTACATTGGTCAGACGGAGCCGTTATGGCAGAGCTCTCTGCCCTCCTGCTCATTTACTTTTTTATTGTGATGAATTCTGGGGGGACATATGTACTGTAGTGGGTTCTAGAGACATAATTCACCATACAGTTGTCATGGTATTGTATTGATGTATTGATGGGGCAGTGTCACTTTAACCCTTTCACTGCCGCACTGCCAAAACGGTTAACCCTTTCACTGCAACAATACACAGAAGGTTAACCCTTTTACTGCCACACGACAGCCGGTTAACCCTTTCACGGTGACCGTCGGTTGTGTGATAGTAAAGGGTTAACCTTCTGTCGTGTGGCAGTGAAAGGGTTAAGGCTTAGAGGACACACCCTTTTTGGGGTTTGATTGATGAAATGTTTGTCACTACGATGATGGGCAGAACCTAGCACGGCATAGCTCTGACAGCAATCACTTGTTTTTCTGCTCAATAAATGACACACGGCTTTGTGTTGTCAACCGATATAAATTGTGCATTTTTGTATTCCAACTATTTCTACAAAAGGGTTAATTCATCATGCTCTGAATGCCAGTATTCTCTGAAATATTACATAATTTTGTATCGTTCTGTCATGAAATAATTGTCATGTACAAACATTTTACAAGTCCAGAAATTAAACAAACAGATATTATTGTATATGCAGTTATTGAACAAATAAAAAGTCCCCCGCTACTTTCTGTGGACTTTGTTTGTACATGCCAGATTCATACTGGATATAAATGACAGTTGATGTTGATCCTGATTACAGTTACAGTGAATGCACACTCTGGCCAGCGCTGTCTCACACGGCGGGGCTGAATGCAGTAGACTGAGCCATGAGCTTCACTGCTGCCATCATGTGTAGCTACTCTTCATACACAACCTTAGCTAGCAGTAGAGTACTGACAACGAAGATGTTAATCTCACTCACCAAAAAACATCTTAGAAAACCACTGCATTGTCCAGGAATGAAAGCAGACAGGGCAGAAGCGACCAGCAGTCGGTTATCTCAACTCCTTGCAGTCTTTGACTGAGTTGGGAGTCCAGGAGGGAGTCCCTTGGTTTGTGCTTTGAGTATAAATACAGATTTGAGATGTAATTGAAATGTGCTATAAATAGAAATGTCCTTGCCCTGGCTTGCCTCCCTGACATCTCCCATAAGTATTAAGAACAATATTTTCAGCTTGGTTGAGCTGTAACAAAAAAAAAAAACAGGTGCTTGTGTGCCGTCATATGCAGAGAGATAGAACAAGAACAGAAAAAATAGATACACCAAAGCAGTCAGAATACCTTTTAAAATCCCATAAATATAACAGTGGAGACTCTACCAGTGTGTGTGTGTGTGTGTGTGTGTGTGTGTGTGTGTGTGTGAATTCCTTAGAGAGAGTGTGTATTGTGGTGTGTCTGTAATAATAACTAACTAAGCCAGAACATGTGAACGATGTGAATCAGAGAAAAACCAAATGACGGGTGTATTTAATTGGAAAAGGAGAATGCTGAAACCAGGTCTCTAGGTAGTCCAGGGACTGAACGAGTCTCAGGGTAGTCAGACAAGCGGAGGGTCGTGGCCAGGAGCGGGTTCTCAAACTGTCCAGGGAGTGAGCGAACTTGTGCAGGGTAGTCAGACGAGCGGGGGGGGGGGGGGGTCGTAGCCAGGAGCGGGTTCTAAAACGGTCCAGGGATACACACACGGAGAGAGTGGCCAGGGAGGCGGAGGTCATACACCGGGATCCAAGACACGGGAACAGGGTGTGGAGCCAGGTAACGAACTGTGAGCAAAGGAGGACAAGAAACGTTAGGTAAAGCAAATAGAACACGGACTGACATGAGACAAGGCAAGAGAATACGGACTCACTGGTAATAAGTAACTACGATCTGGCAGCCTCATGATGACATCTGAGCCAGGTCTAAATAGGAATGGTAATCAGCTGGTAGATGTCAATCAGCTGCTTCTCCGGCTGACACACACCTGCACCCCATCCTGTAATCAGAGAGAGGAAGAGAGGGAGAGTAGCTGGGTAGGGATAGAGAGGATTAAGTGTGTGTGTGTGTGTGTGTGTGTGTGTGTGTGTGTGTGTGTGTGTGTGTGTGTGTGTGTGTGTGTGTGTGTGTGTGTGTGTGTGTGTGTGTGTGTGTGTGTGTGTGTGTGTGTGTGTGTGTGTGTGTGTGTGTGTGTGTGTGTGTGTGTGTGTGTGTGTGTGTGTGTGTGTGTGGAGAGCGTGTGACTTGTGCCAAAATTAGTTTTTTCTTATTTTCCAAAAGTCTTGAAAAATGATGGCAATTATGCTATGAGGCTAACGATATGTTCAGAGGCCTAGTGTGGAGGATAACATAAGGTCTTAAAGCAATTGAATGAAAAACACAATATGTATGATTACAAATGAAGTCACTCTGTCAGATTTGACCGGAAACGCAAGAGAAGGGTTAATGTAACACAGTGGGGGGGTGTCAGTGAGGGTCCCGAGCCTTGTTGATGAGACTCACTGCAGAGGGGAAGAAACTGTTCTTGTGGGGTGAGGTTTTGGCCCTGGTGGACCACAGCCTCCTTCCAGAGGAGAGTGACTCAAACAGGTTGTGACCGGGGTGGTAGGGGTCGGCCACAATCTTACCTGCATGCTTCAGAGTTCTGGAGAGGCGTACAGGTCCTGGAGAGATGGCAGATTGCAGCCGATCACCAGAGTGGATGACACGCTGCAGCCTGCCTTTGTCCTTGGGTGCAGCGTACCATAGTGTGATGGAGGTGAGGATGGACTCAATGTACCTATAAATACTAACTAGATAGTTGATGATAAACATTTAATTTCATTATCTGAAATATTCTAAAATCTAATTGTTTTACCCTGTGCACCCCAGACACAAACTTTGGTTACAATTTAAATAATTTTCTAGAGGTTTAAATTGCTGGGGTGAAATGTACCTCAAGGAAACCAAATGTAATGTAAATTGTAAATTTGAGGATAGCAGGATGTTAAATGCACACAAGATTACTTTAGCCTTTCCTGAGCTAGACATTATCAAACAGATCTATAAGCAGATGTATGGATGTCTGGCATCTTTATGTCATGACAGCTAAAGCTTCTTTCGGTTTAGTGTCTGTGGCTGTGCAGGGATTCATGGGAAAAGAAACGGGTTGGTACGTAATGGGCTGCTGGAGTTAAAATGACTTGTACCCGAGGCCTGCCTGGACACATGACATCAGTGGTGGTCCACCCGTCACCTCTCACTTTACCATGACTGCACATAAACCTGGCACACAACATACTTGTTCACATATATCATTTTTCTTTCACTCTAAAGGAAATATGTCTCACATAGTAGACCCCCCCAGTACTTTGTGGAGACGAAGATGGGAGGCCCGTCTGTGGACCTGATGATGAGTACCAGTCTTCTCCTCAGACATATAAAATCAGTTTTTCACATTAGGATCTAACATCCCAACAGGCCACCTTGTTTATGGTTTGATTCAGTTTTAGTAGAATGTGAAAGACATGGATGATGTGACATACTATAAAATCAGTTTATTTACAGTGCAATGAAATAGTTCTGGATTACTGTACAGTTCAAAGTAATGTTTACCTTCTGTTTGGTATTTACAGTTTAAAACCTGAGTCTTCCCTCTTGTCTGACACCCACTCTTAATGGTTTATATGGTATATATCAGTAAACACAATGGGTTTGATAAGCGATTGCTTATCAATCGCTCTCTCTCTCTCCCAGCGAACAGACATGCACCAGTAACACGTGTCTGTTCGCTGGGAGAGAGAGAGAGAGAGAGAGAGAGAGAGAGAGAGAGAGAGAGAGAGAGAGAGAGAGAGAGAGAGAGAGAGAGAGCCCCCCCCCCCCCCTCATCCGCATGCGCAGTAGTGCAAAACAAGGTACAAGCCCTGATGCCCCGCCCACGTACAGTCAAACAGAGTACAAGCCCCGAAGTCCCGCCTAAAAAAAAGAGTACAAGCCCCGAAGCCCCGCCCAGACGTTGGGCTTGCGGCTCTGCAAATATACCCTACTCGCTGTTAGGGGCAACGGAGCGCTGTTGACCAATCACAATCAAGCATTTTGATCGCAGTCATGAAAGGGGCTAATCTTTACCATATGCACAGCTGCACTGCATCAGGTGCAATCAAGCCCACACACCTGCCGACGCCAGAGGAGCAACAGAACAACCGCGTCTGCATTTGATCTCGTCTTGTCGATGGTGTAAAATGAATTACGTATATTGTTAGTAAGTTAGCCCTGTAATAAGCGGGATAATGTATAGCTATACTCGGTCATTGTCGCAAAATAATTGACCTTCACTGCGTTTAAAACACCTCGGCGCGGCGCCTCTGTGTTCCAGAACGCAGTGTCGGTCAATTATTTTGCGACAATGACCTCGTAGCTATACATTATCCCTTACATATTCCACTATACAGTAGCTATATCTGCGGCGATTGGGTTACTTCTTATATATTTAGTTTGCAGTGTGTATGTAATGCTTATGATGCCTCATTGAGTCATGACTATAAATGCAAAACGTAATTGTTAATGATACAAATATTGTTGTATTTATCTTTATTATAATTATTTAATTCCGAAGAGAATCTATTTGAACGCAATCACCAAATAAATGGTAAATGGTTGTGTTGTGAAGGATCAGATTAAACCGAATATATATATTTATTTATGGATATATATTTAATAGTATTTGTATATCGTTTGATATCCCTTGTATATTCCTTGTACATATACACTGAATATCCCTTTATTCTACTACAGCCCATAATAGTTCATTCTCTTATTGGACAAAAGGACCAGGCGCCAGGGACAAGCCCCTGGCGTTCAAGTTCAAAGGTACCGACGAGACATGCCCTTACTAGCCTCAGCTCCGCGCAGGAATACGGCTACCGAAAGCAGAGCGGCACTACTTGTCCACCGTGCATATAAATATGGCGCAAGAAATGTAGAATTCCTCTTAGTCCTTTACCCTTCTACCCAACTAAGTAACAAGACGTGAAGCCTCACCCCACGGTACCGCGTGCGGTGTAGTACGGCCTGTTTGGCCTTAGAATAGCAGTGAGACCTCGTGCGAATTAATAGCTGAATTGCCAGAGTTTGGCACCGTATTTCTATTAAGTAATAATAGTCTATTATGTATGGTGCATCGTTCGGTTAGAGTTCTAAAGTGAGTAGCACCCCCATCGTTTCCTCGCGTTATCTAGAGTCTTAACCAGGTTGGGCAGACCACGCGTGGTGCTTTCATCCGAGGAGTTCTGGGCGAGGACGAGTGGACCTGCACATTGGATTACCTACCCCGACGACTGCTGAGCCCTATACGGCATGGAATATCTATTTGCTTTGGTGCTTTGATTTGTGGAGCGGATAATCGCCAACACCGGTGAGGGTTGGATTTACCCCGAGAGGAGCCAAGGTGAGACGGCGCTCAGACCAGACTGAGGTCGCCTCGCTTCTTCTTCGTTGTGGACCGACAGCTACAGCTACAGCTATCGTCTACAAGAGAGCCCAAGTGTATTCATCTGCGGATCAAGGTTCTACGGGCACTGTGTTCTGTACCTGGACTCTCCCTAGAATCGTTGACCAGACGGGATACAGCCGACGGCTCTCCTACCCCCCCTACTGGCTTACAACCGGCGGGACCCCTTCAGTATATTATCCAGCTATAATCATTAAGTGACCATCGCTATAATCCCCTAAGAGCCAGGTTGTATACTTGCTTCCTGTGTAACCAGAGATTGGACATTCAGTGTTGATTTGCATACGAGTACTCATTTGCCTTACAAGAGCATTCAATTCAAATCATAAATGTAATAAGTAACTATTATATGTACCCTTTGCTATATATTAAATATTTGACTATTACCTTTGTGTGGACCTGATTTCATATGTGGGAAAGTGTTCATCATACTTAGTGTAACTGAGGGGTACAATTCCCTGACTGTATTGTTAGATATGGTATTTAATACCACTACCTCTTGTACTTTCTACGTGGACAACTGTTTACAAAGCGTCTCGACGCCAGAAGAAGCCGAGGCTCTCCTACTCAAGCTCCGCGCCTCCCTGATCAAAGGCGGCTTTGATCTCAGGCAGTGGGCCAGCAGCGACCCGCAAGTACTGCGCCGCCTCTCCCCCGAGGACAAGGCCGCGAGCAGCGATACTTGGATGGCGACCATCCCAGGAGAAGCCCAAGAAATGACACTAGGACTAGTCTGGCGCTTCAAAACAGACTCGCTCCATTATAGACACAAACCCCTGATCAAGGAGCAGGGAAGGTCGACGGCAATACCGACCACCAGACGGAGTGTATACAGAACACTCGCCAGACAATATGACCCGTTGGGATGTATTCTACCTTACACCACCAGGGCAAAGATGATTGTAAGAGCGCTATGGGACAAAGACCAGGGCTGGGACGATCCCATACCCGAACACCTTGCATCCACATGGAGAGAGTGGGAGACGGAACTCCGCTCACTCCCCGGTGTTAATATACGCCGCAGCTACTTCCCACCCACAGTGAGGCCAGAGACATGCAAGATCGACCTGCACGTATTCAGCGACGCCTCCGAAGTAGCCTACGGTTCGGTGGCTTACTTGCGTGCCCAAGAGGAGGGAGGAGAAATACATACTGCTTTCATCCTGGCTCGCTCAAGAATAGCCCCACGCAAGCAACAATCTATCCCGCGCCTAGAGCTCTGCGCAGCCCTAGCAGGAGCGCAGCTCGCCACGTTAATCCAATGTGAACTCACCATTCCGGTGCAAAGAACAATCTTGTGGTCAGACTCCACGACCGTACTCACATGGATCCGGTCTGATTCGTGCAGATACAAGGTCTTCGTGGGAGTCAGAATCACCGAGATTCAAGAGTTAACAGAAGTAACCAGCTGGCGGTATGTGGACACCAAACACAACCCAGCTGACGTCATCACCCGGGGAATGTCCCTGGATGACCTCACCCATCCCAACCTCTACAGTGACGGGCCAGAGTTCCTCAAGCTCCCCGAAGAAGAGTGGCCTACACCCACCCCAAAGAGGGCGAGCAAAGAGGAGGCAGAGAACAAGAAACCTATGTTCTGTGGGTTGACACACACACTCGTCCCCACAGACCCGGTTCTAGACGATTGCCTCACCCTAGAGAGTGCGCAGCTAAAGACATTTCTGTGGCACCACCCAGAGGTTCAGCCCACAACTGACATTTCAGCAGCTGACTACGAAGAAGCAGAACTCCTTCTACTACAACGAGCCCAGAAAGACTCGTTCCCCGATGAGCTAGCTTGTCTACAGGGAGCAAAGCCCGTCCCATCAGACAGCAGACTGCTTCACCTGGCCCCCGAGAGCGACGCCCATAATCTCATCAGAGTGGGTGGTCGTCTGCGGAGAGCCCCAGACCTACCGGATGACGTTAAGTACCCGATAGTCTTGAACAGCCGACACAAGGTCACAGAGCTGATCATAAAGAAATACGACGAGGATGTGCACCACGCAGGGGCAGAGAGAGTCTTCGCGGAGATCAGACGTTGTTATTGGATACTGCAAGGGAGAGAAGCAGTGCGGCGCTTCCAGCGAACCTGTCTAGACTGCCGTAAGTGGCGCGCGCAGCCCAGTATACCCCGGATGGCTGACCTACCTCCCTGTCGCCTCCGACTCGGCGACAAGCCCTTCCACTCCACCGGTATGGACTGTTTTGGCCCGCTGTATATAAAGAGAGGAAGAGGAACCGAGAAGCGGTGGGGTATTGTATTCAAATGCATGACCACCAGAGCGATACATATCGAACTCCTTCCAACCATGAGCACAGACTCATTCCTTATGGCCTTCCGAAGATTCACATCACGGAAAGGAAAACCGTCTACATTGTTGTCTGATCACGGGACAAACTTCAAAGGCGGAGAAAGAGAGCTGAGAGAGAGCTTCCAAGCTATGGGCCCAGAACTTAAGACCCACCTCGCTCCATCCCAGATTGACTTCCAGTTTAATCCCCCGAACGCACCTCACTTCGGTGGAACCTGGGAACGAGAAGTACGTTCCATAAAGACAGCCCTGTACGCCGTGCTTGGGGCCCAGACTGTGGCGGAAGAAGTCCTAATGACAGTCCTCACGGAGATCGAGGGAGTATTGAACTCAAAGCCCCTCGGTTACGTCTCAAGTGATGTAGCAGATGTCGACCCAGTCACCCCCAACACCCTCTTGATTGGGCGGCTGGACCCCGCGCTACCACAGACAATGTACAGGCCTGAAGAAGCGAACGGCCGAAGAATGTGGAGGTACAGTCAAGTACTGGCTGATAAGTTTTGGAACAGCTTCCTACTCCACTACCTACCGTCTCTACAGACCCGCCAGAAGTGGGTAAAAGAGAGAGACAATTTGACAGAAGGAACAGTCGTCATGATCATCGACCAGTCACTACCCAGAGCTATGTGGCCGGCTGGCCGCGTAAGCAAAGTGATCACCGGTGCCGATGGAAAGGTCCGAGCAGCTGAAGTGCTCGTCCAAGGACGGACTTACACCCGACCCGTGGCGAGGCTAATAGAACTGCCAAGGCTCCCTGATACTATTGATGACGACCATGACCCTATGACTTTGTGAGTTGACTGACCCTTACAGCGGACATTGAGTAGTGGACAGTGCGGTTAATCTGTCTCTGCTCAGCTAATTAGGTGGGACTAATTAGGGGGCGGCTGTTGTGAAGGATCAGATTAAACCGAATATATATATTTATTTATGGATATATATTTAATAGTATTTGTATATCGTTTGATATCCCTTGTATATTCCTTGTACATATACACTGAATATCCCTTTATTCTACTACAGCCCATAATAGTTCATTCTCTTATTGGACAAAAGGACCAGGCGCCAGGGACAAGCCCCTGGCGTTCAAGTTCAAAGGTACCGACGAGACATGCCCTTACTAGCCTCAGCTCCGCGCAGGAATACGGCTACCGAAAGCAGAGCGGCACTACTTGTCCACCGTGCATATAAATATGGCGCAAGAAATGTAGAATTCCTCTTAGTCCTTTACCCTTCTACCCAACTAAGTAACAAGACGTGAAGCCTCACCCCACGGTACCGCGTGCGGTGTAGTACGGCCTGTTTGGCCTTAGAATAGCAGTGAGACCTCGTGCGAATTAATAGCTGAATTGCCAGAGTTTGGCACCGTATTTCTATTAAGTAATAATAGTCTATTATGTATGGTGCATCGTTCGGTTAGAGTTCTAAAGTGAGTAGCACCCCCATCGTTTCCTCGCGTTATCTAGAGTCTTAACCAGGTTGGGCAGACCACGCGTGGTGCTTTCATCCGAGGAGTTCTGGGCGAGGACGAGTGGACCTGCACATTGGATTACCTACCCCGACGACTGCTGAGCCCTATACGGCATGGAATATCTATTTGCTTTGGTGCTTTGATTTGTGGAGCGGATAATCGCCAACACCGGTGAGGGTTGGATTTACCCCGAGAGGAGCCAAGGTGAGACGGCGCTCAGACCAGACTGAGGTCGCCTCGCTTCTTCTTCGTTGTGGACCGACAGCTACAGCTACAGCTATCGTCTACAAGAGAGCCCAAGTGTATTCATCTGCGGATCAAGGTTCTACGGGCACTGTGTTCTGTACCTGGACTCTCCCTAGAATCGTTGACCAGACGGGATACAGCCGACGGCTCTCCTACCCCCCCTACTGGCTTACAACCGGCGGGACCCCTTCAGTATATTATCCAGCTATAATCATTAAGTGACCATCGCTATAATCCCCTAAGAGCCAGGTTGTATACTTGCTTCCTGTGTAACCAGAGATTGGACATTCAGTGTTGATTTGCATACGAGTACTCATTTGCCTTACAAGAGCATTCAATTCAAATCATAAATGTAATAAGTAACTATTATATGTACCCTTTGCTATATATTAAATATTTGACTATTACCTTTGTGTGGACCTGATTTCATATGTGGGAAAGTGTTCATCATACTTAGTGTAACTGAGGGGTACAATTCCCTGACTGTATTGTTAGATATGGTATTTAATACCACTACCTCTTGTACTTTCTACGTGGACAACTGTTTACAAAGCGTCTCGACGCCAGAAGAAGCCGAGGCTCTCCTACTCAAGCTCCGCGCCTCCCTGATCAAAGGCGGCTTTGATCTCAGGCAGTGGGCCAGCAGCGACCCGCAAGTACTGCGCCGCCTCTCCCCCGAGGACAAGGCCGCGAGCAGCGATACTTGGATGGCGACCATCCCAGGAGAAGCCCAAGAAATGACACTAGGACTAGTCTGGCGCTTCAAAACAGACTCGCTCCATTATAGACACAAACCCCTGATCAAGGAGCAGGGAAGGTCGACGGCAATACCGACCACCAGACGGAGTGTATACAGAACACTCGCCAGACAATATGACCCGTTGGGATGTATTCTACCTTACACCACCAGGGCAAAGATGATTGTAAGAGCGCTATGGGACAAAGACCAGGGCTGGGACGATCCCATACCCGAACACCTTGCATCCACATGGAGAGAGTGGGAGACGGAACTCCGCTCACTCCCCGGTGTTAATATACGCCGCAGCTACTTCCCACCCACAGTGAGGCCAGAGACATGCAAGATCGACCTGCACGTATTCAGCGACGCCTCCGAAGTAGCCTACGGTTCGGTGGCTTACTTGCGTGCCCAAGAGGAGGGAGGAGAAATACATACTGCTTTCATCCTGGCTCGCTCAAGAATAGCCCCACGCAAGCAACAATCTATCCCGCGCCTAGAGCTCTGCGCAGCCCTAGCAGGAGCGCAGCTCGCCACGTTAATCCAATGTGAACTCACCATTCCGGTGCAAAGAACAATCTTGTGGTCAGACTCCACGACCGTACTCACATGGATCCGGTCTGATTCGTGCAGATACAAGGTCTTCGTGGGAGTCAGAATCACCGAGATTCAAGAGTTAACAGAAGTAACCAGCTGGCGGTATGTGGACACCAAACACAACCCAGCTGACGTCATCACCCGGGGAATGTCCCTGGATGACCTCACCCATCCCAACCTCTACAGTGACGGGCCAGAGTTCCTCAAGCTCCCCGAAGAAGAGTGGCCTACACCCACCCCAAAGAGGGCGAGCAAAGAGGAGGCAGAGAACAAGAAACCTATGTTCTGTGGGTTGACACACACACTCGTCCCCACAGACCCGGTTCTAGACGATTGCCTCACCCTAGAGAGTGCGCAGCTAAAGACATTTCTGTGGCACCACCCAGAGGTTCAGCCCACAACTGACATTTCAGCAGCTGACTACGAAGAAGCAGAACTCCTTCTACTACAACGAGCCCAGAAAGACTCGTTCCCCGATGAGCTAGCTTGTCTACAGGGAGCAAAGCCCGTCCCATCAGACAGCAGACTGCTTCACCTGGCCCCCGAGAGCGACGCCCATAATCTCATCAGAGTGGGTGGTCGTCTGCGGAGAGCCCCAGACCTACCGGATGACGTTAAGTACCCGATAGTCTTGAACAGCCGACACAAGGTCACAGAGCTGATCATAAAGAAATACGACGAGGATGTGCACCACGCAGGGGCAGAGAGAGTCTTCGCGGAGATCAGACGTTGTTATTGGATACTGCAAGGGAGAGAAGCAGTGCGGCGCTTCCAGCGAACCTGTCTAGACTGCCGTAAGTGGCGCGCGCAGCCCAGTATACCCCGGATGGCTGACCTACCTCCCTGTCGCCTCCGACTCGGCGACAAGCCCTTCCACTCCACCGGTATGGACTGTTTTGGCCCGCTGTATATAAAGAGAGGAAGAGGAACCGAGAAGCGGTGGGGTATTGTATTCAAATGCATGACCACCAGAGCGATACATATCGAACTCCTTCCAACCATGAGCACAGACTCATTCCTTATGGCCTTCCAAAGATTCACATCACGGAAAGGAAAACCGTCTACATTGTTGTCTGATCACGGGACAAACTTCAAAGGCGGAGAAAGAGAGCTGAGAGAGAGCTTCCAAGCTATGGGCCCAGAACTTAAGACCCACCTCGCTCCATCCCAGATTGACTTCCAGTTTAATCCCCCGAACGCACCTCACTTCGGTGGAACCTGGGAACGAGAAGTACGTTCCATAAAGACAGCCCTGTACGCCGTGCTTGGGGCCCAGACTGTGGCGGAAGAAGTCCTAATGACAGTCCTCACGGAGATCGAGGGAGTATTGAACTCAAAGCCCCTCGGTTACGTCTCAAGTGATGTAGCAGATGTCGACCCAGTCACCCCCAACACCCTCTTGATTGGGCGGCTGGACCCCGCGCTACCACAGACAATGTACAGGCCTGAAGAAGTGAACGGCCGAAGAATGTGGAGGTACAGTCAAGTACTGGCTGATAAGTTTTGGAACAGCTTCCTACTCCACTACCTACCGTCTCTACAGACCCGCCAGAAGTGGGTAAAAGAGAGAGACAATTTGACAGAAGGAACAGTCGTCATGATCATCGACCAGTCACTACCCAGAGCTATGTGGCCGGCTGGCCGCGTAAGCAAAGTGATCACCGGTGCCGATGGAAAGGTCCGAGCAGCTGAAGTGCTCGTCCAAGGACGGACTTACACCCGACCCGTGGCGAGGCTAATAGAACTGCCAAGGCTCCCTGATACTATTGATGACGACCATGACCCTATGACTTTGTGAGTTGACTGACCCTTACAGCGGACATTGAGTAGTGGACAGTGCGGTTAATCTGTCTCTGCTCAGCTAATTAGGTGGGACTAATTAGGGGGCGGCTGTTGTGAAGGATCAGATTAAACCGAATATATATATTTATTTATGGATATATATTTAATAGTATTTGTATATCGTTTGATATCCCTTGTATATTCCTTGTACATATACACTGAATATCCCTTTATTCTACTACAGCCCATAATAGTTCATTCTCTTATTGGACAAAAGGACCAGGCGCCAGGGACAAGCCCCTGGCGTTCAAGTTCAAAGGTACCGACGAGACATGCCCTTACTAGCCTCAGCTCCGCGCAGGAATACGGCTACCGAAAGCAGAGCGGCACTACTTGTCCACCGTGCATATAAATATGGCGCAAGAAATGTAGAATTCCTCTTAGTCCTTTACCCTTCTACCCAACTAAGTAACAAGACGTGAAGCCTCACCCCACGGTACCGCGTGCGGTGTAGTACGGCCTGTTTGGCCTTAGAATAGCAGTGAGACCTCGTGCGAATTAATAGCTGAATTGCCAGAGTTTGGCACCGTATTTCTATTAAGTAATAATAGTCTATTATGTATGGTGCATCGTTCGGTTAGAGTTCTAAAGTGAGTAGCACCCCCATCGTTTCCTCGCGTTATCTAGAGTCTTAACCAGGTTGGGCAGACCACGCGTGGTGCTTTCATCCGAGGAGTTCTGGGCGAGGACGAGTGGACCTGCACATTGGATTACCTACCCCGACGACTGCTGAGCCCTATACGGCATGGAATATCTATTTGCTTTGGTGCTTTGATTTGTGGAGCGGATAATCGCCAACACCGGTGAGGGTTGGATTTACCCCGAGAGGAGCCAAGGTGAGACGGCGCTCAGACCAGACTGAGGTCGCCTCGCTTCTTCTTCGTTGTGGACCGACAGCTACAGCTACAGCTATCGTCTACAAGAGAGCCCAAGTGTATTCATCTGCGGATCAAGGTTCTACGGGCACTGTGTTCTGTACCTGGACTCTCCCTAGAATCGTTGACCAGACGGGATACAGCCGACGGCTCTCCTACCCCCCCTACTGGCTTACAACCGGCGGGACCCCTTCAGTATATTATCCAGCTATAATCATTAAGTGACCATCGCTATAATCCCCTAAGAGCCAGGTTGTATACTTGCTTCCTGTGTAACCAGAGATTGGACATTCAGTGTTGATTTGCATACGAGTACTCATTTGCCTTACAAGAGCATTCAATTCAAATCATAAATGTAATAAGTAACTATTATATGTACCCTTTGCTATATATTAAATATTTGACTATTACCTTTGTGTGGACCTGATTTCATATGTGGGAAAGTGTTCATCATACTTAGTGTAACTGAGGGGTACAATTCCCTGACTGTATTGTTAGATATGGTATTTAATACCACTACCTCTTGTACTTTCTACGTGGACAACTGTTTACAAAGCGTCTCGACGCCAGAAGAAGCCGAGGCTCTCCTACTCAAGCTCCGCGCCTCCCTGATCAAAGGCGGCTTTGATCTCAGGCAGTGGGCCAGCAGCGACCCGCAAGTACTGCGCCGCCTCTCCCCCGAGGACAAGGCCGCGAGCAGCGATACTTGGATGGCGACCATCCCAGGAGAAGCCCAAGAAATGACACTAGGACTAGTCTGGCGCTTCAAAACAGACTCGCTCCATTATAGACACAAACCCCTGATCAAGGAGCAGGGAAGGTCGACGGCAATACCGACCACCAGACGGAGTGTATACAGAACACTCGCCAGACAATATGACCCGTTGGGATGTATTCTACCTTACACCACCAGGGCAAAGATGATTGTAAGAGCGCTATGGGACAAAGACCAGGGCTGGGACGATCCCATACCCGAACACCTTGCATCCACATGGAGAGAGTGGGAGACGGAACTCCGCTCACTCCCCGGTGTTAATATACGCCGCAGCTACTTCCCACCCACAGTGAGGCCAGAGACATGCAAGATCGACCTGCACGTATTCAGCGACGCCTCCGAAGTAGCCTACGGTTCGGTGGCTTACTTGCGTGCCCAAGAGGAGGGAGGAGAAATACATACTGCTTTCATCCTGGCTCGCTCAAGAATAGCCCCACGCAAGCAACAATCTATCCCGCGCCTAGAGCTCTGCGCAGCCCTAGCAGGAGCGCAGCTCGCCACGTTAATCCAATGTGAACTCACCATTCCGGTGCAAAGAACAATCTTGTGGTCAGACTCCACGACCGTACTCACATGGATCCGGTCTGATTCGTGCAGATACAAGGTCTTCGTGGGAGTCAGAATCACCGAGATTCAAGAGTTAACAGAAGTAACCAGCTGGCGGTATGTGGACACCAAACACAACCCAGCTGACGTCATCACCCGGGGAATGTCCCTGGATGACCTCACCCATCCCAACCTCTACAGTGACGGGCCAGAGTTCCTCAAGCTCCCCGAAGAAGAGTGGCCTACACCCACCCCAAAGAGGGCGAGCAAAGAGGAGGCAGAGAACAAGAAACCTATGTTCTGTGGGTTGACACACACACTCGTCCCCACAGACCCGGTTCTAGACGATTGCCTCACCCTAGAGAGTGCGCAGCTAAAGACATTTCTGTGGCACCACCCAGAGGTTCAGCCCACAACTGACATTTCAGCAGCTGACTACGAAGAAGCAGAACTCCTTCTACTACAACGAGCCCAGAAAGACTCGTTCCCCGATGAGCTAGCTTGTCTACAGGGAGCAAAGCCCGTCCCATCAGACAGCAGACTGCTTCACCTGGCCCCCGAGAGCGACGCCCATAATCTCATCAGAGTGGGTGGTCGTCTGCGGAGAGCCCCAGACCTACCGGATGACGTTAAGTACCCGATAGTCTTGAACAGCCGACACAAGGTCACAGAGCTGATCATAAAGAAATACGACGAGGATGTGCACCACGCAGGGGCAGAGAGAGTCTTCGCGGAGATCAGACGTTGTTATTGGATACTGCAAGGGAGAGAAGCAGTGAAGCAGTGAACTCAAAGCCCCTCGGTTACGTCTCAAGTGATGTAGCAGATGTCGACCCAGTCACCCCCAACACCCTCTTGATTGGGCGGCTGGACCCCGCGCTACCACAGACAATGTACAGGCCTGAAGAAGCGAACGGCCGAAGAATGTGGAGGTACAGTCAAGTACTGGCTGATAAGTTTTGGAACAGCTTCCTACTCCACTACCTACCGTCTCTACAGACCCGCCAGAAGTGGGTAAAAGAGAGAGACAATTTGACAGAAGGAACAGTCGTCATGATCATCGACCAGTCACTACCCAGAGCTATGTGGCCGGCTGGCCGCGTAAGCAAAGTGATCACCGGTGCCGATGGAAAGGTCCGAGCAGCTGAAGTGCTCGTCCAAGGACGGACTTACACCCGACCCGTGGCGAGGCTAATAGAACTGCCAAGGCTCCCTGATACTATTGATGACGACCATGACCCTATGACTTTGTGAGTTGACTGACCCTTACAGCGGACATTGAGTAGTGGACAGTGCGGTTAATCTGTCTCTGCTCAGCTAATTAGGTGGGACTAATTAGGGGGCGGCTGTTGTGAAGGATCAGATTAAACCGAATATATATATTTATTTATGGATATATATTTAATAGTATTTGTATATCGTTTGATATCCCTTGTATATTCCTTGTACATATACACTGAATATCCCTTTATTCTACTACAGCCCATAATAGTTCATTCTCTTATTGGACAAAAGGACCAGGCGCCAGGGACAAGCCCCTGGCGTTCAAGTTCAAAGGTACCGACGAGACATGCCCTTACTAGCCTCAGCTCCGCGCAGGAATACGGCTACCGAAAGCAGAGCGGCACTACTTGTCCACCGTGCATATAAATATGGCGCAAGAAATGTAGAATTCCTCTTAGTCCTTTACCCTTCTACCCAACTAAGTAACAAGACGTGAAGCCTCACCCCACGGTACCGCGTGCGGTGTAGTACGGCCTGTTTGGCCTTAGAATAGCAGTGAGACCTCGTGCGAATTAATAGCTGAATTGCCAGAGTTTGGCACCGTATTTCTATTAAGTAATAATAGTCTATTATGTATGGTGCATCGTTCGGTTAGAGTTCTAAAGTGAGTAGCACCCCCATCGTTTCCTCGCGTTATCTAGAGTCTTAACCAGGTTGGGCAGACCACGCGTGGTGCTTTCATCCGAGGAGTTCTGGGCGAGGACGAGTGGACCTGCACATTGGATTACCTACCCCGACGACTGCTGAGCCCTATACGGCATGGAATATCTATTTGCTTTGGTGCTTTGATTTGTGGAGCGGATAATCGCCAACACCGGTGAGGGTTGGATTTACCCCGAGAGGAGCCAAGGTGAGACGGCGCTCAGACCAGACTGAGGTCGCCTCGCTTCTTCTTCGTTGTGGACCGACAGCTACAGCTACAGCTATCGTCTACAAGAGAGCCCAAGTGTATTCATCTGCGGATCAAGGTTCTACGGGCACTGTGTTCTGTACCTGGACTCTCCCTATAATCGTTGACCAGACGGGATACAGCCGACGGCTCTCCTACCCCCCCTACTGGCTTACAACCGGCGGGACCCCTTCAGTATATTATCCAGCTATAATCATTAAGTGACCATCGCTATAATCCCCTAAGAGCCAGGTTGTATACTTGCTTCCTGTGTAACCAGAGATTGGACATTCAGTGTTGATTTGCATACGAGTACTCATTTGCCTTACAAGAGCATTCAATTCAAATCATAAATGTAATAAGTAACTATTATATGTACCCTTTGCTATATATTAAATATTTGACTATTACCTTTGTGTGGACCTGATTTCATATGTGGGAAAGTGTTCATCATACTTAGTGTAACTGAGGGGTACAATTCCCTGACTGTATTGTTAGATATGGTATTTAATACCACTACCTCTTGTACTTTAACTTCTGGCCATCCAGTACATGATATAAATATGATGAACACTTTCCCACCTGATGAAACGAAGTCCACACAAATGTACAAATCGAATATTTAATATAGCAAAGGGTATATACAACGTTCACTTGTTTACACTTATGATTTGAAATATGCACTTGTATGGCAAATGAGTATTCGTAGGTAAATCAACATTGAATGTCCAATCTCTGGTTACGCAGGGAGTAAGTATACAACCTGGATATTTAGGAAACTATAGCGATGGTACTTAAATGATTATAGCTGAATACACTAAGGGGGGGGGGGTCCCGCTGGTTGTAAGACAGTAGGAGGGGGGGGTTAGAGAAGCCGCTGGCGGTATCCCATCTGGCCGACGATTTCTTGGGAGAATTCAAAGTCTTGAACACGGTGCCAACCTGCTCATCGGGAGCAATTAGGGGTTAAGTGTCTTGCTCAAGGACACATCGACATGCTGCCCGGGAGGAGCGGGAATCGAACCGGGAACCTCCGGATTGCGAAAGAAGCCTTTTACCAGTTTCATCACCTGTGCATTGTACGTTACTATTGCACTTTACTGTTACATTTGCACTCTGGTTGGATGTTGTATTGTACTTGTGCTGTATGATGACAATACATTTTGAATCGAATCAAATTTCGATCAGTCGCAAACCATGCTAAGCACGAGCAGATGCAATCTTGAGCCTCTCGATGTTTTGCACACAGCCCCCGCCTTATACAGAGCTGGCGGGGTGTTTCTGTATGCAAAGTCAGGTGTACAAGAACGTGCTTCCAGTTTAACCCCTTAAGCCCAACGGGCCCGGTACAGGGCCGAGATTCATATCACGCCATAAATCGATCAATACAGAACTTATTCATTAATGTTGCATTTCCTTTTCAAATGTAGCCAAGAGTAAATACCCTAACCCTGTCAAAACAGCAGTCAACGTGTATATTTTCAGCACTACGTTTGTTTACCAATGATTTTAAGTGTTATTAGGGAAATATGAGTTTATAGAAATCTCAGCGCATTGAGTCGCAAACCGGCAGATATTGACGCGAGGCAATGGCGCAGCCAAAAGTGAGTGTAGTGTTATGAGAGAGGAGACCCAGGGCTGTTGATGGGCTTTTGACTACACTACCCAGCTCACGCCAGCCCCTATCAAACTTGGAGCCATCTGACGTGACTTTTTTTTCAACATTATTTTCGTGATCATATCTCGGGTCGAACAAACCTGAACGTTATTGGCATAAAATAGAATGTAGTTTGTTTCTTTATCTTTCTGTGAACGTCTGGAAAAAACCCCGGCTCAATCAGATGAAAAATGGCGGAGCTATTTACATTAGAATAAAGTAACTGTACTTACAGTAGATTTCATTCACAGTTTTTGCTGCCCTGTCAGGGGCGCCTGGTGGTAGTAAATCCAGATTGCCATTGGAAAGATGATATTTGGCCTGATCCATAGATGTGTGACTTGGCCATAATAAGGTAATTTATAGGCCTGATATTCTATTCTATATTCATATTTCAAATAGCATGTGTCCGGATGGCAAATTAAGTACTGTATCTACAAAACCTCAGTGTAAATCATCTGCCCTTTATTCATTTGCTTAGATTTTTTGTACACTTGATCTCAAGAAGTATTTTTCACATCTGATCAATGGTCCTCATTCTTGAACGGACATACGTAGAAATTACCAAGGAATTCCTTCATAACTCGATTTACGTACTTATTCGGCATTCTCGAACGGCTTCGTGTTGTAAATTCTTTGTAGGATTTATGAACTCGAAAAGGCGTAAGTCGTAAGTCGGACAGACCGGTGTGCGCCCGTGTTTCCAACAGATTTCTTTGGGACAAGTCATTGGGGATTGCCGATACTACAGACATCCGTGGAATTAAATAATTATAATGTTAATTAATACGACAATATTTTTATCATTAATAATTACATTTTGCATTTATAGTCCTGACTCAATGAGGCATCGTGAGCATTACACACACACACACACACACACACACACACACACACACACACACACACACACACACACACACA
>NC_140176.1:87163767-87213767 GCF_963971535.1 Notolepis coatsorum | reverse complement strand
GTGTATTATTGGGTTAGGACATTTACTGTACATTGGAGGGGTTTGGGTTAGGACATTTACAGGGGCCAGTTTCGAATTGCAGTCTCCCGTAGGTGCTCTTTGAGAGTGGTTTTGAAAGTGGGTAGTGATTCACATTCCTTTACAGCTTTGTATAGGGCATTCCACATTGATGTAGCATAATTGCGAAACGTGTTTAGTCCCTTGTTTGAACCAAATCTGGGTTTAACATGATTTGTGGAGCTCCCTCTGGTGTTGTGGTTGTGGTATTCACTGACCTTTGGGAAGTATTTTCACATGTACATGGGTACCGTAGTTGTGTAGTGTATCTTGTAGACCAGGCCCATTGCAAGTTGCTGTACTCTGTCGTCTACTCTAAGCCATCCTAGGTAGTCAAAGTGGGCATGGGTGAGGTGGGTTCTAGGAGTAAGGTCAAGTAGTAGTCTGACCAGTTTGTTTTGTGATGTTTGTAATCTTGTTTTTAGCGCCTTTGAGGTGCTTTGGTACCATGAGGTGCAAGCATAGTCGTAGTACCCTTGAATGAGTGCTCCTGCCAGAGTCTTCAGGGTATTCTTGTTTACCAGAGAGGAGATCCGGTACAAGAATCTAGTTCATTGGTTGACTTTTTTTATTACATTGGATGCCATTTTGTCACAGGAAAGATTTGCCTCTAGGATAGAACCTAGGTATGTAATTTCATCTTTCCTTGTGACAGTCTTGCTGAGTTTGTTATTTGATCCGAAGATAATGGAATTTTACCCAGGTGTAATGATAGTTTGTTATCAGCGAGCCAGGTGCAGATTCTGCCGAGTTCTGAGCTGAGGGTTTTTTCAACCTGTAACTTGTTCTAGTCAGAGACCAGCAGGGCTGAGTCGTCCGCGAACAAGAACAAGTTGCAGTCACAAGCTGACGACATGTAATTTGCATAAATTAAGAACAGTAGCGGTCCTAGTATGCTTCCTTGTGGAACACCACAGCTCACTGTGAGGGGGGGGGATAGGGTACCGTTTACCTCCACCATCTGTTCTCTCCTCTCAAGGTAGGATTGCATCCAGCTCACTGATAGAGCAAACCAATTGCTTTTAGCTTGTCAATCAGAGTGGAGTGATTGACAGTGTCAAAGGCCTTTTGTAGGTCCAGCATGACCATGCCG
Organism: Notolepis coatsorum; assembly: GCF_963971535.1. Lineage (NCBI taxonomy): Eukaryota > Metazoa > Chordata > Actinopteri > Aulopiformes > Paralepididae > Notolepis > Notolepis coatsorum. Next base: position 87,212,617 of record NC_140176.1, on the reverse strand, counting down.
CAGTATTTGCCCGCGTCCACCTCTTGTTTGATGTGGTTGTTCAAATAGAGAAGGCATGTGTCAGTGGAGTGGGATGTTCTGAAGCCAGATTGGAATTCGTAGATTCGATTTTTTCCGCGCTAGGTACTTTTTGACCTGTTCGTAGAATTTCTTTTCCATGACTTTCGAGATGGAGGTAAGAATAGAAACAGGGCGGTAGTTGCCTGGGTCTAATTTGCTGCCCTTTTTGTGCAGGGGGGTCACTCTCGCAATTTTGAAGTCCTTGGGGACGTGTCCCTGTTTTATGGAGAGGTTTATTATGTGTGTGATGACTGGGGTGATGGAGGCTGCTGAGTCTCTGAGGAATTTGGAGGGGATGTTGTCATGGCCAGTGGCCTTGTTAGGTTGGAGGGCGCTCAGTTTTTTGAGTACCTCATCTGTTGTTACCATTTCCAGTTTGAAGTCGTCTTTGCGGACCCCTAGGTTTTTGTAGTATGCTACTATGTGTTCTACCCCATAATGCCCTGAGTGGGAGGGTAGTTTATTAACCAGTGTTGTGGCTATGTTTGTAAAGAATATGTTTAGGTATTTGGCCACATCCAGTTTGTCTGTGATGAGAGTGTTTTCTGTCTTTATGTTTATGTTTGTAAATCTGTTTTTTAGTTTTTTGCTGCAGCCTAGTTGGTTGTTGAGTAATTTCCAAAGTTCGCAGGGTTTGTTTTTGTTTTCCTCAGTTTTGGCATTGATGACATTTTTTTTTGTGGTTTTGATCATGGTGTTTACGTCATTTCTTAGTCTGTTTCTTTGAATTTTTAGTTCAACCATGTGGGCTTGGAGTTCACTGTTTGAGCTTTTGGTAAGCTTTGTCTGACTTTTATGAAGTTCCGAGCATTTTTTGTCTCTGGTTTTCATAGCTGTCAGTATTTCAGTGTGCATCCATGGCTCAGCGCGATTTTTAACCCTGGTGGTTCTTAGGGGTGCCATGTTGTTAAGTATTGTTGTAAATTTGGTTTTGAATCCAAGCCATGTTTCTTCAACCTGTGTACCACTGAGCTCATCTGACCAGTCCATGCTCTCCAGTTCTTGGTTAAAGGCCTCTCTAGAGTAGGTTTTGAGGTCCCTAGATGTGACTGTTTTGTGACAGCCTGCCTTTTGTTATATATTCGTATCTGGCTTATCGCGTCCCGCTCTTAAGCCTATTGAGATACCCCTTATCTCCTGTACCTATTGTACTCCATCACGAAAACAACTTGTACACCCACACCTGACCGGGTCCCGCCTCTATGGAGGCGTAGCCTATAAGACCATGACCATGGTCACCCACACACCCTTCCTCTATTTTTGTTCCATCATATTGGATGCAGTGCACCTTATGTAACTAGTAGTATGAAAAAGATTGGAGGAATTGCGTAATGTTGAAAGCTTACCGGAGGTTTGCTGGCCCCTGGCATCTTTGAAGCATGTTTCAGCGACACGACGGGCCTATGTTGATGTTTCCTCGTCTGACGATAGCAGATCGAGGGGCAGCGTACATGGTTTGGCTATCGGGCCGGCTTGTACAACGGTGAGCCCTGTGTCATCAGGCACGGGTATTAGTGTTAGTAATGCTGGGTTGTGTGTTGGCGCCAGGGGGGGATGGTTTGGTGAACGTTCACTGCGGTGAACGGGTTACAAACGGTCCTGCAAGCGTGCTGTTAAACAACTAATGCTAGCTACATGCTAATACTAATGCTACATGCTGAACACTACTGCTACGCTGTTCTAATGTCTCCGCCGTGAGATGTTGTCACTTCTCCCTCCTCTTGCCCGGTTCATCAATGAAGGTCAGTCGGTAGCTGTTGTGGGGGTTTTGCTGAGTCCTGTTTACCTTTTTACGGGTAAATGGGTTGACAACAGGGTAGGCCGTGGCTAGGTAGCCTAGCCAGGTACGTTACCTTTGTGTTCCGGCGGGGTCTGTTGAATGGTGTCCCCATCTGGGAGCCGATGTGTGAGCTCGGCGGTGTAGCAGTAGAGCTATACTACTGCAGGATGGGACTTAACGGCGGGTTATGGCTCAGCTGGCTAGTTCCTATTCACATTGGCGTCAGGTAGTGGGGCTATGGGTCCAGCCGACATTGTAAATGTTGCGTGTTTGTGCGCAGGCGGTTGTTGATCTGGGTTCCACATCGCCTCACGCTAGGCTGTAGTAGTGTAGTGGGCTACTGTTTTGTTCTGTCACTCTGCTATGAGAAGGTCTGTCTATGCTACAGCTTTCTCTCCTCTCAACCATTCATGCTGACGGTCAATCGGTGTCTATTGGAGGAGTATGCGGGGGGGGCTTTGTTTACCTTTTTTGGTAAATGGGTTAAGCTAGGGCTGGTGTGCTGTTGTGAATATTTTGAATGAAGGCGGGACTAGTTCGCTCTGGTCCGCCTCCCCTTAACGTGTGTATATGGGCTTGCTCATTCTACAGTATTTTGTGGTTTAGTTCTTTTATTCATTTAACCCTTTCATGGTGCACACCACAGTGGAGATTGCTGTTTGCAACCACCAATGGTGCTCCGTGTTAACATCAGTCCTTTGCTTTTGACATATTGAAACAGTGCCCCGCCCGGCCGACGCCATGGGTGGGTCGGCCTGGCGAGTGGCTGGTGGGCTGCTAAAGCCTGTACCGCCACGGTATGGAATTGGCAGCGATTAGAACTGTGTTCGAATTGCTGTTTTTTCTATCAAAAAAATTGTGTCTGGTGGCGGGGCCTTGAGGGCCAGCCGACGTTGACACATCGCGCAAAGTTGTTGACGTTATTAGCTTTGACCTAGCCGCAAGCTATAACCGCTCAGGGTTCCCCTCTCCGCAGGGGATTTTGGTCTTCTGCTGGAGTGCGGGCGGTATTGTCCTAGGCCCCACACCGCCTCACACCGCGCAGCCAGAAGAAGAGAGAGCACGGCCTCGTCAGCGGCGATGATGAGGCCATCGACAGGCGGCCATGTTTTCCCCCGCCAGAGGTATCCTGGGCGTTGAATCGACAGGTGTCCACAAGGAGGCACACACTGCGGGCTTCCCCGGCCTCGCCTTCGCCAGGCCAGGTATCATGTTGGTGCCTCCCACTCCTGAAAGATTGGCAGTGGTCTCGCAGGCACGCGTGATTTGGGTGGTAGTAATATCACTGCAGGGCTACGGTGTGTAGGAACCCATGGGGTCCTTACACCTTGCATGTCCGGCTGCAGAACAACTCCTCAGCATGTTCTGGAGGGGTGTTCAGTGGGGCGGCTTTTTTCACCTAGAAAGCCCCCCATATCAAACCGGCCCTTTCTGTCAGGGTCCCCCCTTGGGTGCGATTGCCTCATGGGTGGTGTCAGGGTCAGATGTCCCGACACGGAACGCTCTGCTCGCACGGTTCCAGGGTTGGCTACGCACAGCGGGTGGGACCGGGCCAACTATCTACAGTTCCTGGCGGACCTGCGCCACATGGCGGCGGGTGCGTTGGGAGTGTCATCACATATGACTACGGCAGTACCATATGTCGAGGTGGATGGAGAGAACGCTGAGGCGGGGACTTGTGTTTACACAACCCCACCCGTTTTCGGGTTTGGTACAGACCCTATTGTCAGGGTCTCCAGCAGTGACAGCTCTGGTCAACGAGATCCAATCTCTGTGGACGAAGCAAGCCATCGTCGTGGCGTTCTCCTCCCGGTGTTCTCTGGTGCCTGAGAAATCGGGAGGGGGGGGTGTCAGACCCAGGCTGGACCTGTCCCATGGGAAGGTTCAGCATTTTTTGGATCGTCTCCTACCTGTTGAACACTGTCAGGTGGGGGTCTGGTTCTCCTCCATAGACCTGTAGGATGCGTATGCACATCTCCAATTTTCCATCCTAGGGCTTACCTACGCTTCCTTTGCAGGGTTAGCGTATGAGTACCAGAGGCTGCCGTTCGGTTTTCTCTGGCTCCCCGCATCTTCACCAAGTGCGTGGAGGCCGCACTGGGGCCTCTGCGTCGTCAGGGGTTACGGAATGTATTCTGCCCTGACGACGTTCTGGTCCTTCGCGGTCAAGGTGGATCGTCAAGTCTCGTACCAGGCAGGTCCCTACCAGTCTGGGGTTTGCTGTAGACTGGAAGTAGAGTACTCCTCTTCCCAGTCAACGGTTGGAGGGCTATGGGCATCCCTCTCAGAGCGTGTTGTCAACACGCTCTGGAGGTTCCGTCCTAGGACGGTTACGACTGTCTCACGTCACGTTTTTCACCGACGCCTCCCTCGCTGGTGACGCGTCGGGCCAACGCAGTAGGGGGCAGCTGGCAAACCATGCTGCCCGGTCTGCGCTACGTTCAATGTGTTGGTATTGAAAGCGGTCCTTCTGGTCCTCACACGGTGTTGATCAGGACGGACAACACGACGTCAGTGTCGTATATCGACAGACAGGGAGGAGTACGCTCCCCCTGTCTGCACCAGGCGGCGGGCGGCTGGCTATGGGCGTCCTCCATCTGCGCGGCCTGAGGGCTCCCCACATCCCTGGCAGGGTGACTGTGGGTACAGGTGTACTGTCGCAGGGCGGTCCTCATCCTGACGGGTGGGGATTACGTCCGGACATAGCCAGGCAGGTCTGGGACCAATGCCGTGCCGATTGGGATTCTTCCCCATACATCTGTTAGGTCAGTTGTTGGGATGGGTACGTTGAGGGGCGCAGGTTCTTGATCCTGATGGTGATACCATCCGGAAGGCGCATGCCCCCTCCACTGTCGCGCTTACGCGGGCAGATGACGTATGTTCCAAGTGTGGTGTAAGGCGGGGGGCCGGGACCCAGTCTCCTGCCCCCTGGATGCTGTCCTTAGTTACCTCCAGTCTCTCCTTGATAGACTGTCGGCTTCGACGGTGAGGGTATATGCAGCAGCTATATCCTCCTATCATGAGGAATTTGAGGGGATGTCTTGTTCAGCCACCCTCTTGTGAAGCGTTTCCTGCTTGGCGCTCGACGCGTTAAGCCGGTGCAATGCTTCTTGGCTCTGACTTGGGATCTTCAATTGGTCCTCGGTCGGTTGTCCTTGGACCCGTTTGAGCCGCTCGAGCAGGCGCCATTGGAACAGCTGTCTTCAGGACCGCGTTCCTGCTGGCTGTCACTTCCGCTAAACGCGTGAGTGAGCTCTGTGCTCTTTCGGTACGTCCAGAGTGCCTGTCTTTTTGGGCCGATTGCGGTGCCACTCTGCGACCTAATCCTGCTTTCATACCTAAGAATATCCGGAGTTCCTTCCGCTCCCGGGATATTGTGGTTCAGGCGTTTCGTCCTCCTCCTCACGATAGTGAGTTAGATGCGGGCCTTCACCTGTCATGTCCGGTCCGTGCTTTGGGAATTTACCTCAGCCGTACTCAGGACCTCAGGGTCACCGTTCAGCTTTTGTCTGTCACGGTGGTTCTCGTGCCGGTAAGGCACTGTCGAAACAGCGCCTGTCCCATTGGTTGTGCAAGGGCATTGCCCTCTGCTACACGTTGGCTGGGCAGGATCCCCCTGGGGGCGTCAGGGCACTCTCCACTCGTGGGGTGGTGCCTCTGCCGCTCTCCTGGGTGGGGCCTCGGTGGAGGCCATCTGTGCTGCAGCTTCATGGTCCTCCCCGGGCCCCTGTGTAAGGTTTTACCTCATGGACATGACCGGGGGTTCTGTCTCCCAGGCGGTTCTGGGGTCTGTGGCCTTTCCTGCTTCCCGTCCGTTGGTAGGGTAGCAGGAGTGTGTGGGTATGGGCCACAGTGTGTTAGGTCACATGTGGTTCCGCCTGTGCTCTGTGTTCAAGGGGTTCTAGTTCCCTCTTGCTCGCACTCAGGTGGAGTTGACTGCGCCCCCCCCTTCATTAGGAAGGATGGGGTGACAGGGCTCCCCGAATCCCTTGATGTGGGCTTACGGGTCCTCAGGGGGTACATCTGTCGGGTCTCGCGTCCGCTCTAACCCATATCTCAATAGGCTTAAGAGCGGGACGCGATAAGCCAGATACGAATATCAAATCAAATCAAATCAAATCAAATTTATTTATAGGGCCCGACAACACACGTTAATGTCCCCATGGGCCGTACAGGTCTTCTTTAAACAAGTCAAGAAGACAACATAACAATAAGTCAAGAACAGAACAAGAACACAATAGGGTCCAAACATTTTTTAGATGAATGCAATATGTATATAACCTAGTTATATGAGTACTGGCTGAGCGTCCCGCTCTTAAGTGGCCCTGAGTTCCCTTTTGAGGGATCTTTTACTGGAACGGGATTTTGGCGAGGAAGGGTGTGTGGGTGACCATGGTCAATCATGGTCTTATAGGCTACGCCTCCATAGAGGCGGGACCCGGTCAGGTGTGGGTGTACAAGTTGTTTTCGTGATGGAGTACAATAGGTACAGGAGATAAGGGGTATCTCAATAGGCTTAAGAGTGGGACGCTCAGCCAGTACTCATATAACTAGGTTATATACATAACCTATCGTTTTAGCTTTTTGCGGGTACAGAAAATCATAATGAAAGGGGAGACCACCCCCCTAGATACTGGGGAAAAAAATTATAAAGGATGAAATCATTTGCAAACATCTTAATTGTTTAGAATATTAAAAAAAAAGAAAAAAAATTATAAAAAAAAATTTGGTTGCATAATTTTATTACACAAAAGGGGCGTGGTCTATAAAAATTGCCCCTTTTTGCATGTTACCCCAAACAAAATTTAAAAGAAATGGATGATATAGGCCTATAGATATTTTCTCATGGTTTTTCATGTTACTACATTAAATACCGAACTTTTCGCTAGAGGATTTTTTGATATGCCACCCGAACAGGAATGTATGACCTTTTATGACCCCCTAGTCATAAATTTTTTTTATAAATTTTATAAATTTTGTATAAAATGTTCAAAAAATCTGGATGAGCGATATATAAAAAAAATCCTCTAGCAAAAAGTTGTGGTATATGGATAGGAGGAAACGTTGCCAGTTTGGTGTGTGGAGATATACTTGAGAAATTGAGATGTTTTGTTTTATGTGTAATACAAACTCATAAAATCTCGTTTTGAGAAAAACGCCTTTAAAGTTTTGTATTGTCTGTAAATCAGGCTATGTATGACATATCAACAAACCCTTTGGCACAAAGAAGCAGGATATAGATATGAATAAAGGTGGAACGTTTGGTGTGGGTAGATGGTAGGGAAATGGTACATGTCTACCTTTTGGGAAAACGCCTTCAAAGTTCTGTATGGTAAAATGCCATACATTTTTATTTTAAACCGCTATTTACAAACACAACACCCAACGACATCGGCTCGAGAGGTAGAGCAGTCGTCTGGCAATCCGGAGGTTCCCGGTTCGATTCCCGCTCCTCCCGGGCAGCGTGTCGATGTGTCCTTGAGCAAGACACTTAACCCCTACATGCTCCTGATGAGCAGGTTGGCACCTTGCATGGTTGCCTCCGCCGTCGGTGTGTGAATGTGTGAGTGAATGGGTAAAATATGAGTAACAAATTGTAAAGCGCTTTGGATAAAAGCGCTATATAAAAAAGCAGCCATTTACCATTTACCAATCAAACCATTAGTAATAGACAACCTAAACACATGCCTGATAACTGAATAACATAATAACATAATAATAATGATGTAGTAGTAGTAACAGTTTAGTAACAAACAACACAACCGATTACTGTACCCCCTAATAGGCAAAAAAAATATTTGAATAGATATCACTATGAAACTTTCCCAGTTTGTTATGTACATATAAACTAAGAAAAAATATATTGCAAGTTTTATGAATTTTATGTTTATATAAGCAAATGAGGCACTTCCCCACTCGATATGTGCACATTTATGGATACAATCGTGCAAAATGAAGCAAAATAAGCAACTAAATGTGTTTTTTTTTGTTTTCTTGTCACTAGTTTGAAAGAAGACATGTAAAGGGGCAACATTATAAAAAAAATCTAAAAATTTCCCCAAAATCAGGAAAATGGTATTTTAGGTGGGTGCTCTCCCCTTAACCCGCATGCTATCACCCCTTTGTTGGAGATCATGGACTTTTTTCAGAGGTCAGAATGAGGTCAATGGTGTTTTGTGTTGAATCACATACCCTTGTGGGTTGGGTGATTAGCTGGCTGAAACCGTGCAGATCACAAAACCTACTGAAGGCCTTGAAGACGGGTGCTGCTTTACGTAGCATATCCGTGTTCCAGTCCCCAATAAGAATATTTTCTAAGATAAGATAAGATATTCCTTTATTGATCCCCTTGGGGAAATTCAGGCATCCTAGCAGCATGGGGAAGGGGGGAGGGGTACAGGTAGTAAAAACAACACAAGCAGTGTAAACAAATAGGTAACTGAAATATATATTCACAGTATTCACAGTGTCACATAAGGTGCAGTATGCATAAGGTAGTGTTATAATTTACTACACCCTCCACCCCAGCTAAACACCCATCAAGTGTGTCATAGAAACCACTCTGTTCTGGCGGTCTATAGATTGTGCCTACTAGTACTGATTTCGCCCTTTCGAATAAGATTTCAATCCAAACAGTTTCAATTTCGTCATGGTTAAGGTCAGTACGGTTGATGCATTTGGTATCTTTATGAATATACACACAGACACCACCTCAATACTGATTCCTACCCCTCCTCCTTCAATCTCTGGATCCTGTACAGATGAATCTAGTTTAGTTTCTGTGAAACACAATATGTTTGCCTTACCGTTCATAAACAATTGTCTGATTTCAGCCAGTTTAGGTCTCAGGCTGTTAGTGTTAAGGTGGAATATGTGGAGTCCATTTGTGTTCGTTATCTGGTTTATGTCGTCGAGTTCAAGGTGTTGATTGTCTGTGTTCCGTTCTGTGGTGTCTGGTTGACCGGGTGGCGGTAGGTGGGGAGGGGGGGATGGGGTCCTATGTCCATTATTGTTAGCCCTGTTAGCTTCCTGGGTCCTTTGTCCATTGATGTTAGCCATGTTAGCTCACCGGCTAGCTCGCAGGACATCGGGCGATGCCTCGCTGTTTTGGGCGCCACGATTGTGAACCCCGGTTCATTCCTTCTCGCTGTGGCCTCTCGTGGGTTCTTTTGTAGAGGAATGTTGCCGTTGATCGTGTCGCCATCCGTCCCCGCCGTCTGTGTAGGTAGCAGTTGTCCTGTTGTGCTAGCGATGCTAGCCGCCGCTTCCTGGGTCAACAGACCTAACTGTCGTCTCTGGTTCCGTGTCATGTCTGGTTCTGGTGTATGTCACCCGACATGAGCAAATATAATAGAAACATTGATTTGCTATCAAACTTGCCTGTCGGGGGTAACTTCTTGCGTTCCGGATTCGCTGTTAGTACTGTGTGAATAGCCGCGGTTCCGAAGGCTGGATGTTTCCTTTCCGAGCCCGTTAACAAATAGAAGTCACAATGGGACTGCTGTTTTACATTTTCGCTACTTTCCACTTCTGTCTGGAGTTGTTGTTTAAGTGGTGAATTCAGGTAGCCTACAAGTCCATAATCCACAGGAGGGAAAGTAGAAAATGTGCAAAATACTTTGTTGTTGTTCTGTTACGTTGGTTAAGCCGGGAGCTGCGTAAAATGCGACCACCCATGTCGAAGCTGGAACTAGCTGATCGAAGCCGGAACTAGCTGATGTGAACATGAACATGTGATACTGCTATCAATAAAAGTACTTGTAGTGTACATACATTAGTATTAGCAATGCATCATTGTTAAAACTCAATCTTTGCAACGTCAAAGAAAGCTTGCTGTATTACCTACCTACCATCGTAGGATGCAGGGTTACAACTCAGACTCTGAACATTGAGAAAAGGTGTGTCTAAAACTGAACATTGAAATGGATGGAATAGTACGTTTTTAACAATGGGAATGAGTATTTTAAACGGTATTCTTTCATCGTTGGCAACTATTTATTTTGTATTTTACTTTTAAATACAGTTAACCTAACTTACTCTAACCTAACCTAAAGGATACATTTGGGGGGGGTTAGGGACAGTGCAGATAGAGAAACATAAAAATGTTGGATAGATATATACGTTTTTGAAAAAACTCTACTATTATGGCGGCACTCCTAGAGTCATCATGGCACCACTTTGGGAAGTCTAGGGAGACTGCAGGCACTGCATCTCATTTTCTTCACTGGAATGTTTTTTTCTTCATTGCAAGGGCACTTCATAGTGTGTTCTCTCCAGGAAGGGCAGCTAAGAGGGCACTTCATAGTGTGTTCTCTCCTGGAAGGGCAGCTAGGGTGGCACGGTGGTGTAGTGGTTAACACTGTCGCCTCACAGCAAGAAGGTCCAGGGTTCGATTCCCACTTGGGGACCAGGTTTCCATGATGCCAGGTACCCAGGTGGGGTATCTCCCAGGTCTTTCTGTGTGGAGTTTGCATGTTCTCCCCGTGCTCGCAAGGGTTTCCCCCCCGATAAGATAAACCCAATGGAAAAACATGCACAACAACAGATCGCTAACGCTGTGGCGTCCTTGACGAATACGGACAGGAGCACTTGGATTGGTCCTCGGGGCGCGGCTCACGTTGACGCCCTATCTGCTCCCGGCTGCCCATGGGGGGAAGGACGACGGGATGGGTTAGGCACACAGACTCTATCGCATCGGCGACTGAGAAAAATACAATGCATGTGTGTGTGTGTGTGTATCCCGTGTGTGTGTGTGCCGCTCCAATTGCATGTCCAGTTCGTTGCATGCCGATTAAAGACCCCCTAAAGAGGTCCTGCATTATTATTATTATTATTAGCTAAGAGGGCACTTCATAGTGTGTTCTCTCCTGGAAAGGCATCTAAGAGGTCACTTCATAGTGTTTTCTCTCCTGGAAGGGCATCTAAGAGGTCACTTCATAGTGTGTTCTCTCCTGAATGCACCTGTAGGGAACCTCAGGTTTATCCCATTGAAAAAGCACCTACTGTACTAGAGGTGTAACGGTACACAAAAACCACGGTACGGTACGTACCTCGGTTTTGAAGTCAAGGTTCGGTACAGGTTTTCGGTACAGTGGGGGAAAGTTTGGCTTTCCATGTTCCACTCAGGGGTGGTGTGCAGTAACTAATTGTACTTGTAGGGCTGTCAACGAATATTCTATATTGAAATTAATAATCGACTTGTAAACAATTAAAAATAAATAATAATTATATTTAGGGATGCTCGATATTGGCTTTTTTACCGATACTGTTGTGAAGGATCAGATTAAACCGAATATATATATTTATTTATGGATATATATTTAATAGTATTTGTATATCGTTTGATATCCCTTGTATATTCCTTGTACATATACACTGAATATCCCTTTGGTCTACTAACAGCCCATAATAGTTTCATTCTCTCATTGGACAAGAACTTGGCGCCAGCAGCCAAGCCCCTTGGTTCAAGTTCAATCGTGCCGACGAACATGTCGTTACTAGCCCCGGTTCCGCGTAGGAATACGTCTGCCGAAATACGAATGGTACTATTTGTTCACAGCGCATATATATATGGCGCAAGTAAAGTAGAACTTCCCTTAGCCCTTAGTTCTTTACCCTCCAACCAAGTGGCAAGACGTTAAGCCTCACCCACGATACACGTGTGGTGCAGTATGGTCAACTTGGCCTCAGAATGGCATTGAGACATCGTGTGGATTAATAGTTGAATTGTCATAGTTTGGCACTATACCGCCGAGTGGGACGTATTTCTATTAAGTTAATAATAGTCTATTATGTATGGTGCATCGTTCGGTTAGAGTTATAAAGTGAGCAGTACCCCCATCGTTTTCCTCGCGTTATCTAGAGTCTTAACCAGGCTGGGCAGACCACGTGTGGTGCTTTCATCCGAGGAGTTCTGGGCAAGGACGAGTGGACCTGCACATTGGATTACCTTACCCGGACGACGGCGAGCCCTACACGGCTTGGATTATCTACTTGCTTTGGGTGCTTTGATTATGCCATGGATAACAGCCAACACTGGTAAGTGTTGGAACTACCCCCGAGAGGAGTCCAGGTGAGACGGCGCTCTAACCCGAGTGAGGTCGCCTCACGTCTCTTCGTTGTGGACCGGCAGCTACCGTCTACAAGAGGGCCCAACTGTATTCATCTATGGACCAAGGTTCTGTGGGCACCGTGTTCAGCACTCTGAATTCTCCCAAGAAATCGTTGGCCAGATGGGATATCGCCAGCGGCTCTCCTAACCCCCCCCCCCCTACTGACTTACAACCAGCGGGACCCCCTTTAGTGTATCCAGCTATAATCATTAAGTACCATCGCTATAGTTCCCTAAAGAACCAGGTTGTATACTTGCTTCCTGCGTAACCAGAGATTGGACATTCAATGTTGATTTGCCTACAAATACTCATTTGCCTTACAAGTGCATTCAAATCATAAATGTCATTACGTGAACGTTGTATATACCCTTTGCTATATATTAAAGATTCGACGGATACATTTGTGTGGACTTGGTTTCATCAGGTGGGAAAGTGTTCATCATATCTATATCATGTACTGTGTGGCCAGTAGTTAAAGTACATAAAGCGGTAGTGGTTTAATGATACCATACTTATCAATACAGTCAGGGAATTGTACCCCTCAGTTACAATTGGTCCTTCGAGCCGGATGGTAACTAGTGTAATATTAATATAGTGTTATTAATATTGAAATGGCCTATGATGAACACTCCACGAAACGGTCCTCCTAACGTAGAACGCCCGCGGCGCAGACGACAGACACCTCAGTACTTAGAGGATTACGCTGTCAGTCAACTACCTAGCCTTCTACAAACGGTAAACGCGGTAAAAGTAGAAAGTAAAATTATGTCTGACCTTAACGACCAGGTTACCCCGACCACAGAGGCCCTAGTGAGTTCTAATGTAACTGACCAAGCTCACGGTGGGGACCAGGAGGGAGCTGACATGCCTTTACCCCCCGCCAATACCGAAGAAGTAGTCCCCGACCAGCCCCGGGAGGAAGACAACCCTACAGAGAGAGAACTCTGCACGGAAGAAGAGGAGGAGAGCGCCGAGGAAATAGAGCTCCAGGACTCCCCAACGAGTACCGCCAGGAGCGGCTCACCTCTACAACCGTCTTCCCCCAGCGAAGCGGAGAGGATGCTATCACAGGCGTTCCTCGTCAGCCTGACAGCCTCTACCGAACGCGATCGACTCCAGGGTGAACGCGATCGACTTCAGGGTGAACGCGATCGACTCCAGACACAGCAACGGAGCGAAGAAGAGCGCATACGCCTGGAGATGAGACGCCTTCAGACGGAAGAGAATATGGCAAGAGACCGAGCAGACACCCAGCGTGCCGCTGCCGGTGCCCAAAGAGAAGCAGAGCGCGACCTCGCTCTCATCCAGCGCGAAACCGAGCGCGACAGACTACAAGCCGAGCGTGACAAGCTACAAGCGCAACTAATGGAGCAGCTGATCCTCAAGGCAACACCCTCTCCCTCCGCCAGGGGTTCAAGGAACTCGTCGAGACAACAGTCAAGGGCAGCGTCTCCTAACCGAGCAAGCGACCCTGAACTTGACCAACAGACCAAGCCTATACCCCCCGCAGACCCCCTTCCCCGACCGGTCCAAGCGAGACCCAGCTACAAGGAAGGAGCAGCATACACTGCGGAGAAGCTAAATAAACGACTACAGGATCTAGAGGACCTGATAGAAGAAGAAGAGGGAGAGGAGGAGAACCAAGCCCGACGACAGCACAGTACTCCACCGGACCAGGAGGTCCAGTACAGCCCAGGCTATACCCCCGCGGCGCTGCGCTACAGACCCCCGACTCTATTCACGGGTGAGCACGACGCACGACCAGCCCCGAGGAATAGCACCTGGACCAGCGGGCCATGGTACCCTGCCGGTACCAGCCCACAGAGAGGCGCAAGAGGAGACTCGCCTAGGAGGCCTCTCCCCCAACGCTCGCCGATGTATCAGCCATCCACGGCGTCATACATTGCCACATCGACCATCCCAGACTTCACCCATGAGAATCGGGCACAGTACACGGAGCTCCGAATGTGCTTAGAGACAATGATGGTGGATGTCGTTGATGAACGTCACAAGTATGCAATATTACTGAAGCACCTGAAAGTACCCCGAGCGCACAATATAGCGCTAGCCTATGCCACCTCTACGACCCCATACACCGCGGCTCTAGCAGCGCTGGACCAGAGATATGGACGTATATGGGATTACGTAATCCAAGAGATAAGGCATATTGACCGCCTACCCCCAGCAACAGACAATCGCTCATTAGACGACCTGTCTATAAAAGTGCAGTCCCTGGTAGGGATGCTGGGAGCGCAACGAGAAAAGGGTATGCACGAGCTATACGCCAACTCTAACGTCGAGAGGATCTTAGAGAAGCTGCCACCCGCCAGACAAGAGCGCTTTAGGCGGCAGAGAGACCACCGTGATCCTAACGGTCCCGAACCATCCCTCCTCGATCTAGCCGACTTCCTGGCGAGAGAAGTCAGCAGCTTACGACTGGATACGTTCGTGCGGAGCACACCAAGCTCCAGAGAGGGACCCAGGAGAATAAACGATGGAAGAAGATCGGTGACTGTCATGCACCAATCAGAATCAGTACCGAGCAGTAAGAACCACAGTACCCCCTCGAGAAAAGAGAAGTGGAAGATGGTGTGCCCGTACTGCGAGAAGGAACACTGGCTGTCACAATGTGACCTGTTCACAAAGATGAATGCAGAAGAAGTGAGTCAATGGATAAAGTCCAACAGGCGCTGTTACCGATGTGCGCGCAGTCACATGGCAGCCGAGTGCCGCCTAAAGAAGAGGTGCAGTCGGTGTGACGGAGCCCACCTAGATGTCCTACACGACAGTAACAGAAGAAAGCCTGCACCTGCACCATCGAGCAGCACCAAGGCAAGTGTCATGTACATTGACCCCGCCAGCAGCAGCGGCGCCCAAGTGCTCTTAAAGGTAGTCCGTGTAACATTGAGCTACCAAGATAAAGTCATGGACACTTACGCCGTCCTTGATGACGGGTCAGAGAAGACCCTTCTGCTCGCGTCCGCTGCGGCCCAGCTGGGACTGCGGGGGAGCGAGAACCAAATGACGATTCGGACAATAAGAAGAGATTTAAAGACGATAAAAGGCGAGAATGTCTCCTTCACTATCGCAGCAAGCGGGCAGCCAGAGCGACGGTATAGGATTACAAATGCTTTCACCAGCCAAGAAATAGGACTATCACAGTACACCTACCCCATCGCCAAGCTGATGGATAAATATGTGCACCTGCGTCAACTACCTATCCCGCTCATAGACGGCGCCACCCCGACCCTGCTGATAGGCTCCGACCATGCAGACCTCATAGTCCCGATAGACCGGGTCCATACAGGACCCAGAGGCTGTCCTGCAGCAGTCGAGACCCGCCTAGGATGGACACTACAAGGCCCCCTCGCTAAATCTCTCAACCGAACAGCAGCCACTAGCTGCCTCCACTCCAGAGTGACAGAAGAAGACACCACTCTCCTGCAGCATGTCGAGAGGCTATGGACACTAGAGACAATGCCCTTTAAGAACGAAAAGAAAGACATTCGTTCTAAAGAAGACATTTACGCCATAAACCTCCTCGAGCAAGGGACAAAGAGAGTCACAGTCGGCGGAGTGATGAGATACGCAACTCCACTCCTGAGGCGAGAGGGAATGCCCACCTTTCACGCCACGAAAGAAGCTACGGAGCGGTATCTATTGAACACAGAGCGGCGCCTAGCCAAAGACCCCGCTCAAGAGAGTGTGTACCGCGCTGAGATTGAGAAGCTAATCACAGCGAGACACGTAATGAAGATTGACATTAAAGAGGCCGATCAGACGACCGAATCATGGTACGTGCCGCACCACAAGGTCCACCACAACGGCAAGGATCGCATTGTGTTTAACTGCAGCTACCAGATCGGATCCCAGAATCTGAATAAAGAGCTCTTGCCCGGCCCCACACTCGGCCCCTCTCTACTAGGCGTGCTACTACGCTTCCGCCAGGACAAGGTGGCTATCAGCGGGGATATCAAAGGGATGTTCCTGCAGGTGAGACTAGTGGAGGAGGATAAGCCCCTACTGCGGTTCCTATGGAGAGAGAGGATCGGAGATGAGCACCCAGCCATCTACCAATGGGAAGTCCTCCCCTTCGGAACCACATGCAGCCTGTGCTGTGCTACATTTGCACTGCAGAAACACGTCGCAGAGGACCCAGCAGCAGATGAAGAGGTCCGACACAGTGTGAAGAACAGTTTCTACGTGGACAACTGTTTACAAAGCGTTTCGACTCAAGAAGAAGCCGAGGCTCTCCTACTCAAGCTACGCGCCTCCCTGATCAAAGGCGGCTTTGATCTCAGGCAGTGGGCCAGCAGCGACCCGCACGTATTGCGCAGCCTCTCCCCCGCGGACAAGGCAGCCAGTAGCGAGACCTGGATGGCGACCATCCCAGGAGAAGCCCAAGAAATGACACTAGGACTAGTCTGGCGCTTCAAAACGGACTCGCTCCACTATAGACACAAACCCCTGACCACGGAGCAGGGAAGGTCGACGGCGATACCGACCACCAGACGGAGTGTGTACAGAACACTCGCCAGACAATATGACCCGTTGGGATGTATTCTACCTTACACCACCAGGGCAAAGATGATTGTACGAGCACTATGGGACAAGGACCAGGGCTGGGACGACCCAATACCCGCACCCCTTGCCTCCACATGGAGAGAGTGGGAGACGGAGCTCCGCTCACTCCCAGGCGTCAATATACGCCGCAGCTACTTCCCACCCACAGTGAGGCCAGAGACATGCAAGATGGATCTACACGTCTTCAGCGACGCCTCCGAAGTAGCCTATGGATCTGTGGCCTACTTGCGTGCCCAAGAGAAGGGAGGAGAGATACACACCGCTTTCATCCTGGCTCGCTCAAGAATAGCCCCACGAAAGCAACAATCTATCCCGCGTCTAGAGCTCTGCGCAGCCCTAGCAGGAGCGCATCTAGCCACGTTAATCCAACGTGAACTCACCATTCCGGTGCAAAGAACAATCTTGTGGTCAGATTCCACGACCGAGATTCAAGAGTTAACAGAAGCAGCGAGCTGGCGGTATGTGGACACCAAACACAACCCAGCTGACGTCATCACCCAGGGAATGTCCCTAGATGACCTCACCCGTCACAACATCTACAGTGACGGACCAGAGTTCCTCAAGCTCCCGGAAGGAGAGTGGCCTACGCCCACCCCACGGGAGGCGAGTAAAGAGGAGGCTGAGAACAAGAAACCTATGTTCTGTGGACTGAGCACAGTCGCCTCCACAGACCCCAACATAGATGACTGCCTCACCCTACAGAGTGCGCAACTAAAGACATTTCTGTGGCACCACCCAGAGATTCAGCCCACTGCCGACATTTCAGCAGCTGACTACGAAGAAGCAGAACTTCTTCTACTACAACGAGCCCAGAGAGACTCGTTCCCCGACGAGCTAGACTGTCTACAGGGAGGAAAGCCCGTCCCATCAGACAGCAGATTGCTCCACCATAATCTCATCAGAGTGGGTGGTCGTCTGCGGAGAGCCCCCGATCTACCGGATGACGTTAAGTACCCGATAGTCTTGAACAGCCGACACAAGGTCACAGAGCTGATCACAAAGAAATACGACGAGGATGTACACCACGCAGGAGCAGAGAGAGTCTTCGCGGAGATCAGACGTCGCTATTGGATACTTCAAGGGAGAGAAGCAGTGCGACGCTTCCAGCGAACCTGTCTAGACTGCCGAGAGTGGCGCGCGCAGCCCAGCATACCCCGGATGGCTGACCTACCTCCCTGTCGCCTCCGACTCGGCGACAAGCCATTCCACTCCACAGGCATGGACTGTTTTGGCCCGTTGTATATAAAGAAAGGAAGAGGAACCGAGAAGCGGTGGGGTATTGTATTCAAATGCATGACCACCAGAGCGATACATATCGAACTCCTTCCAACCATGAGCACAGACTCATTCCTTATGGCCTTCCGAAGATTCACATCACGGAAAGGAAAACCGTCTACATTGTTGTCTGATCACGGGACAAACTTCAAAGGCGGAGAAAGAGAGCTGAGAGAGAGCTTCCAAGCTATGGGCCCAGAACTTAAGACCCACCTCGCTCCATCCCAGATTGACTTCCAGTTTAATCCCCCGAACGCACCCCACTTCGGTGGAACCTGGGAACGAGAAGTACGTTCTATAAAGACAGCCCTGTACGCCGTGCTTGGGGCCCAGACTGTAGCGGAAGAAGTCCTAATGACAGTCCTCACGGAGATCGAGGGAGTATTGAACTCCAAGCCCCTCGGCTACGTCTCCAGTGATATAGCAGATGTCGACCCAGTCACCCCCAACACACTCTTGATGGGGCGGCTGGACCCCGCGCTACCCCAGACAATGTACAGGCCTGAAGAAGCGAACGGCCGAAGAATGTGGAGGTACAGTCAAGTACTAGCTGACAAGTTTTGGAACAGCTTTCTACTCCACTACCTACCGTCTCTACAGACCCGCCAGAAGTGGGTAAAAGAGAGAGACAATTTGACAGAAGGAACAGTCGTCATGATTATCGACCAGTCACTACCCAGAGCTATGTGGCCGGCTGGCCGCGTAAGCAAAGTGATCACCGGTGCCGATGGCAAGGTCCGAGCAGCTGAGGTGCTCGTCCAAGGGCGAACTTACACACGACCCGTGGCGAGGCTAATAGAACTGCCCAGACTCCCAGACACTATCGATGACGACCATGACCCCATGACTTTGTGAGTTGACTGACCCTTACAGCGGACCTTGAGTGGTAGACAGTGCGGTCAATCTGTCTCTGCTTAGCTAATTAGGTGGGACTAATTAGGGGGCGGCTGTTGTGAAGGATCAGATTAAACCGAATATATATATTTATTTATGGATATATATTTAATAGTATTTGTATATCGTTTGATATCCCTTGTATATTCCTTGTACATATACACTGAATATCCCTTTGGTCTACTAACAGCCCATAATAGTTTCATTCTCTCATTGGACAAGAACTTGGCGCCAGCAGCCAAGCCCCTTGGTTCAAGTTCAATCGTGCCGACGAACATGTCGTTACTAGCCCCGGTTCCGCGTAGGAATACGTCTGCCGAAATACGAATGGTACTATTTGTTCACAGCGCATATATATATGGCGCAAGTAAAGTAGAACTTCCCTTAGCCCTTAGTTCTTTACCCTCCAACCTAGTGGCAAGACGTTAAGCCTCACCCACGATACACGTGTGGTGCAGTATGGTCAACTTGGCCTCAGAATGGCATTGAGACATCGTGTGGATTAATAGTTGAATTGTCATAGTTTGGCACTATACCGTCGAGTGGGACGTATTTCTATTAAGTTAATAATAGTCTATTATGTATGGTGCATCGTTCGGTTAGAGTTATAAAGTGAGCAGTACCCCCATCGTTTTCCTCGCGTTATCTAGAGTCTTAACCAGGCTGGGCAGACCACGTGTGGTGCTTTCATCCGAGGAGTTCTGGGCAAGGACGAGTGGACCTGCACATTGGATTACCTTACCCGGACGACGGCGAGCCCTACACGGCTTGGATTATCTACTTGCTTTGGGTGCTTTGATTATGCCATGGATAACAGCCAACACTGGTAAGTGTTGGAACTACCCCCGAGAGGAGTCCAGGTGAGACGGCGCTCTAACCCGAGTGAGGTCGCCTCACGTCTCTTCGTTGTGGACCGGCAGCTACCGTCTACAAGAGGGCCCAACTGTATTCATCTGTGGACCAAGGTTCTGTGGGCACCGTGTTCAGCACTCTGAATTCTCCCAAGAAATCGTTGGCCAGATGGGATATCGCCAGCGGCTCTCCTAACCCCCCCCCCCCCCCCCTACTGACTTACAACCAGCGGGACCCCCTTTAGTGTATCCAGCTATAATCATTAAGTACCATCGCTATAGTTCCCTAAAGAACCAGGTTGTATACTTGCTTCCTGCGTAACCAGAGATTGGACATTCAATGTTGATTTGCCTACGAATACTCATTTGCCTTACAAGTGCATTCAAATCATAAATGTCATTACGTGAACGTTGTATATACCCTTTGCTATATATTAAAGATTCGACGGATACATTTGTGTGGACTTGGTTTCATCAGGTGGGAAAGTGTTCATCATATCTATATCATGTACTGTGTGGCCAGTAGTTAAAGTACATAAAGCGGTAGTGGTTTAATGATACCATACTTATCAATACAGTCAGGGAATTGTACCCCTCAGTTACAGATACCGATATACCGATATTGTCCAACTCTTAATTTCCGATACCGATATCAACCGATATCAACCGATACCGATATATGCAGGGTCCCCCCCCCCCCCCCCCCCAAAAAACGGAATAATTTCAGGTAATTAACATTACATATCTCTTGTTGTGGAATTAACACAACATTATGCATACTTTTGACAATAAATAAAATCAGAATTTGTTCTTACTTGCTTGCCTGGGTAAATAAAGGTTATAAAAATGTAAAATAAAAATAAAAAGATTTCCGATATCACATTTTAATGCCAACATCGGCCGATAATATCGGTAGGCCGATTTTTTGTCTACTGGAAAGGGCACCCTTTGGGACGCTGTCATGTAGTGGCAGCATAGAGGGCACTTTATCACGGCACCATTTACCTTTAGAAGGGCACCCATAGGGAATGTCAAGTTTAGATATTTGGAAGGGCACCCATAGGGAATGTCAGGTTTAGACCATTAGAAGGGGCACCCATAGGGAATGTCAGGTTTAGACCATTAGAAGGGGCACCCATAGGGAATGTCAGGTTTAGACATTTGGAAGGGCACCCATAGGGAATGTCAGGTTTAGACCATTAGAAGGGGCACCCATAGGGAATGTCAGGTTTAGACATTTGGAAGGGCACCCATAGGGAATGTCAGGTTTAGACCATTAGAAGGGGCACCCATAGGGAATGTCAGGTTTAGACATTTGGAAGGGCACCCATAGGGAATGTCAGGTTTAGACCATTAGAAGGTGCACCCATAGGGAATGTCAGGTTTAGACATTTGGAAGGGCACCCATAGGGAATGTCAGGTTTAGACCATTAGAAGGTGCACCCATAGGGAATGTCAGGTTTAGACCATTAGAAGGTGCACCCATAGGGAATGTCAGGTTAGACCATTAGAAGGGCACCCATAGGGAATGTCAGGTGATAGTTGTTCGGATCTTTCAACATTTAAAGCCCTCCGAAAAGGCTTGACAGGCACCACACAATGGAATTTATGTCTTTGATTGATGTCCTTATTGTAGCAATAAAACAAGGATTGTTCAATACAATACAAAGAATATTGATCAAAAGGATAAAAACACACAAAGCCCTAGAGCTTGTTTCCATTGTGGTCCTTGTGAAGTGAAGTGAATGTAAGTGTGTAAATATTATATTATATATTTTGACCTATTTCTGAATCGGGTGACGTTTTCGGCTTTTGTGAGGAATGTTCATTGCCGGCACAATCCGACCTAGATCGTGTTGGGTCACATATGTGACAAAAATAGTCAGCGAGGTAGCGTGGAGCCTCCCGTTTAAAAATCCTGTGGACCATACATAGTTTCATTTGAGAGACCCTCTCCTCCACTCTGAGCCACCTGAGGCTGAGGAAGTGAGAGGGGAGGAGGTGGGTTCTGGGTTGTAGGCTCAGTGAGAGGGGAGGAGGTGGGTTCTGGGTTGTAGGCTCAGTGAGAGGGGAGGAGGTGGGTTCTGGGTTGTAGGCTCAGTGAGAGGGGAGGAGGTGGGTTCTGGGTTGTAGGCTCAGTGAGAGGGGAGGAGGTGGGTTCTGGGTTGTAGGCTCAGTGAGAGGGGAGGAGGTGGGTTCTGGGTTGTAGGCTCAGTGAGAGGGGAGGAGGTGGGTTCTGGGTTGTAGGCTCAGTGAGAGGGGAGGAGGTGGGTTCTGGGTTGTAGGCTCAGTGAGAGGGGAGGAGGTGGGTTCTGGGTTGTAGGCTCAGTGAGAGGGGAGGAGGTGGGTTCTGGGTTGTAGGCTCAGGATCACCCTCACTCATTTGTTTTGGGAAGTCTGTAACCTGTTTTTAAGTTGTATGGAGATGGCTGTGAACCAGGAGGAGCAGGCATAATCAAAATTACATTGAATCAGCACATTTGCCAAAGTTACCAAGGCCCTTTTGTCTTTGAAGGAGGAAAGTCTAGCTAAAAAATTTTTTTTTGATTAATTTTAGAAATTACCTTTAGGGCCATGCTCTCTCCAGAGAGTTTGTTGTCCAGTATGAAACCAAGGTATGTCATCTCCTCTGGGACCCCGCACTTGAGGGGGAGGGGACGGGACAGTGTACCATTAATGTCCACACCCTGTTCCCTACTCTCCAGGTAGGACATAACCCAGGTGAGGGATGTGCTGTTGAAGCCCAGGGCCATGAGTGTACACAGTAGAACGTCACGGTTAACGGTGTCGAATGCTTTTTGGAGGTCCAACATGACCATTCCGTAGTATTTACCAGAGTCTACTTCCTTGATATGATCAGTTAGGAAAAGCAGGCAGGTGTCAGTTGAATGTGATTTCCTAAAACCAGACAGGAGGAGTTATTGAGATAACTGTCAATTTGTTCGAAAATGACTCTTTCCATTATTTTAGATATGGAAGAGAGAATTGAGACCGGGTGATAATTTCCGGGTTCCAGTTTACTTCCTTCTTTGTGTAGGGGGATTACCCTGGCTTGTTTGAAATCACAGGGAAAGGTGAAATCAATTTGGCTGCATCTCGTATGAACCTGCTTGGGATGTTATCAATACCTGTAGCTTTGGAAGGTTTAAGCTTCAACAGTACCACCTCCTCCGACACTTCATTCAATTGAAAATCATCCGTCCGGACTCCTAATCTTTTGTAAAAACTCTTCTTTCTTTTTTTCTGTTTATTTTTGGGCTTTCTGTATTTTTCACCCATCCCAATTTAGTCGTTATGCCAATATTCTTCCTGGTTGTTGCGTGCATTGCCCCACTGTCGGCCTGGGGAGGGTGTAGAACTACCACATGCCTCCTCTGATACATGTGGAGTCGCCAGCCGCTTCTTTTCTTTTTTTAAAACTTTCTTTTTTTAGCGTTTATCGCTTTTCTGGTCAAGCATGACCGACAGAAACAGGTTGAAAATGGGATGTAGAGCAGGGGAAGACATTCTGAGAAATGACGGCGGGTCCGGGAATCGAACTCGTGTCCCCCAGATCCGTGACGAGCATTAGAGAATTTAGCATTTTTAATCAATCTATTAACTACATTTCTGAGCTTTTTAAACAAGCCGAAAGATGATTCATCCTTTTATTTTTTTCAGTAATCCTGCAGACCGTCATTTCTGGCCGTAATGGCTTCAATGATTGCTGCATTAATCCAGGACTCTGATCTAGTTTTGAATGTAACTGATTGTATAGCGGCCAGCTGAATAATAATAGCCCTTATGAACATTAATTTAAAATAACACCAGGCATCGTCTACAGATGTTATTTTGAGAACATGTGGTGACAAGTCCAATTTCCCTAGCCCGTGCAATAAAGACTCTTATAAAGATTGTTATAGTTCCTCATGGATCTGATTTTGACCGTGTGGTGGCAGTTTATCACGGGTCTCTGAGTTTTATGTGTACAATAAATGATTGCGTGATCGCTTATGCCATAATCAATTGCACCGCTATTGAAAATGTTGGACTTGTCAGATGTTAGAATCAGATCAATAATGGATTGTGATGTAGGGTATACTCTAGTAGTACATTGTGAGATTATCTGATGGAGACTGATACGTTTACAAAAAACACTGAAGGCTTTATAAATGGAGGAGTCCTTTTTAACATGTTAGTGTTCAAGTCTCCAATAAGGATCCTTTTGCATTTTCCGTGGTCAATAGCCCTGGAACATGTCTCTTCCAAACGATCATAGAAGACTGATTGGACTGATTGGGTCGTTACAAAATCCCTACTAAGAGGGGTTTCATCTTGGGCAATAAAATATCCAGCCAAACAGCCTCAATATGAGCGTTGTCAAGGTCAGTCCTCACGTTGAAGCCAATGTCTGACCAAATCCAATCCAATCCAATCCACTTTATTTATAAAGCACATTTAAAACAACAAAGTTGACCAAAGTGCTGTACAAGTACACAAACATAAGATAAAACATAAAACATAAAAAAATTGAATAAAAGCACACAATAAAAAACAGTACAATGTGTCACAACAAGAAACGGTTTAAAGAACAAACTCTTTCCCACCACAGCATTGATCTGCTTGTCCAACTTTAGGTCACAATCAAATTTTACCCCTATAGGTTGGTGACTGTTGGCTTCACAAATGTACCCTCCCCCCTCCGTTCCGGTTAGTCTTTCCTTATAATTGTGTAATTTTGAATTTCAACCTCTGAGTCACTAATGGAACAGTCCAGCCACGTTTCGGAAAATGAAATAATATGAGCCGTGTTGGTCTTAAACAGCTGCAGCCTAATTTCATCCATCTTATTTAAAAGACCCCTTACATTGAGGTGCACGATATGCCAACCTCTGGAAGAGCACAGCCTGTCCACACATGGACTGTCTAGGGAGGGTGGGGTGGAGAGATGGGCTAAGCTCTCCAAAGGACCTAAAGGGCCTGGATTTACATTTATGTTACCAGATACTAACAGGAGCAATAAGATCAAAGTTCAAGATAAGGACTTTTTTACACTATTGCTAGGCAGTTTGATATTAGAAGTACATGTACCCGAAGACCCATGCAGGACAATAGACTCTAGCACCAGTTAAGCTTAAAGGAAAACTCCAACATTTTGGGAAATTAGCTTATTTAACATCTTCCCTGGAGTTAGACAAGAAGATACATACCTTTTTTGTCTCTGTGCGTGCATTTACCTTAGGGAACAGTCGCTCTGTTAGCGTAGCTTAGCTTCATCACTGGAAGTGGGGGAGGGTTTGAGCCTGACGTTCCCTACAGTGCCCTACAGTCACGAAATACACTCCAAATACAACTCCAAAACGTTCCTGTAAACATGTTGTGACTAGGGATGCTCGATATTGGCTTTTTTACCGATACCGATATACCGATATTGTCCAACTCTTAATTTCCGATACCGATATCAACCGATACCGATATATGCAGGGTTTCCCCCCCCCAAAAAACGGAATAATTTCAGGTAATTAACATTACATATGTCTTGTTGTGGAATTAACATAACATTATGCATACTTTTGACAATAAATAAAATCAGAATTTGTTCTTACTTGCTTGCCTGGGTAAATAAAGGTTATAGAAATGTAAAAAAATATATATATATATATTTTTTGAAAACCGATAGATATTTTCCGATATCACATTTTAATGCCAATATCGGTAATATCGGACATCCCTATTTGGGGGGGGGGGGGGGGGAATAATAAAATAGACAGGACAATGGAGACAGGGAACCAGACAGACGGACAGACAGACAGACAGACAGACAGACAGACAGACAGACAGACAGACAGACAGACAGACAGACAGACAGACAGACAGACAGACAGACAGAGAACACAAGAACACCTCAGACACACAACACAACAGCAAAGTAACTCAATGATCATCTATAGTGAAAAGGTATGTTTTAAGCAAGGCCTTGAATGTCTGTAAGGTGTTGGCAGACTTGATGTTAAAAGCGAGCTTATTCCACAGTGTCGGCACCGACCGTCACTGCAAAGGCCCCGGAAACCCTTTGTCACCAGTTCTGCCACCGTCTGCTTACATTCTTCTGGGACAGGAACTCCATGCCCGTGGCCACCTGGTAGGCAAAGCTCAGCAGGTCGTCGTAGGTCAGCGCCCGCCGCTCCTCAGACTCCTTGTGGATCCCTGGAGAGCAACTAGGATCAGTCAGGATCTATACCACGTGTCCCACAGTGGGGATTTAAAGATTTAAAGACTCCCAAGATGCAGCACTGAACGGCGGCACAGGAAGTCCTTCATTCCGACAGCCATCAGACTCTATAACTAGGGATGCTCGATATTGGCTTTTTTACCGATACCGATATTCCGATATTGTCCAACTCTTAATTTCCGATACCGATATCAACCGATATCAACCGATACCGATATATGCAGGGTTTCCCCCCCCAAAAAACGGAATAATTTTAGGTAAATAATAATTTCACTGGATATTTATATAACAAATATTGTTATTGTTTTTTTGTTTTTTTTTACCGATACCGATATTTTCCGATATCACATTTTACTGCCGATATCGGCCGATAATATCGGTCGGCCGATAATATCGGACATCCCTAGTTGTGACCTATGTATTTACCACGTGGAGAAATTAAAAATAATTGAATTCGACAATTATGTTTTCTAAGCAGATATACTCTGAACTATTTTTTGCCGAACGACTCCTCTCTGAGCGCAGTCAGTGATTTCTACGTGAAGCCGTGTTTGTTTACATTCTCATTCATTCAAAGGATCCGAACCGATTGAAGTTTATAGATACCATGACTTAAAATCCTCTTACCTTGACGATTAAAAGCCTCCCCAATTTAGAAAACAGTAATCCAATGGCTGGTATTGATATACTATTTACTACTGCACGCTAACGGAGCTAACCGGACACTCAAGCAGATAACGAGAGCAATGACTTCCTTTCTGGGGGGTTTCAAAATAAAAGAGCGACGTCTATAGCAGCGGAATACGTTTATTTTGTACATTATCTAACGTTAACACAAACCTAAACTAACTTTAGGTTAGTTGTAACGTTAGTTTAGGTTCGTGTTAACGTTAGATAATGTACAAAATAAACGTATTCCGCTGCTATAGACGTCGCTCTTTTATTTTGAAACCCCCCAGAAAGGAAGTCATTGCTCTCGTTATCTGCTTGAGTGTCCGGTTAGCTCCGTTAGCGTGCAGTAGTAAATAGTATATCAATACCAGCCATTGGATTACTGTTTTCTAAATTGGGGAGGCTTTTAATCGTCAAGGTAAGAGGATTTTAAGTCATGGTATCTATAAACTTCAATCGGTTCGGATCCTTTGAATGAATGAGAATGTAAACAAACACGGCTTCACGTAGAAATCATTGACTGCGCTCAGAGAGGAGTCGTTCGGCAAAAAATAGTTCAGAGTATATCTGCTTAGAAAACATAATTGTCGAATTCAATTATTTTTAATTTCTCCACGTGGTAAATACATAGGTCACAACATGTTTACAGGAACGTTTTGGAGTTGTATTTGGAGTGTATTTCGTGACTGTAGGGCACTGTAGGGAACGTCAGGCTCAAACCCTCCCCCACTTCCAGTGTTGAAGCTAAGCTACGCTAACAGAGCGACTGTTCCCTAAGCTAAATGCACGCACAGAGACAAAAAAGGTATGCATCTTCTTGTCTAACTCCAGGGAAGATGTTAAATAAGCTAATTTCCCAAAATGTTGGAGTTTTCCTTTAAGCATGTGGACAGACATTTCTTATATGAACCAATATATATAATTACATTAAATAGACGATCAGTTGTAAAAATTTTATTAAATTGACTGATTGGAGGCACTTGGTGAGCTCTCATTGCAGAGGGACAATGTCCATGATAATTCTGAGAAGAATACGACTTGCATATGAAACAGAGCAATAAACCCACTACAGCCAGATAATTGGCAGGCATTTTGAACCGATGACAGCACAGACTCAGCAGAGAAAGAGAGAAAAATGTAGTCCTGGGCAACAAAGCCTCACCACAACGGAAACAGCTGAGAGAGAGTCCGTCCAGAGGGTTTACCTCACCGCTAGCTTGCTGCTGGAGCCTGGAACCTCAGCCAGCAGAGCAGATGGAGCAGGTCTCAGCCAGCAGAGCAGATGGAGCAGGTCTCAGCCAGCAGAGCAGATGGAGCAGGTCTCAGCCAGCAGAGCAGATGGAGCAGGTCTCAGCCAGCAGAGCAGATGGAGCAGGTCTCAACCAGCAGAGCAGGTGGAGCAGGTCTCAACCAGCAGAGCAGATGGAGCAGGTCTCAGCCAGCAGAGCAGATGGAGCAGGTCTCAGCCAGCAGAGCAGATGGAGCAGGTCTCAACCAGCAGAGCAGATGGGACAGGCCTCAACCAGCAGAGCAGATGGAGCAGGTCTCAACCAGCAGAGCAGATGGGACAGGCCTCAACCAGCAGAGCAGATGGGACTGGCCTCAACCAGCAGAGCAGATGGAGCAGGTCTCAGCCAGCAGAGCAGATGGGACTGGCCTCAACCAGCAGAGCAGATGGGACTGGCCTCAACCAGCTATGGGACAGGCCTCAACCAGCAGAGCAGATGGGACAGGCCTCAACCAGCAGAGCAGATGGAGCAGGCCTCAACCAGCAGAGCAGATGGGACAGGCCTCAGCCAGCAGAGCAGATGGAGCAGGTCTCAACCAGCAGAGCAGATGGGACAGGCCTCAACCAGCAGAGCAGATGGGACTGGCCTCAACCAGTAGAGCAGATGGGACAGGCCTCAACCAGCAGAGCAGATGGGACAGGCCTCAACCAGCAGAGCAGATGGGACAGGCCTCAACCCGCAGAGCAGATGGGACTGGCCTCAACAGCGGGTAAATGCGAAATAGCAATATTAAACTGCATTACCCAGAATGCTCGCCCAGTCTAACTTCCCTGCACATACTCTGTTGTCTTCCAGTTAGCACTGGTATGTTTTCAATATTTAGGGTCATTACAACCGGTATGTGATCTGTGGTGGCCAGATCGTAACAAATCGGCATGCTGTCCAGCGAGGCATGCGCATCTGCAGTGCAAATGCAATGGTCTAACCATGACACTGTATGCCATGCTTTACTGACATGTTATTCACAGGCAGTAGCATTTTACTTATTGATTCAGATTATTAGTGTTGCAGAACTGCAGTAACACGTATATGTACATACATACCAACTGTTTCGCCTGTTTTATAGCAACACTACTATCACCGACATCTAAGACGGGAGATCCCCCCTTGAACGGCCCTTCTAAGGTTTCTCCCCTCCACATTGCCTGTGGTGCTTTTTTCCTATTGCTAGGTTTTTTGTGAGTTTTTCCTTACCTTCGCGTGGGGTATGTCTGGGAGTGTTGCATTAATTTATTAATTTATTTATTAAAAATTGTTTGGACTTCATGGTGTTTTTGTTTTGTTCTTGATTTATTGTGATGTTTCTTCTTGACTTAGAAGACGTGTCCGGCCCATGGGGACATTAACGTGTGTTGTCGGGCCTTACAAATACATTTGATTTGATTTTGATTTGAAGAGCATGATTGTATGCTACTGTAGTGATGATCAAGAATACGTTTATGACTGAGATAGTAAGTGATCTGCCGTCTTTAGGAAAAAATATTCCATCTGCAGTTTTCACTGGGGCTGTTCTTGGTTATCATGTAGGCCATGGCTGCAGGGAGACTTCAACTTCCAACAGACCACAGGAGTTGTCTTCTTGTCTTGTTGCCATGTGTAGAATTCAACCATGAATCTATTGTTCTGAGTTTTCCAACTTATTAGTATTCTTCTTTTAGGCAAGACAGATGGTTTCAACGTTCTTAAACATTCTAAATGGACACACATTTATTTCCAGTTACTGTATGTATGAATGAATGAATGAATCTTTTATTTCGAACATGATTTAAAAAGAAACTACGAATAAAAAAGACAAACAACGAAAAATATACATATCACTGTTCGAAAGGGAGTAGGAAAAAGCCTAAGTTTATCATGCCCTACCCCTATCCGCCACTTCCAAGTGGGAACATGAATTAATACTTCAATTATATAATGGAGAATATCCACATTGCCAATAATTCTTCATTCTTAACATTGAAAACAACATAAAATAAATAAATAATATTCAACTGTGTTTGGTCATATCAATAGGGTGACAGGAAATAAACGTGGGTCCAAGCTGTTCCCAGCAGCACAATTCCACTGAATGATCTATAAAGTGTTGTCTTCTGGCTTGGCAGGATTTGGATAGAATTATTTTCCAGAACATTCCAGTAATGTATGCCTCTTTCCAGGCATTATGCAAATCGACTTCCACCACACATCCACCTTGTCATGTTTTGAATTTTGAACAAAAAGGAGTTTGTCGGAGCCCCTGCTGATCGTTAACCCAACAAGGAACACACGTGGGCCTCATTAGAACAGCACTTCAAGCAGACCCTCATAAAATATAACCATCCATTGGTTATGGGTTTGATTTTTTCCGCCCCTGGCACCATAACATAACACTAGTGCAGATGTTAACTGGTGTGAAAGTAACAATTCTCACCCTGCTTCCTTGTTTAAAGCGGTCTGCAGTCATCTGTTAATCAGAAGGTTCCTGGTTAGATTCCGAGCAAGATACTTAACGATAGGTTATGTAGATAACCTAGTTATATTAGTATTGGCTAAGCGTCCCGCTCTGAGCCTTACGAGATACTCATATCTCCTGTGATACCTAATGTATCTCCCACGAACAAAAACACATGCACCCCACCTGTATGGGGCCCCGCCCCTTATGGTGGCCACCGCCCATATAACCATGACCCTGGTCATGAAACACCCTTCCTCGCCAAAACCCGTCCCAGGAAAAGATCCCTCAAGAGGGAACTCAGGGCGCGCAGAGCGGGACGCTTAGCCAATACTAATATAACTAGGTTATCTACATAACCTATCGTTATATTTCGTATTGCATCGCGTCCCGCTCTGAGCCTTACGAGATAATGGGGAAGAGCGGGCGCGAGACCCGACAGATGTACCCCCTGAGGACCCGTAAGCCCACATCAAGGGGTGCGGGGAGCCCTGTCACCCCATCCTTCCTAACGAAGGGGGGGCGCAGTCAACTCCACCTGAATGCGAACAAGAGGGAGCCAGAACCCCTTGAACACACCGTACAGGCGGAACCACGTGTGACTCAACACACTGCGGCCCATACCCATACACTCCTGCTACCCGACCAAAGGACGGGAAGCAGGAAAGGCCACAGACCCCAGAACCGCCTGGGAGACAGAACCCCCGGTCATGTCCATGAGGAAAAACCTTACAAAGGAGCCCGGGGAGGACCATGAAGCTGCAGCACAGATGGCCTCCACCGAGGCCCCACCCAGGAGAGCGGCAGAGGCAGCCACCCCACGAGTGGAGTGCGCCCTGACGCCCCCAGGGGGATCCTGCCCAGCCAGCGTGTAGCAGAGGGTAACACCCTCGCACAACCAATGGGACAGGCGCTGCTCCGACAGTGCCTTACCAGCACGAGCCCCACCGTAACAGACAAAAAGCTGGTCGGTAACCCTGAAATCCTGAGTACGGCTGAGGTAAATCCCCAAGCACGGACTGGACATGACAGGTGAAGGCCCGCATCTAACTCACCAGTGTGAGGAGGAGGACGAAACGCCTGAACCACAATATCCCGGGAGCGGAAGGAACTCCGGATATTCTCAGGCACGAAAGCAGGATTAGGTTGCAGAGTGACACCGCAATCGGTCCGAAAAGACAGGCACTCTGGATGTACCGAGAGAGCACAGAGCTCACCTACGCGTTTAGCGGAAGTGACAGCCAGAAGGAACGCGGTCCTGAAGGACAGCTGTCCCAACGGCGCCCGCTCGAGCGGCTCAAACGGGGCCAAGGACAACCGACCGAGGACCAATTGAAGATCCCAAGTCGGAGCCAAGGAGCGTTGCACCGGCTTAACGCGTCGAGCGCCAAGCAGGAAACGCTTCACAAGAGGGTGGCTGAACAAGACATCCCCTCAAACCCCTCATGATAGGAGGATATAGCTGCTGCATATACCCTCACCGTCGAAGCCGACAGTCTATCAAGGAGAGACTGGAGGTAACTAAGGACAGCAACCAGGGGGCAGGAGACTGAGTCCTGGCCCCCCGCCTTACACCACACTTGGAACATACGTCATCTGCCCGCGTAAGCGCGACAGTGGAGGGAGCATGCGCATTCCAGATGGTAACACCATCAGGATCAAGAACCTGCGCCCCTCAACGTACCCGTCCCAACAACTGACCTAACAGATGTATGGGGAAGAATCCCTGGCGGCACGGCATCGGTCCCAGACCTGCCTGGCCATGTCCAGACGCAATCCTCACCCGTCAGGATGAGGGCCGCCCCGCGACAGTACATCTGCACCCACATTCTCCCTGCCGGGGATGTGGGGAGCCCTTAGGCCGCGCAGATGGAGGACGCCCATAGCCAGCCGCCCGCCGCCTGGTGCAGATAGGGGGAGCGTACTCCTCCCTGTCTGTCGATACACGACACTGACGTCGTATCGTCCGTCCTGATCAACACCATTTGTGGACCAGAAGGACCGCTTTCAACACCAACACATTGAACGTAGCGCAGACCGGGCAGCATGGTTTGCCAGCTGCCCCCTACTGCGTTGGCCCGACGCATCACCAGCGAGGGAGGCGTCGGTGAAAACGCGACGTGAGACAGCGCCGTAACCGTCCTAGGACGGAACCTCCCGAGCGTGTTGACAACACGCTCCGAGATGGATGCCCATAGCCCTCCAACCGTTGACTGGGAAGAGGAATACTCTACATACCAGACCTGCCTGGTACGAGACCTGACGATCCACCTTGACCGCGAAGGACCAGAACGTCATCAGGGCAGAACACTCCGTAACCCCGGATGACGCAGAGGCCCCAGTGCGGCCTCCACGCACTTGGTGAAGATGCGGGGAGCCAGAGAAAACCGAACGGCAGCCTCTGGTACTCATACGCTAACCCTGCAAAGGAAGCGTAGGTAAGCCCTAGGATGGAAGATCGGGGATGCGCATACGCATCCTACAGGTCTATGGAGGAGAACCAGACCCCCACCTGACAGTGTTCAACAGGTAGGAGACGATCCAAAAAATGCTGAACCTTCCCATGGGACAGGTCCAGCCTGGGTCTTACACCCCTCCCTCCCGACTTCTCGGGCAGAGAACACCGGGAGGAGAACGCCACGACGATGGCTTGCTTCGTCCACAGAGATTGGATCTCGTCGACCAGAGCTGTCCCTGCTGGAGACCCCGACAACAGGGTCTGTACCAAACCTGAAAACGGGTGGGGTTGTGTAAACACAAGTCCCCGCCTCACCATTCTCTCCATCTACCTCGACATATGGTACTGCCGTAGTCATATGTGACGACACTCCCAACGCACCCGCCGTCACGTGGCGCAGGTCCGCCAGGAACTGTAGATAGTTGGCCCGGTCCCCCCCGCTGTGCGAAGACAACCCTGGAATCGTGCGAGGAGCGCGTTCCGTGTCGGAACACCTGACCCTGACACCACCCACGAGGCAATCGCACCCAAGGGGGAACCCCGACAGAAAAGGGCCTGTCTGATACGGGGGGCTTCCGATCAAAAAAGCCCCCCCACTGAACACCCCTCCAGAACATGCTGAAGGAGTTGTTCTGCAGCCGGACATGCAAGGTGTAAGGCCCCCATGGGTTCCTACACACCGTAGCCCTGCAGTGATATCACTACCACCCCAAACCATGTGAGCTGCGACCACTTGCCAATATTCCAGGAGTGGGAGCACCAACATGATACCTGGCCTGGCGAAGGCGAGGCCGGGGAAGCCCGCACTGTGTGCCTCAAAAGGTTTCGAGCCCCCCTGCTGACAACACTTAAGTTGACAGACGTAACACCAGGCTCAACCAACACAGTTCAAGGTGTGGGAGCCGCTTGACAGCACAACATTCTCACGGACAGACCCAGGCTCAGCCATCAACTGGGTGTCAGCCCCTGTCTCCATGAGAAGCGAAGAATGGGGCCGCATACGCTTCAATGAAGGTTCGCGGCCCGCAGCCAAAGGAGAACGCTCAGAGCCCCGCTTCTGGGGATACCAGAGAGAGGATTGAACGGGGAGCGGGCTGCTCGCGGCAAAATGACGACGGAGTGGTTTACCAACACCGAAATCACCCAAAATGGCCGATCCCTCGGCCGCCAAGACTGTCGGCCTCGCGATACCCTGTCGATTCTCCAACCAGGGCACCACTGGCGGGGGAAACATGGCCGCCTGTCGAGGGCCCCGTCATCGCCGCTGACGAGGCCGTGCTCTCTTCTTCTGGCTGCGCGGTGTGAGGCGGTGTAGGGCCTAGGACAATACCGCCCGCGCTCCAGCAGAAGACCAAAATCCCCTGCGGAGAGGGGAACCCTGAGCGGTTATAGCTGGCGGCTGGGTCAAAGCTAATAACGTCAACAACCTTGCGCGATGTGTCGACGTCGGCCGGCCCTCAAGGCCCCTCCACCAGACACCATTTCTTTAATAGAAAAAACACCAATTCGAACACAGTTCTAATCGTTGCCAATTCCATACCGTGGCGGTACAAGCCTTAACAGCCCACCAGCCACTCGCCAGGCCGACCCATGGTGTCGGCCGGGCGGGGCATTGTTTCAATATATCAAAAACAAAGGACTGACGTTAACATGGAGCACCAGTGGTGATTGCAAACAGCACCCTCCACTGTGGTGTGGACCATGAAAAGGTTAAATGAATAAAAGAGCTAAACCACAAAAACTGTAGAATGAGCAAACCCATACACACAAAGTTTAAGGGGAGACGGACCAGACCCGTCTTCATTCAAAATATTCACAACAGAACACCAGCCCTAGTTTAGCCCATTTACCAAAAAAGGTAAACAAAGCCCCCCCCCCGCACTACTCCCCCAGTATACCGATTGACCGTCAGTATGAATGGTTTGAGAGGAGAGAAAGCTGTAGCAAGACAGACCTTCTCATAGCAGAGTGACAAAATGAAACAATAGCCCCCTACACAGGGCCGCCCCAGGAGATGGGGGGCCTCGCGTCTAAAAACGCACAGGGCCTCACATTTCTCCCAAGCGGCCCTGCCCTTATACTACTGCAGCCTAACGCCAGGCAATGTGGAACCCAAGACAACAATTGCCTGTGCACAGACACGCAACATGTTTACCATATCGGCTGGACCCATAGCCCCACTACCCGACGCCAACCCAGATGGGAACACCGTTCAACAAACCCCGCCGGAACACAAGGTAATACCTGGCTAGAACCTAGCCACGACCTACCCCGTTGTCAACCCATTTACCCGAAAAAGGTAAATAGAACTCAAAACCCCACAACAGCTACCGACTGACCTTCATTGATGAACCGGGCAAGAGGCGGGAGAGTGACAACATCTCACGGCGGAGACATTAAAACAGCATAGCAATTAGCAGTAGTGATAGCATGCGGCAGTAGCGATAGCATGTTAGCATAGCTTTAGATGTTTTAGCAGCACGCCCAAGACAGCTTGGAAACCGTTCCCTGCAGAGAACGTTCACCAAACCATCTTGCCCCTGGCGCCAACACACAACAAGGTTGTGTTAACAACACAAACCAGCATTACTAACACTAATACCCATGCCTGAAGACACAGGGCCTACCTGAGTACAAGCTGGCCCGACAGCCAGCCTTGTACAGCTGAACCTCGATGTGCAGTCATCAAACGAGGAACATCACAGGCCCGTCGTGTCGCCGAAAAC
Organism: Notolepis coatsorum; assembly: GCF_963971535.1. Classification (NCBI taxonomy): domain Eukaryota; kingdom Metazoa; phylum Chordata; class Actinopteri; order Aulopiformes; family Paralepididae; genus Notolepis; species Notolepis coatsorum. The sequence goes on along the minus strand of NC_140176.1, from coordinate 87,177,274 downwards.
ATGCGTCGAAGATGCCAGGGGCCAGCAACCTCCGGTAAGCTTCCAACATTATTAATCTTCCTTAATCTTTTCATTCCGCTAGCTCGTATGGTGCATGCATCCAATACGCTGGGACGAAAATAGAGGAAGGGTGTTTCATGACCAGGGTCATGGTTATATGGGCGGTGGCCACCATAAGGGGCGGGCCCCATACAGGTGGGGTGCATGTGTTTTTGTTCGTGGGAGATACATTAGGTATCACAGGAGATATGAGTATCTCGTAAGGCTCAGAGCGGGACGCGATGCAATACGAAATATAACTGCTAACTGCTAGGTTGATGTGTGAATGGGTGAATGTGAAGCATAATTATGATGTAAAGCGCTTTGGTTAAAAGCATTATATGAATGGTGTGACGGGGTCCTCTCTCGAACTCCTTTGAATCTCTCATAAACAGGCGTAGTCGGAAGGATCTCGTTGGTGGGTTTTTATTTCCCGCCTCGCAAAAGTGCAGATAGTGGCGCGGCATAGCTCAACATATCAAACCAATTGTTCATTTTGTGATAAAATAATAATAATAATAATATTATTTATTTATATAAAAGCACCAAATTTGGCAGATGTGTTGATAGATATATTGGAAACAAAACTGGATATTGGGGCATTACAAACTAACACCCTGGTGGCTGTGGCAGGCATTTTTCAAAATGGCCACCAGCGCTTAGTCAAACTTTCTTATGCCATTGGATTTGCATGCAATAATGGATATAATCTAGATCCCACTAACCCTGAGAACCAAATAAAATACTCACTCACCATTCTAAGGAAATAAAAAATAAAATAAAATAAAAAATAAAAATATTATAATATTTTTACATATACTTTTTTTTTTTTTTTACCACATGGTGGCGCTGGCGCATTATCACTGTGGCGCTGTGCCCCTATACCATTGTTTAGGGTCACCCTTGCCTTATTGCTGCTATTTCCAGCTGGACACATGATATGTCGCCCACCTTTTTCCCAGTCTGTTTACGGAGGAGATACAGGTAGGTTACATTCTTTTGTTTCTGACAAGTTGTGATAGGCAAGATAAGATAGATGTTCGTGTTTCTTCACTGTATTGCAGATTATTGTGAGTAGCGCTGTATTTTGTGAGTTTATTCATCTGCCCTGCTAAGATGTGTGGTGACGTCTTCACAACTGCTGCGGTTGATAATATTGACCATAACCCTAGCTCAACTACCTCAAAGTAGTCCTTTCATGGCACAGGTATTTCACTCCTTCAACACCCTACATTTGCAGGTCAAGGAGTTGACCGCAGCATTGTGATTGTTGGAGGGTGTGGAAGCCAAAATACAGTAGGCCATTTGCCAAGCTACTACACAGAAGTCCCACCAGTTGTCCGTAGCACCACAAAGGCACCTGTACCACCTAGCACTGTGGCATCTCTGAGCAGGGAAAACTCTCACCATAACATCAAGGAAGAGTACTGCTGGCTAGAAAATGTGCGGAAGAGTCTTGCAAGTGATGAAGAGAACTCTGTGAATCAGAGTGTGGACAACATGTCCTGGGCTGCATACCATGCAAGTCAACAGCTTGCTGGAAGAAAAGTAATCTGCCCAAGTGCCCTACTACCCCTGTTCCACGAGAGTGCCCACACAGTGGCAATGATCAAACACTCCATGGATGTAGTCAGAAATGCAGTTTAACATCTGAATTCTGGGCAGACACCAGTAGTAACATTTGATCAACCCCTGTATGCTATTGCCAAGCAAATTCAGTGGAAGTGGCCAGAGATGTATGCGGAAGACAAATTTGTTGTGATGTTTGGCGGCCTGCATATAGAGATGGCAGCTCTGAAGACCCTGGGTGATTGGTTGAAAAGCAGTGGCTGGGTTGAGGCACTGGTACAAGCAGAGATCACAACAGCAGGCACTGCTGACTCCTTCTTGCGTGCAGCACATGTTGCTCACACCAGACGTGCCCACCAAGTCACAGTGGCTGCACTATATGTCCTGCAGTATCGGGCTTACAATAACCGTAATACAGATACAGAAGATGTACCTTTGGGGTTTGATGAATGGTGCTCAAGGAGGGAGGAGAGCTGCCCTCAATTCCAGTACTGGGAACAGTCATGTCATTGGAGCTGTGTGTATTGGTCTATGTGAGATCCCTGCAGCAGTCCTCCTTCAGCATGTACCTCGATGCTCTGACAGAACTCGTCCCCTGGTTCTTTCGCTCTGGACCATACCAACTATGCCCGCTGGATCCCAGTTCATCTTTGTGACATGACTGAACTACCAACAAGACATCCAGATGTTGCCAGAGAATTTAATGTTGGCAATTTCACCATTCAGAAGACCAATCGGGTCTTCTCTGCAATCCCCATTGATCAAGCACATGAGCAAAATAATGCTTGCATCAAGAGTGATGGAGGGGTGGTAGGTCTTACAGACAACCCTAGTGCCCTCCGACGGTGGATGGTAGCTGGCCCTGAGGTTGCAGCGCTGATTGAAGACTTTGAAGATGCTCACCAGCTCATTGGAAGACAAGATGGGGTGCTCCACCATGATCAGACAGCAAGTGTGCAGAAAGCATTTCGAAAAGATGTCTGCTCACTCGTCAATGTAATGGAAGAACTGGGCAACCCATTCGAAGAGGAGAGTGAAGACCTGTTTGTCCTTTACAGCAAAGAGATTGCAGATCCATCTGCAGTGGAGACTGTTAAGAATGCACAGAAGATTGGCCAACACCAGTTCCAAGCATTCACAAAGGAATGTCTTGTGGAGAGAACAAAACCCATTGATGACACAATCCACCGCAACCGGTTGAAACTGTTTGTTGGCTCAATGCCAAAGACAACAAGTAAGGAGAAGCAGCAGCTGACATCAATGAAAAGTGATGTTGAGTTGTTTTCACGACTCTACATTAGCTGTCAAACAAGAGATGGAAACCTGGAAGACTTCTTCCAGCATGAGAACCAAGCATGGCCACCAGCACTCTCTGATGGAGGAAGATTACGACTTGGGACCAAGAGTGACCTTCTGAAATGCCTGGAGGACCTATCTCCAGCTCAGACTAAGCCCCTGATGCTACCTGTGTAGTTCTTGATGGAGCTGCCATGATTCAGATGATGAAGCCAGCAGGTGCCAAGACATTTGATGAATATGCCCAGCAGGTTTTCATTCCATATATCTATTCTCAGCTGCGCAGTGTGTCACGTGTGGACCTTGTCTGGGATACTTACAAGGATGACTCCCTGAAAGGCACAGCAAGAGCCAAGCGTGGAAAGGGTGTAAGGAGACGTGTGGTTGGGAAGGCTGCCATACCAGGAAACTGGCAGAACTTTCTGCGGGTTGACAGTAACAAGACAGAACTATTCAGCTTCCTATCCAAGGTCCTCCTTCAGGTATTCAGTGAGGAAGACAAGGAGGTTGTCCTCACTGATGGGGTGGGGGTGCTCAGCACACAGCCACTGCAGGATCTCCACACCCTGGCCCCATGCAGCCATGAAGAACCAGATAGTTGAATGCTACTGCATGTATCACACGCTGCACTGCATGGCCACCACCAATTGCTTATTCGCACTGTTGACACTGATGTTGTGGTCTTGGCTGTGTTTGCCATAACACAACTACCAGCTGGATGTGAACTGTGGCTAGCATTCGGACCTGGCAAGAGCTTTCGCTACTTGGCAGCCCACCAAATAGCTGCGTGCCTCGGACCAGAGATGTCATGTGCCCTTCCAATGTTCCATGCTTTGACAGGCTGTGACACTGTATCCAGTTTTGCTGGACACGGAAAGAAGGCAGCATGGTCAACATGGAAGTCACTGCCGGACCTGACAGATGCACTATTGATGCTGGCAAATGGACCAAAGGAGATCCCAGATTATGCAATGAACATTATTGAGAGGTTTGTCATACTTCTATTTGACAGAACCTGCACCTGCACCAAGGTGGACCAGGCAAGAAGGAAACTCTTTCCACGTAAAAGCTTGGCACAGAAAATCCCGCCTACCCAAGCTGCTCTGGTGGAGCACGTCAAGAGAGCAGTCTACCAGGGTGGTTACATCTGGGGGAAGACACTGCTTCCAGACCCTGTGCTGCCATCACCAATTGACTGGGGGTGGGTGAAGACAGAAGGAATGTATGAGCCCCACTGGACGACATTGCCACAAGCATCACAATCGTGCCACGAGCTGATCTCTTGTGGCTGCAAGAGTGGTTGCAAAAAGCGCTGCAGGTACTTTTGAAACAGCACTGTGCAATACTACACATACTGTAGACCTCAGTATATTTTTACTCTATATTTTATTCCATTTTTATTCTATTTTATTCTACTCTTATCTTAGGCAATTTGATTTGTTTTGTTATTCTTATTTGTGACCTGTTCTGTCTAAATGTTTAATGTAGAGCGATTTGCAGTGTCAAATTTCCCTCAGGATAATAAAAGTATTTCTATTCTATTCTATAGGTGCAAGAAGGCTGCACTTCAGTGCACAGGCCGACTGCTTCTGTGATGGAGAATGTGCCAGTTGAACCCTGTGGAACCATTCTTCGCTACAGTTTAATCAGGCAATAGGCCCATCACCATTTTGTGGGGGCGGGGTTAAAAAGGAAAATGTTATAAAAACACGCTGGAGCTTTGAACCCGTCGGCGGACAACAAAAGAAATTAGAATCCCTCTTAAATGCTCAAAAAGGACATCTTTTCAGAAATCGATAAAAATAGAAAAATTGCCATTTCTAGTGCTTTGACATGTAAGGTATACCAGGGGCGGAGCTAGGGGGTGGCTACCTGGGCTCAAGCCCCGGATGTATTCTGAAAAGCCCTGAATATATTTAAAAAAAAAAAAGAAAAAAAAAAATTTACAGTTCATCATTGTTACATGAAAATATGTTTGCACCAGATTTAGCAGAAGCTAATTTCCATCTGTGGTCTATCCAGCTGCTAACTGTATTTGAGTGAGTTAAGTCTTGGTGTTATGGTAGACTCAGACCTAAGCTTTAAATCACAATCAACAAGTTGACAAAAACTTAATTCTTCCACCTTAGAAACATAGCTAAAGTACGGCCATTTATAAATCAAAAGGACGATGAAAACCAGATCCATGCCTTTATCTCAAGCCAACTCGACTACTGTAATGCACTCCTTACCGGCCTCCCGATTAAATACGATGATAACTATTTTATTGCAATGCACTATTGCATTATTTTATTCTATTTTACTAACTATTTTATTGCACTGCACTATTTTACTTTGTATCAGTGAATCATAGACGCCTGGCCATAAGAGCATTTGGAGCATCTCTGCTCTCCCACTATTGAACTTGGGGGAGCAAAGGTATAATCTTGCTCCACCACTTTTTGATTATATGGAAAATATGATATATCCCCCCCCAATATATAAATCTAACCATAACTACGTTATGGTTAACTGAGTTTTATAGTGAAAAGAGCAGCTTTATTGGTCAAGATTGAAGGCTCTATATTGCAGGAAATTGCACGTACAGGTTCATTAAATTCAAAAAAAATCTGTCGTGGAGGGGGTCGTGCCTGAGCCCCTCCAAACCACCCATTGCCTGCCAAAAAAAAAGAAAAAATAAAAAAAAAAAAACAAAAAAAAAGGGGGGGGCCCATCTGGGCTAGCCCCGGATCTCCTACAATCCTAAATCCGCCCCTGAGGTATACGTCCCCCAACTTGCTAAACCTAATACGAATTGTAAATACGTTTAATTCTTGCTAGATGGCATGATTGTAATAATCTCCATTTGCGATAAGAACTACAATCGCGTCACGAAACGCACATACATGGACGCGCGCACACACACAATAGCGGCGTGTGCGCTGTGAATAGGTGTTATTACACCCCCGCAGAGGCGTGAGACTGGTATCAGAGCCTACCCCCCCATCCAAATTCTAAACATAATAATGTATGAATTATCTGTTGCAATAATATCCACGGGACTCGACTTTTTGCAGTCGTTTCTCCTCTCCTGCGTGAGGAGTCTGAGGACATTCGCGGACATTCTCTCAGATAAAAAAAAAAGCTTACATACACATACACACACTCTCGCTCTCTCTCAATTCAAATGGGCTTTATTTAACATTAACTACTGTATGGCAGAGTGCGTCTGTGTATACGAGGTATGAATGATCACTGGCTGCTGTGTGACGAGTTTGCTCACCCGCGCTGTCGCGCTATATAAATCCAAGTCATTATTATTATTATTATTAAACACGGACCGCTTTAGTTGACAAGCTTACATACATTTCGGGTCATTTCATAATAGCAGTGTGGACCAGCTCTGTAACCAGCACTGTAACAAGTACAACGCATCTCGCTAGTTGACAGCTTACGCATGATGTAAAAATTGCAACGTTTCAACTAGAAAGGTAGGCTCAGTAGAGCCCAAATCTCTACCAGACGGGAGCTTTCTCTCTCTCTCTCTCTCTGTCTGAGAACCCAGGTTCTGGCTACTGTGTGACGCGTTTGGTGTTTTGGTCACCCGCGCTGTAGTAAACACGGTGCTTTAGTTGACAGCGTTCGATGCGCTTTGTGAAGGAAAGATGACGTCGCCTCTCTCTCTCTCTCTCTCTCTCTCTCTCTCTCTCTCTCTCTCTCTCTCTCTCTCTCTCTCTGTCTGTCTGTCTGTCTGTCTGTCTGTCTGTCTGTCTGTCTGTCTGTCTGTCTCTCTGTCTGTCTGTCTGTCTGTCTGTCTGTCTGTCTGTCTGTCTGTCTGTCTGTCTGTCTGTCTGTCTGTCTGTCTGTCTGAGAACCCAGGTTGCTTTCTAACCTATATATATCTCTCTCCCTCTATCTCTCCCTCTCTCTCTCCCTCTCTCTATCTATATCTCCCTATCTCCCTCTCTCTCCCTCCATCTCTCCTCTGTATCTCCCTCTCTGAGACTACTCCCGGTCTGAGACTACTTCTGTGTGTGTGTGTAACCAAATGCATACCTACATGTATGACCTATATCTATCTAATACTTTTGGATATGAGCATTCTTTTCAATAAGTATGGAAGCCTGAACACAGAATGACACCAGTATCACTGACTACCACGGCAAGCCTATAGAAAATTATTCTATTTAATAATAATAATAATAATTATTATTATTATTATTATAAATGTCTCTCTCTCTGTTTCTTTCTTTCTTTCTTTCTTTCTTTCTTTCTTTCTTTCTTTCTTTCTTTCTTTCTTTCTTTCTTTCTTTCTTTCTTTCTTTCTTTCTTTCTTTCTTTCTTTCTTTCTTTCTTTCTTTCTATCTCTCTCTCTCTCTTTCTATTATATTACTATTATATATCTATCTAAATATCTAAACCTCTGTCTATCTAGTGTGTGTATATGCATGGCATCAAATCAAAGTGTGTGTTGCCTGTATTGATCAGTCACACTATACCCCCATTCAGCTGTAATTGTTCCCTGCTGGGCCTTTGTTTCATGGTGTGAATTAGTCATTGAAATTAACATTGACATCACATTGAATTCTGGGAAGGAGTGTAGTTCCCTTATCATTAGCTGAATTCACTGAATTCTCTTCAGAGGCTCCTGCTGCAAATTTGTAATGACTGTACCAGAATGTTTGATAGGACATTGATTGAAAACTATCGTCTCAAATTTGACAATTGATGGCTTATTTTGAAGGTATGAATTTGTAATTTTATATTATGTAACAAAAAAAAGGGGGGAAATTCTCAGGAGGAGGAGCTATTTAGGTTAGACTTCTAAGGGTTAATAAAACATGTTCTTCACTTTAATGTTATATGTAAATACTATTTGTGGTGTTAAAAATGTGGAAACAATAGCTTTGGTGGCCAAAGTGTTCTATGCCAGTAATCTCTGGCAGCCATTTTTGGAAATGGTTACCATGGTCACCAGAATGCCAATATGCAATGCCCCAATATCCATATCTTTTCTAAATATATTAAGCTAAATATGTACCAAATTTGGTGCTTTTATCACAAATTGAACGATAGGTTAGCTATGCCGCCCCACTAAGAGGTGATATAGTTTTACAAAAAATGTGAAAAGTGAAAGTAACATAAAACAAAATACCCTACTACTTACTATATCTAACAAATGTGGAAAAAGAGAAAACAAATAAACAAAACACAATATACTTAATACTTAACACTACACAATGTCTACATACACAATAACCACTACTACTTCCACTACAAGCAATAATTAAAACACGTTTTTCAAGGGATTCCGGTTACCTTCACTGTAACTCAGTCCATTAAAGACTGACCTCCCTGGGCCAAAGCAGCTCTCTTATATCCAATAGCCCCTCCCACTAGGCTTTAAACAGGATGTACATATTATTATTATTATTATTATTATTATTATTATTATTATTATTATTATTATTATTATTATTATTATTATTATTATTATTAACACATTAAACCAATTCCTACACACAATATATATATATATATATATATATCCTCCACTATATCACACATACTTTCCAACTGTTTGAATTAAAGATAAACAAGTAAACAGTACAATACAATAATTTCGCTCACGTGACGATGGCCCTGCGCCAACCCCTCCCATTTAACCTGGCGGACATGTGTGCCTCGGCTTGGCCAACACGTCAACCTAGGAGAAGTGCAGAGGGAAGCGAATGCATCGTGACAATGTGAGTAATAAATGTGTATGTGATGAATGAACATCTTGCTGAATGAACGTCATTCTGCTATAACCACGGAAACGGAATGAAATGATTGTGCGCATTCGGACATTCGGAAAACTGACAGGAGGGAATGTTTGGTGTGTGTGTGCGTTGCTCCGCGGCATATGGCGTGTGTGTTTCCATGTGCGCTGTCCACATGAAACGCACCACATTACATTATACGGTTATATGGTATATGGAAAGACAGACAATGAGTGTGTGTGTCTGTACAGTATGCGCACTGCCCGCAGTCAACATCATCCCTCTCCTCCTCGAGGTTGGCGATGTGAGGCAACCTGGATAGGTAATCTGCCACCACATTGGTCTTGCCCGATCGGTGTCGGATGTTAAACTTAAATGGCTGGAGTGAGAGGTACCATCAGGTAAGGTGGCTGTTGTGGTCCCTCATGGAGTTGATCCAGGTAAGAGCTCGGTGGTCCGTTTCCAGGTCAAATTCCCGTCCAAGCAGGTAGTACTGCAGACTCTCCAGTGCCCACTTAATGGCCAAGCCCTCCTTTTCCACTGTGGAATACCTGGTCTCCGGTGGCTTCAGCTTGCGGCTCAGGTATAGGATTGGATGTTCTTCCCCAGGGTCTCCTTGGGCCAAGACCGCTCCAAGGCCAACTTCGGATGCATCCACCTGTACCAGAAATCTTCTGGTGAAGTCCGGGCTCTTGAGGACAGGGGACGAACATAGGTGGGATTTCAATGTTTTGAAAGCCGTTTCACACTGCTCTGACCAGTTTACTGGATTCTTCTGGTCCTTATTGGTCAGTGCTGTAAGTGGGGTTGCGATGGTTGCAAACTGGGGCACAAAACGTCGGTACCAGCCAGCCAATCCCAGGAAGGACCGTACTTCCTTCTTGGTCCGAGGTCGAGGGCAGTTTTGGATTAAGCTTCCACCTTATCCACTTGCGGACGCACCTCTCCCCGACCTAGCTGGTAGCCCAGGTACCGTGTCTCCTGCTGTGCCCACTCACACTTGGCAAGGTTGAGTGTCAACCCCGCCTTTCGGATTCTTCCCAGCACCAGTGACACATCTTGGACATGCTCCTCCCAAGTCGCACTGAAGATGACCACGTCATCCAGGTATGCTGCACTGCAGTGGTCACACCCCTGGAGGACTCTGTCCATCAGTCTTTGGAAGGTGGCTGGTGCTCCATGAAGTCCAAAGGGCATCACCGTGAACTGGTACAAGCCAGCTGATGTTTGGAATGCTGTGTATGGCCGACACGACTTCTCCAGCGGGACCTGCCTGTATCCTTTACAGAGATCCAGGGTTGTGATGTATCTGGCAGTTCCGATCTTCTCCAGTAAGTCGTCGATCCTTGACATGGGGTAGGCATCAAACTCAGAGATGGCATGGAGCTTCCTGAAGTAGGTTGATAGCCGATGGGTGTCCATCTCCTCAGAGTCCTCTGATGTAGCCCCCACCTCTTCCCCGGTCCCTGACACCCCCTCTGAGTCTCCTATAGACTCCTCCCTCTTCTCCGCGCATGTAGACATTCTCTCTGCCGCGTCCCTTTCGCCGCGCGCCTCTAGATGCGCTCTACCGCCTCCTCGCCCTCCAGAGCTGCCTCCCCGGGTCCGCGACCTAGACCCAGTAGCTCTTGTTTCGCCTGTAGATGTTCCCGATCCCAGCTGTCTCTCCATGGACATCAGTGACCTCAGCAGTCCCGAATCAAAAACATCTATATTTTCATTTAGGCCTGCTGTGTCCTCTCTCTCACTGTCGCGCTGTCAGCTCTCTCTCCTCATCATCTGTTGCCGCGTCTTTGCTCTCCTGTACCCTCTGCCGTGCACTCAGCTCTGCGCTCTCTCCTGTCGCCGTCTCCACTTGATCTCCCTCTGGGGTCTGCATGGTCTCCTCCTCTTCCTCCTCCTCCTCCTCCGCTTCATCGTCTCCTTCGTCTTCTTCCTCTCCTTCTTCTTCATCATCTGCTTCTGCCTCGCCCTCATCCTCTCCACCTGCTTTCTCCGTCTCAGTGGCTTCTCCTCCGTCGTTTCCACCCTTTTTGGCAGCCCCACCGGTCTCACCTCTCGTACCCTGCTCCTCATTCCAGGGCGTGCATGTACACTGCACATACTTTTCATCACACCCCCTGCACTTTTCTTCATTGTCACACTCTCTGGCATAGTGTCCTTGCTGGCCACATTTAAAGTCAGGGCAATCTCTTAAGACGTGACCAGGCTGAAGACACAGCCTACAAACTCTCACCTGCCTATTATGGATCACTCTAAAATGTTCCATCCCCTGTTGGGTTTCAAACCGGGTAGAATACGGCAGGGATTTGACAAACTCAGTGAACTTCACTTTTACGAACCTTGTGCCGTCTATAATGTCCATTCCAGGCCACGTCCTAGTGTTGTCACGATACTGGAATTTCAAACTTCGATACGATACCTTGAAAAGTATCGATATTCGATACCATTTTCGATATCATTTTTATTGCAGAACATGGTATTTTCTCAAGCAGACAGATGTAAACACTGTAATCTGTGTTGCATGTACCTGACAAACTGAACTATTTGTATTACAGTCATATTCCGACTTAACTGAATGCACATGTGTGTGTGTGTGTGTGTGTGTGTGTGTGTGTGTGTGTGTGTGTGTGTGTGTGTGTGTGTGTGTGTGTGTGTGTGTGTGTGTGTGTGTGTGTGTGTGTGTGTGTGTGTGTGTGTGTGTGTGTGTGTGTGTGTGTGTGTGGACTACTGTACTATTACAGGTATTGAAATGAACAATGCAACTTCCTTATATTCCTTTTATGAATAATTAAATATCGATATTTCGGGAAATGAGTATTGAAACCGTTTTAAATATTCAGAATCGATATGTATTGATTTTTCGATATTTTTGACAACACTACCACGTCCTTCTCTTAATCTGCGTTACCGCCACCACTCCCCATTGCTTCAGTTTCTCGAGAATGTCATCATCTGTTATGTATAAAGGCAGAGCCAAAAAAAAGACGACAACCTCATCGTTCGACAGTTCTCGTGCCATTATCCTACTGTCCTTGATTTTAAATCCGTCCATCAGTTTCTCCTTCACCTTCTCATCCATCAACATGATTTCATATTTCTTGGGCGTCCTGTATCGACATCCGATGACGGTCCCACACTCCGACTTTATCGCCCTCAAAAGCTCCATCATTGTGACTCTATCAGGCTCATCAATCTCCACCTCAACTGTTAAACTTAACTCATATTTTCGTTCATTCATTTCATCCGTCTGTCTCATATTCCGCCCGCCATTCGAATTGTTTGTTGCCATGATGTTCCGTCCGAGCCTCGAGACAAACGTTAATTTCCCCCAAACAGCTAGAAGCCGTTGGGGGAAACTACACTATACAAAAAACAATATAACACTCTACTTACTTTATACTCACTTAAACAACTATCTCACTATCAAACTCAAAGCTTCCGCGCACTCACTGTCAAACTCAAACCGACCTGTCAAAAAAGGGCGTGTTCTAGGCGCCAGTGTTAACCACTACACCACCGTAGCCACACACAGCTCCAACTTGGTGATCAAGTTCTGCGATGATTTGATTTTGATTTTGATTTTATTAGGGATCCCCATTAGCTGGTGCGACGAATCAGCCCTACAGGAGTGAGGTTGAGAACCTGGCAACCTTGACAAGACCAAGGAGCTGATCATCAGGGGGCAGCAGTGGCCTAAAGGTTAGAGAAGCGGGTTTGTGACCGGAAGGTCGCCGGTTCGATCCCCGGGACCGGCAGGGAAAATCTGCCGCTGAAGTGCCCTTGAGCAAAGCACTTAACCCCCAACTGCTCCAGTGGAGTTGCTCAGTGGCCAATGGTGTCAGACTGTGGTTGTACTGGGCAGCTCCCAGGTGTGAATGGAACTCTGTGAATGTGAAGCAGGGCGTTCCTGAAAAAGAGCATCTGTGCTCAGCGAACCTACCCTGGGTAAATAAAGGTAAAAAAAACAACAACAAAAACCAATAGGGTCCAGCTGCAGACTCGGAGCCTCGAGGTCCAGATTGGTACTTCCGGCGGCCACAGGACTAATGCGGAAGTATCTCGAAGTACGTCTGACGTAATAGTCCTGTGGCAGTACTATGCGGAAGTATCTCGAAGTACGTCTGGCGTATCTCGAATTACGTCTTGACGTTTCTCTACGTTAGCTAAGCGAACATTAAACGTTGTATTCATAAAATAATATAAAATCAGCAGCATGGGGAGGGCCGGGGGAGGGGAGGTACAGGTAGTAGAAGACATAGAGGTACAGGTCACATAATTATAGTACAGTGGAGAAGTAAAAATGGAATAAAAAGGCAGTGTAAACAATATGAATATTATTAACTCTAATAATAACACGCCTCGAGGGCTCATTATAATACGAGAGCCGTGGGTCTGCATTGTATAGAGCGGATCCCCCGGCCGTATTCAAGCGCTGGAGCGCTTTGCGATGGATCAAACTGTATTAATATAGTAGTAATAATAGTAGTTGGCTAGTTGCGCGCTTCTGGCCACCTCCCGCAGTGCGCGCATACACACATACTGTCTGTAGCTATACAGTACGTGCAAATCGCACAGGTTGCCTCATCTCATCTGGCTCTGAAAATAGATCTAGAGTCTGAATATCATATAATAGCCTGCTGATGATCTCTCTCTCGAGTCAAATCCATTCTGAGAACGGAATGCAGTGCCCGCGACGAGGGTCTTGATTGATTGATTGATTGATTGATTGATTGAAAATTGTATTAACAGATCATGCTGGACCTACAAAAGGCCTTTGACACTGTCAATCACTCCATTCTTGATTGAACATTTTATTAACAGATTGCAGAATGGGTACAGTACAGTACAGCTCAATACAC